>NC_056729.1:362795864-362926258 GCF_019279795.1 Protopterus annectens | reverse complement strand
TTTTTTTTCTTAACATACATAACTATCACAAATAACATATCAACTTTAATTTCACACACTTTGATATTTCACTAATCAAATCAGTAGCAATTCTAAGGAGTAGCCTTTTATTTTTCTCACTTATTACATTCTATACAGTTATTGTAATAGCAGTAGCACAGAACAGATGTAGATTACTGTTCTTAGGATGGACGAAGGTGATTTTGAGGAACTTCTCATTAAACCAGGAATTAAATATTCCATGTTTAGAATTGTAAATAGTTTTAAATGTTTTACAGTTATACTCAGTGTTCATGTTATGTTCATAACAGATTCTTTACTATCTAACTCTATAGGAATGTTTTCATATAAATGTTTGCCCTTAAATGTAAATGGACTCAACAATCCTATAAAGAGAGGAAGCTTAACCAAATACTTGAAAACTAAGAAAGTAGATATTGCATTCTTTCAAGAAACTCATATAATAGAAGGAGGTTTGAACAGGATGTCTTAATGGCTACTCTATACTTGCAGAATCTCATTTTCAGTCCAAAAGAAGAGGCACCATGATATTGTGGAGGAAAACACTACCAGTTCCTAAAATAATCGACACATATTCAGACAAAAATGGCATGTTCTGCTTTATTATTCTAGAAATAAATAAAAAAACTAATCACATTAGCCAATACTTATTGGATACCCAGTGTCGGTGCTGCAACAGTGAATAAATATCTTGACTTACTTGCAATCAAATCTAAGAGAGAAATATATGCAGGTGATTTTAACTGTATTCTCTCTAAAAGTGACACTACTAAATGTGATAAGTTTAAGATATCTGCACCTGCTAAAAGACTGAACAACATCATCAATAAATCAAATATAAGAGATATTTATGAAGAAACAGAACTCAAATCCCTAAAATACACACATTACTCATACAGATTCGGTACACAAACTACCATCAATAAGGTATTGGTTACAGATTATTTATTCTCAAATTCAGGTGATTTTCATTAGCTCCTGTCCAATGCCCGACCACAATGCTATTTTCTTTAAAATCCACATGAAATCTAGTTATCTAGTATATTGGCAAAGAATACCAGCATACATTGTTAAGATAACCGGGTTTAAGGAATGGTTACTGAAAGAAATCCAAATATTTCTAGACATAAATGACAATGATAGTACTTCTAAAGTTATGGTCTGGGATACGCTGGAATCATACATTTTTGGTAAAATCAAAACCCGGTACCTAAACAAACGAAAGGAATGGAATAGATCACTATCGAGAATACAATCAAAAATTGATTAAAAAGAAATCTAAATAATAAAGACAAATACAGAACTGAAACAATTAAACCTTGATTACATGGAAATTCCTAATCACAAAGTGGTAATACATTTAGAAAGAATTAAATTACAGTCTTACTCTGTTAAACCAAAAAACATGCATAGATTAGCTGTGAAATCAAAAAACTTAACCAATGTTAAACATATAAGGGAAATTGTTGATGAAACTAAAAATAAAACTAAAATTGTAACAGATTTAGAAGATATTCTTGAGACTTTCAGAAAACATCACAAAATAATAAATAACACAAATCCAAATATTAATAACAACGTCCCAAAAGATAACTTCTTAAATGAGAACATAGGCAGCAAACTATCAACAGAACAGAATACCAAACTTCTCAAACAAATAACATTAAGTGACCTAAGAGAGAGGATTCAAAGCCTTAAGAACAATAAAGCCCCAGGAATAGATGCATTAATAGGAGAAATTTATAAAGTACTCACAGTCGATACATTAAAGATACTTTTACAAACTTTTGAGGAATTCAGAAAAAAGACAAGCTCATTCCCTTCCTGGAAATATACCAGGATTTCCCCTATCCTAAAACAGGACAAAGACCCCAAAATCATCCCATTTCACTATTAAATGTGGACTATAACTTTTTTACATCAATATTAGCTAACAGATTAAATCAACTGATGCCTAACATAACAGATGATGATCAAACAGGCTTTAACCTAAATAGAAGAGTACAAGACAATGTTATCAGGCTCCTTTCCTTAGTAGATTATGCGAACAGGAAAAAAAAAAACTATCAATTATTAGCCTAGACTTCAACAAGGCTTTTGACTCTTTAACTTGGTCCTATTTATTTAAAGTATTAGGAGTATATAACATCTACCCCGACTTTTATCAATATAATTAACAGATTATATGTTAACTCAATATCATGCATCAAAATTGGCATTTTTTTATCAGATCCACTCAACATCCTAAAAGGCATTAAACAAGGCTACCCACTGTCCCCCTTATTATCTGCCCTATTAGTAGAACCTCTAGCTAACTTCATAGGAGCAAATTCTAATATAAGGGGATTTTCTGTTAGTCCAAGCTACATTTCTAAAATACAACTTTTTGCGGACTATGTCATGCTAACAATTGGAAATATAGATTCCTCTATAGATCATATAACAAAATCCCTGCAAGCTTTTGAAGAGGTTTCAGGCCTAAGCTTTAATCGCACCAAAACAGAAACATTAATAAATAAAAAAGTAAACACTTTACTAAGAAAACACAACAATTTTAATTGGGCAAATGACACCATTAAGTACTTAGGAATATACATAAAGTCAAACTGGAATAATACTTTAAAAACACATTACAAATACCTATTATCCACAGTTAAGGAATTTTTAAATACATGGAATAAAATGTATTTCATGATAAAAGAAAGACTGTCATTAGTAAAAAAAAGATCATATTACCCAAAATTTTGTTCTACTTCCAAACTTTAATTTCCTTCTCATCCAAAAAGTTAATGAAGTAACTAAATTCTATGTTAATAAATTTCCTATGGTTTCCTCAAAAGCCAAGAATCAGCCATGCTTGGCACTACAGAAGATGGAAAGATGTGGGAATAGCATTCCCAAATTTAGAACTTTATGCGGAATCAACCTTACTTAATGTTATGAGCCAATGGTTAAACTCCAAATATAGTTCTAACTGGAAAACTCTCCATGTAAGTATCTTATTATCTGACAGACACAAATATTGAAAATACGTTCTCAGAAAATAAAAAAAATCTTCCTTGTTGTCAAAGAACATTTCTACAATACCAATAAGAATACAAAAAATCTCTTTTCACTAATTATATATTAGATAATTTTAAAAAGATGAACAAAAATCATATGACAAAAAGCTTAATATTTTTAATATTTCCCATAGCATACAAGAAGACATGTCTGGACTCTTTCAATGTATCTAAAATAAAAGTCATGGAAGAAAATGGCTTAGTTTTCTGGCACCAGTTTCTCTGCAATAATATCTACATAGTTAATGAATTCAAAATATGTCACATCACCAGCACAACACCTTTACCTAAAATACTTTCTCTTTTTTGTGAAATAAACACTTTGCACGTTAATAATATTCTATCATTATCAAGTAATGATAGATCTTTAAGAACCAATATGCAAATCACAGAGGACTCCTTATGGAATTTCACAGAGAATAAACAAATCCATTTTTTCAGATAGTAATAAAGAATTAGCACTTAAATCAATTGGTAGTACAACGGCATCCCCCTTCTTGGAAAATCTTCACTTGGAAATACATCCATAGGAGCTTTATTACCCACAAAAGATGGACTTGATATAAAAAAATAATCTTAATAAATGCTGGAGATGTGAGGAAATACTTTGTGCAGATTGGGTACACGTTTCTTACATGTAAAATAGTAACTCCATTCTGGATAGAGTTCAGAAATTTCACAAAAGCACTGTGGTCGGACAAGTGTGAAGTATCTGACTCATTATTACTGTTCAATGCACCAATACCAACACATATCCCCAAAATATACAGGTGCACCTTCTTTGGTCCTTGCTTGCAATTGCAAGAAAAATCATTACATCAAATTGGAAGTGTAAAACAAATCATATCATTTACAGAATTTTTACTATCAGCTAAACTTGTAAGTAATAGGGAGTTGCAAACTATTTCAGAAAGAACTACTAAGATAACACATGAGAAATTAACTTGGTTGAAGCTTGAAAAACTACTAGATAAAATGCAATCACAACAATGACATTATATCTGTTATAGACATTGTAAATAGTTATTGTTCCATGTTATGATGTTTAAGACATATATTGTGCATATTTATATATCATATTTCTTGTATTATTTTATTTCAAGAAAATCAATAAAAAATGGTTAAAAAAATCGTTACTACAAGTCTCTAAAACTAACACTGCAGGAAGACTCCTTATACTCTTCTTATATCTCAAAAAACCTGTAACTCCCTCTCACATAGTATCAGAACCACTGACAACACACACCAGTTTAAAAAACTACTCAAACATTATCTGACTCTTGTCTCTGCTCATACAACAACCCTGGCTGATCTACTGTTATCACAAGTAAACCCCATTAATTACTCAGCCTGTCTCCTGGTCAATAATCTTATTTGTATTATGATTTTTCTTTTTCTGCTGTTTATTCTTAAATGTGTGATAAATCTGGAATTATTTCCCTGTACAAATGTAAACTAATACTCACAGGTTCTATGTTAATAATATCACTATGTTAGTTTCCATATCTGAGGTTATATTTACTGTTAGACTTGCTGTATCTACTGTAACTTATGTTGTATATATTGCTTGTCATGCTGTATTTACTGTTACTAATGTTGTATGTAATGTCACTTTTTTTGGAGCTTTTCTCCCTGGGCCTCCACTGAAAATAGGCTCTGCCAGTCAGACTTTCCCAGTAAACAAATGTAAAATAAAATAAAATAAAATAAATAAATATAGTCATCTCTGTGTGTTTGTGTTGTAAAGTACAGCAGAAATCAAGGAATTTGTCCTTTTCACACAGTAGTGCAATCTCAAAGTTGCTATGTGGGGGGTGCAACCCTCCTCCAAAAAAATGTAGAAGGCTAATTTTTTCAGTCTTTGTTTTTGAGCATCTGTACTTGATCAGGTTATATTGGATATGTTTTGCTTGGTCAACCAAGCAGCATATTTATTTATTTTATTTATTTGCATTTGTTTACCGGGATGGTCCAGCTGGGCCAGAAGTACCTATTTTCAGTGGAATCCCGTTGAGAAAAGCTCCACATACAAGATTTTTCACATACAGTACAGAATTTACATTAATAAAGACATTTAGTACATATTATTGGCAGCTTACACAATTGGTGAAAAACACAGTACATAAGTAATCATTCTCAAATCAAAGATATTATACAAACAATATAGAGTATATACATGAGAACATTCCATATGAGTAGTTTTCAGCTAGCAAAATTTATATAGGACATTTCATGCAGTGGGTGCAAAGCAGACATAGAAATTAATCAGAGACTAGGTACTTAACCTTTTCACATGTTTAAGAGGTGTAATAGCTGAGCGACAGGCTATATGAGTCCTGTTACAGGAATCAGCAAAGTAGGTGGATGTTGTTGCAGATATAAGTGGTGGTATGATATTAAGGTAGGCTGCAGGAGTACCTGAATGTCTCACCTGGTTCAATGGCATATGTCAGACCATAACAAAAAATACAAAGCCAGCATGTTTTGCAGAGGGCTGACCTAACAGCTTGCATCATCCTCACTCCCTGCATCTTTAAGTACACTAATTCCAAGACTGTACAATCTTCCATTATCACAAAACACAGAAACTAATATCTTGCCACAAGTGTTCAATGACCACAGTAAGCCATTAGTGCAGGTTAAAATGTATACACAAGCTCCCTTGAGAGCCAAACTGCCCCAACATTTTAAATAGTATCTGACAACATGCTGCACTATTCTTCAGAACATAATTTTAAATGAAACTTTCTTTTCTTCAGCACTTCTTTCCAACACTCTCCATTACACGTTTCAATTGCACTTTCAAAATTCACAGTACCAAGACTTTCCACCTGTAAAGTACTAACAAATACTTTATTTTCATATTTCTAATAAACATGAATTCTGAAAATGTTTGGTTTTGTTCTTACTCATCTTTGCAATATATCCTGTTCTAGCATAAGTTCTATAAATTAGATTAAAAGAGGAGAAAGGTTTACTGTAATGCTTACAGCCATGCCTACTGCAAACCTAAATTTCAATTATGCTACGATTACTCTGGCCTCCAGAATGCTTTTTTGTGCCTTTCTTTTAAAAACTTATCCTGTCTTTGTTTCTTAATTTTCTTTATTATTACATCCTTTTCATCAGTTAATTCTTTTATCTCTGCACTACTAATTTTACTTGCTCTGCATACATCCACTGCTTTTGATAACATAGCCTGTTTATCTTAAAAGCTTGTCCTTGTTTCATCATTTCTTATTCCACAACAGCATCATGCAGATTACCAAATTCACCACCTTTAGCTTTATTCTTCAGGTTACCAGTAACAAATGATCTAAGTAATGGCAAATTCTTCCGGAGTTGTCAATAATTATGGTACAACTGTTGCAATTCTGTATTTTTCACCATCGAGAGAACACAAAGGGTTAAATATTTTTATGGCATCTTCCCCTGCAACATGCAAGAATGCTGCATATTGAATCTTTTCAGGCTTTTCACCTAATCCACTTTCAGTGATATATAACAAACTATGCTTTGAAAGCCGTCAGTTTTTCGATCAGGACTCCTTATAACAAGTGTTGCAGGAGGGTGCCACTCAGGCATGCATCTCACGATAATCCTACAGATATTGCCTAGGTACAGAAACTCTTGGCAGCAAATATATTGTGTTCTGGCAGATACTGTACCACTGTGATACCCTGTCATGACAGAAGACATAAAAAAACAACACAGATAATAGATATGGTATAAACTCTATGATGTCTATATTGCAAAAATGCATTCTCTAGAACATCTGTGTACCACTCGGTATCCTAATCACTACAGGCCATCTACAGTTAATGTCTTTATTGCTGAGTACTTTCAGAATGCCAGCATGTTTTGGTTAGTTTTGTTGTTTGTATACCAATGCCAACATTTCCAAAATAGTTCAACATTTTTTCACGTAATATTCAAGGAATGTTATTTACATAATTACATATAAAACTTAAACCAGGCTAATTCCTCAAAGGCAAAGTAGTAGCTTTATCCTGAATTTTAATAAAATACATTTTAAGTCATTTTATAGCTCAGCAAATAAAATAACAAAAGATCCCTATCGTATTCAAAAACACACAATCATTTTAGGCCTGGAATCACAACAACATTATATACTTAGGTTTATGACAGCTGTTTCTTTCTAACTCTAAAAAGAATTAAAAGCTACATTTTTATTTCCAATTGAGTGGAATATAAACAATGAAGTTTGACATTTTTTAAATGCCAGTCTTCCTGATATATCACCTCAACTTGAAATGACAATATCTTTCTAGATCAAGATATTTTAATGATTTTTTTTAGGAAAAAAGTCTTTGAGTGTGCTAATATTATTGTGTTATTTACAGACTAATAAATAAACTCGCATGGTAGAACCATAATATCAACACATTTTACAATAAAAGAAAAATAATTTTGACCAAATGAATGAAGAGTAATTCCCAGAATGCTAAAGCCCTTGTCAATCAAATAAACAACTCAGGAGCTTAATATAATTCCACCAAAGCCAATTTTGAGGCTAAAATAGCTACCCAATCCAAAGACAATCACAAAACATTTTTTATTTTTTTATATACAAATTTCCACAATCAAGAGCATGAACCACTGCAAAGCAAGCTGAAGATGTGGTAAAAATCAGTGGCTGAAGTATAACACATGAATACGAGAAGAAACCAGCACTAAAAGTCCATAAAACACAGCCGAGACAGATTTGCATAGACTCCAAAACTTTAATGTTAAAATGCTATAAAATCAGCACTAGTACACGATATTTAAAAGAAAAAAACAGTAATAATAAAATTCATAAGCACTTTTGTTCTGACATAGAATTGTACAGGAACTTTATCAGGTAAAACAACCAATTAACTAAAATCAGTTTTAAATGGTTATTGTCCAATCAGAAAACAAAATCAGAATCGCACCCACATTGGAACCAATAAGCATGGCAGATGACAGACTCACCTCCTTAAACACAATGAATGCTTGCAGTTTACTTGTATAATCCAAATAAATAAATTAGTTCAAAAATGAACGTAATAAAATTGGCTAAATTTATACAAAAACTCTTATCTATTTAATGCTTTTAGCTTCAATACCATACAAGCTCAGCTTTTTCCAGGTGTAAGGCCATACCCCTCTTTGTTCTGATAGTTTCAGAGTTTCCAGTACATAAAACTTGAATTCATGACCTTGATTATTAAGAATATGTTTTTCCAATGCATTAGTCTCCTTCATAGACTGAATGTTTAAGTGCTCTGTCATTCTATTTTTTCATTTTCACTCAGTTTTGTCCACATAAAAACAAGGGCAAGACAAACAGGTAGCACAATAAACAACTTTAGCTGAATTGCAATTTGGTCTACCATAGATAGTGATACCGCACTTATTAATATTAATCTGACCCACTTCCAATATATAATGACAAACATAAGCCCCGCATTTGGTCATTATTACCATTTTTTGAGTTTTCACTGTTCTCTCAAAAGCAGTTTTAAGATTCAAACCCTTTTTATAAACAAAATTTGGTAAACGATCCCTTACTCCATTTTCTCTTTAGGATCTCCCAATTTTTAAATATAATACTCCTAATACAGTAACTTTCCGTGTTGAATGTAGTAATAAAAGCATTCAAAAAATTAGTGTTGCTAGTGATTGTTACTTCATGATTCTCACTTGTTTCATATTCCATAACTTCACTGGAAATACTTGATAGGCAGACAGGTACAGAGTTAGTAGCATTTGTACCTAGAAACTCAATCCCAAATCCCAGTTTATTTAATAATCTTTTCACCAAGAATGGGGTTAAAATGACCAGCAGCTCTCTTATTTATAACTTCATTGCTCAATTCATTAACTAAAGCCATAGGGTAACGCCTCTGATGGAACATATTTTTCAGCTTATTACATTCAGCCAAAAAAGACACCCATAGAGTAACCATACGAGCTGCTCTTACAAATTGCCCTTTGACAACTGCCCGTTTTTGTGTACAAGGATGGTTACTGATGTAGTGTAAAAAGTGATAGGATATGTTGCCTTCCGATAAATTTCTGCTATAAATCTATTGTTTGGTGTATCCTTCATAATGTGCACATCCAAGTAGGGAATTTTTTCTGGATTTACTGAGTAAGTGAATTTCAAAAATGGTGCAGTAGTAGTGTTAATGAATTCAAGAAAGGGTACTATAAAATCACTGTGGCCCTTCCATAAAATAAAGATGTCATCCAAAAAGTGGGTATATGCAGCACAAAAAGCATACCATGGTGACAAAAATAAAAATCTTCTTTCCCATTCAAGCGTTACTATATTGGCATATAACCCACCACAAGACCACCCCATAGCTACCCCTTCCTTCTGTAAAAACAGTTCTTTTTCAAACACAATGAAGTTCAATCTCAACACCATGTCCAATAATTGCTTATAGGTGTTAATCTGGTCCTGTTATGACCTTCATTCTAAGGCAGTCACAGAACCATTCCTCACCAATTTCATGTGGTATAACTGAAAACAGTTCTTTAACATCTACTGTAATAAACAAATACTCTTTGTCAAACCTTACTGTATCTAGTCTCTTAAGAAAGCCCCATGAGTCAATACACAAGTGTGGTTCTTTTCATACCAAATCCTTTAACTTGAAATCCAAAAATGTTGCTAAAGGGTGAGTAATGGAACCCCTTGCATCTACAACTGCACGCATAGGAGGCTGGTTCAAGTCCTTATGGATTTTAGGTACTCCAAAAAATAGTTGGGGTAACAGGGTACATAACACTCCAATAATTATACTCTTCTATTGAAATGGATCCGTCAATAAAATGATCCTGTAAAAACAATATTTATTCTAGATTAAGTTCTATTAAGACAGTTTTGTGAGCTTTTTTTGTAAGTTCCACTGTCCAGTATTGTTTTCATTTTATTAATATAATCTATACTATTCATAACCAATCCCCCTCCTTTATCCAGCTTTATGAATCGGATACCAGGTGGTGTTAATAAAAATTCCAAAACAGTTATCTCATCTTCTGATAGATTGTTTTATATTTATTAATAACATGCTTACGTGTTGGTTTTGAACACAAGGTTCTAATGTCCAGTTCACACATATGCTTAAATAATTCTAAAGATGGATGAAGGGGGGGGGGTTAAAAATACTAGATACTCTAAGTGGGTTTGTTAATGTGATGTCACTTTGATACATTAAGTTTAAATTCAATTTCTGAACATAATGTTTAAGATCAATTAAGACCCGTACCATATTGTTTATTTTTACTAGGACAAAAGTCATCCCCTTTGATAAGTCGCACATGCTTGTATAAATTGTCACTGAAGAGAAATTGCATACATTGAAGTGCCTTAGGGTATTCTGTACAATAGTCAATACTGGTGACAAGCATAAGAAATTGTCATTCATTTGTCCATATAATGTTGATGAGTAACTCATCTCCTCCCCCTTCGGGAGCCTCCGTTGGTCCCCCTGGGTTGGCTGGTTAATCCCCTTGTCTGTTTGATAGCTCCCTAAGTGCCATGGACCTCCCCAATTCATGCTGACCGCTTGTTGGTTTCTCAGAAGTTCTGAACGTCTGAGGGGGGAAATTTGCTGTGGTCTAAAAAAATCATTCTCGAGGTCATTATCGACTGTAGTAGCACTGTCCACATTTTCCACACTATTAGCAAAATTAGTTGCTCTCATATTTCATACTTGTGAGTGTAGGGGCTGGGGGACATGCAGTGTTGTTCCTATATTCATCTATATCCCTAGACAACTTCTTAATTTTCCGTATTATAGCCATTTGTCAACTGAAGGTAACTTCTGTGAATATTCAAATTTGTTTCCAGCAAAGGACACATCCTGCATTATACTTTGATCTAATGCTAGAGTGTCTCTAGTAAGCATATGAATGGTTTCATTGTTATGTTTACTCACCAGTTCCATGTACTCAAAACCATGTCTATCAAATAACTGTACAAGCTCTTTGTGATACCCAGAATTAGGGACCAAGCCTGTGGGAAAACAACAAAGCCATAGTCCTTAAGGTACAACTTTCATTCTTGAACATTCCTTAAAGTATTCAGTATCCATCTGAGTTTTCTTAAATTTTTAACAGACTGTCGTCAAGTTCAGCAAGTTTGTCACTAAATTGATCATTCAATGTATTTGTGCTGTTATTTAAGCAAATATTAGAATGTATCTAGTCATTTAAAGAAGAAAAAACATCTGTCCAAGTAGCTGTAACATTGCTACTGCTACTACTAATATCAGCATTCCCCTCACCTGGTGTTGAAACTGTTCTGTAAGACGAAGCTTGAATTAAACCCCCCAACTGGTTGGTTCACCACACCAGAAGCAGTAGCAGTAGTCTTGCCCTTGTTTTTATGTGGGCAAAACTGAGCAAAAATTAAAAATTAGAACGAGTGAGCCCTTAAGTGACATTCAGTCTATGAAGGAGACTAGTGCATTGGCAAAACATATTCTTAATAATCAAGGTCATGAATTCAAGTTTTTTTGTACTGGAAACTCTGAAACTATTAGAATGGGGAGGGCATGGCCCTTATACCTGGAAAAAGCTGAGCTTGTATGGTAGCTTCGTCTTAATGCATATTTCTGGCCAGGCTTAAATGAAGCTGAATCTATTAAATGTTTATTGACACTAAAAGCATTAAATAGATACGTTTTTGTATAAATTTAGTCAATTTTATTACGTTCATTTCTGAACTAATTTATTTATTTGGATTATATCAGTAAACTGCAAGCATTCACTGTGTTTAAGGAGGTGTGTCAGTCATCTGCCATGCTTATTGGTTCCTATGTGGGTGTGTTTCTGATTGGACAATAATCATTTAAAAATGATTTTAGTTGATTGGTTGTTTTATCTGACGAAGTTCCTCTGCAATTCTAAGCCTGAATGAAACCACTTATGATTTTTATTATTACTGTTTTTTTCTTTTAAATATGGTGTACTAGTGCTGATTTTACAGTGTTTTAACATTAAAGTTTTGGAGTCTATGTGAAGCCATCTTGGCTGTGTTTTACAAAGTTTAGCACAAGCCATGGACCATCAAACGTAAAAAGCAGGTTGATTTACTGTTTAAAACACAAAACTAAGTGCTTGCATCCATATCATTATGGGACTTCATCAGAGTTAGTAAATCAAACATTCGCTTCACGTATATGTAGTCTCTTAAAACTGCCCCCCCAGCATTAACCAATTTAACAATTAGCCAAACAGGGAACAGTAATATTGTTTACTCAACCGAATATAATTAATATTGAGAACAGCTCCCTAATAAGTAATTAAGTATGAAACTGAAAAAGAATATGTACAATATTGTACATATACCATGTTCTTTTAACACCTAATGTAATTTTAATCATTAACTGCTTTCATCTCATAAAAACTAGCCAAAGAGATATTGTCATTCACTCCATTAGGTCTCATTGCATTGGTTCTTAGTTGCCATTCACCTTATTTACACTCAAGCCTAATTTTTCAAGGTCCCACCCGTCTATTCACGGTACAGTACTTCAATAATAAAAAGTGCACCCCCCCCCCCCACTATTTTGGACATGTCTCCAGAAGGCATTTCTCTGGTTAATCTGTGGGTGGAGTTTTAACAGAATACTATATCTGAACCAAATGTTTCATTTTCCAACTCTGAGGAGGTCCCATAATAATATATGGTCCTTGGATTGTGTTATACTTCAACCACTGATTTTTATCACTTCTTCATCTTGGTTTCTAGTGTTTCACACTCTTGGTTGTGTACATTGCTGGAGTTTGAGGCTGCTATTCCAATGATTAATAGTTTACAAGGCTTTTTTTTAGTTATGTTTGTAATCTCAAAAGCATAACGTAGCAATGAGCTGAGCTGACTGTGAATTACATTACCTACACTGAGGCTGAAGATACAGTGAACCTATAAGCTGATACATTTAGTTCTAACTTTACCCCTCTCTCCCCCCTTCATCTGTCATAGGATCATAGGAGGTTACTAGGCTAATGGCCCTGGGGCCCTTACAAGCCTAGCAACAAGTTTATCCCCAAAAAGAAACCTCAGTCAGCACCTGTCGCCCCTGTCAATGAGGGACACAGGTAGAACCCCTGGGACAAATTTGTGGTTTCCCTTTCACTCATCAAGGTTATGCTTGAAGAGGGTCAGAGAGGTACTCTGTTTGACGTGCATGGGAAGTCTATTCCAGAGACAGGACAGCCTCTGGAAGACAAACCTGTCCCTCCAGCAGGTTTTGCTGATGTCGCATATTAGATTTAGGCCTTTCGAGCAGGTACTGTGCAAGGAGTTAGACTGATGGATATGGAGCATCTTAAGTAGGGTATGTTCCGAGATTGCCTCATAGGAGTAGAGGGATAGTGATTTGAGGCCGTGGATTCTCCTTGTGAGGTATTTCTGTGGCTTTTTCAGTTGGTGCAGGTGTTTGGAGAGGTACATACCAAATGGGGCATTATACTCAATTATTGGCCTAATGAGGGAGGAGTACACAGAGGTAATAACCTCCTTTTTTCTGGACGCAATCCCTTTACATATGAGATGAACCAAGTAAAAGGCTTTTCTGCTGCTACATGATGGTCGAATGTGAAACTGTTGTAAACCTGTGTTCCCAGGTTTCTCACCACACGTTGTGTGCTTAGGGGGGTTGCAGTTGATGTGGTAATCAGTAGGGGACCATGTTTTTGCCGAATGGTATGATAATACTCTTTTTGCATTTAACTTGAGGCCTTGAATTTGGCACCCGTCATTTGTTGCTGTGAGACACTATTGCAGTATGTTATCATTTGGGGAGTCAGTGAGAGCACCCAACTTACAGTTGTCTGCAAACCTGGTCAACCACAGGCCTTTTGTCTTTGCTTGGACCTCAGAGAAGTAGATACCAAACAGCAGGAGTCCCAGAACAGATCCCTGGGGAACACCATTAACGACAGGTCTGCTGTTGGCAGTTGAGGCACCTATTTTCTCCTTGTGGGTCCTATCCATGAACCAGTTGGCCACCCACCTGATGAGATAGGGATTTAAGTCATGTTAGGATAGCTTTTTGATGATGGCCGAGTGGGACATTGTGTCAAAGGCTTTGACCAAATCAATATAAGCTGTATGTAATGACTTTCCCTCATCCAGGGCCTTGCTGACAGACTCAAAGACGTCAACCAGGTTCAACAGACAAGACCTGCCCTTGACAAATCCAAACTGGGTGGGGTCAAGTGCTTGGAGATTGCCTGTGTCCTTGTTTATGAGATCCATAATAATATGCTCCACGGCTTTACAGATAAGACTTGTCAAGCTAATGGGGTGATAGTTTCCACGATCAGTAGTGACACTACCTTTGTGCAAGGGAATGACAACGGCAGTTCTCCACTCTGCTGGAATGAAGCCTGTACTTAGGCTGTGGTTGAACAGGGTGCTCAATGGCGAAGCTAGTTTTTGCTGGAAACAGTGTAGAATACAGCCTGGAATACAATAAGGTCCCATGGAAGCTGAGTTCTTTGCCTTGGGTAGGGCCTTTAACACTTGATCTATGGAGTTGTGAGGTGCGGGACAAGTATTGGGGATGCTGAATGGGCCTTTGGGGGACAGAGGGGGTGAAGTTTGTGCTGAACCTATCTGCTAGCAGGTTGGCTAATTTAACAGGATAAGTGTAAGTGGTACCATTAGGTACTAATATGGAACAAACCTGGGTTTTGCCATGGAGATTCTTGACATAACTGAAGAAGGCTTTGTGGTTTCCCTTTGTTTCGGAGGCTAGTTTCAATTCATAATTGGCTTTGGAGATTTTCACTAGTGATCTAATTTGCTTGTTGAGGCTAAGGAGGAAGTTTTTCCAATTGGGGATTTATGCCCTTTTACCCTTGGACAACAGTTTCTTTCTTTTGTTGTAAAGCCTGTTGATAGAGGATGTCCACCAGACAGGTTTGTGTTTCCTTGAGGAGCAGGTGTTAGTTGTATTGGGTATGGCCGTGTCCATGCAGTTGTACAAGTACTTGTATACTGCAATGGCGTACTGTTCAGCATAGCTGTCTGCATCCTCTGAGGGGTGGGGGGCTATTGATACCCTTCTTTAGGAGGTTGTAGTCAGCTTTTGATAAGTGTTTTAGTCTGGTTACGGCCGGGGGGAGGGAATGGGTGAGACAGAAACTTCGAATGAGACGGACCGATTATCTGATCTCTCCAGGGAAGAACTTACAATGGGACTGGTACAGCAGTTGCCCATGTAGGTGAGAACCAAGTCCAGAATGTTATCTCCCCCTTGTGGGGGAAGAGACAAGCTGGTCTAGTGTGTTAGAATTGATGAAGTCAAGGAATCGTTGGGTGAGCGCCATTGGTGCAGGAATAGTTCACCCATTCTATGATGTGGTAGATGAAGTCACCAAGGATCAGGGTATTAGGGGGCACCTTGTACCAAAATGACAAAATAAAACCAGCAAAAAAACACAAAAAGCAAGTGAAGCCAGGAAAGTTTACTCAGCAGGCTGTTAAATGTTAAAATTCCAATTTAATGAGCGCTTTCGATGGGGTCAATGCCCCACCTTCATCAGACAAAATAAAACAATGTTAATGTATGTCTATATAAAGACGTGATGTTAAAGTTTTATTTTGTCATGCTGGCAAACCAATCTGGAGGTGTCCTTGTCTTTACTAAAGATAGAGGTTAAACCACACTTAGCCTTACCAACCTCATTTTAGGGTTGAAATGTGTAGAGTGAGGTATAGCCTGGTAAGGCAGGGGTGGTCTCTGCAGCCTTGAACCAAGTTTCCATGACTGCACAGATGCTGGCATCTTCCATTGTGAGGAGAGCCTCCAGTGAGTGCATTTTCAGGTTAAGGCTCCTAGCGTTAACCAGCATGACCTTCAATTTGCTTTTTGAAAGATCTTTTATGTTGGAAAATTTGTCTATGGGACACTGCCTAAAGAAGGCACAATGGGGAGGCAAGAACCTTGGCCAGAATCTGGAATCACAACGATGGCCATCTCTGGCAAAGCATTGAGACCTGTCAACCACGTCACCCCAAGCAGATACTTGATCCCCTTGGAATGACACTAGAATCTAAGCCAATTGTTGAAATCAATTATTTTTTGTTGGTATTGTGGTATCATACTTGGTGAAGGTAGGGTGCTGCTTAGGGCTAGGGTCATACCTTCCTGGGGCACATACTCTGAGGGCTCAATCATGGATCTCTTCATATAGTTCAGGGAGATATGTCTTAAGTCATCCACACCAACATGGACAATGACAGAGTCATACTTGCATCGGCTGTGGACAGACTTAAGTGCGTGCATGATATGGCAGATTCTGGCACCTGACAGAAAAGTGACCATGACTTTCTCCTTACTGAGCCTGGTGAGAGGGACACTGGTGTCTCTCACAATTCAGTCTCCAATGACTAGTATGTTTGGTTTATTGTTATGCGTTATGGGCTGTGTTTGTGAGATACTGGTGTGTTGTCTGTGGTGTGTGATATGTTTGCTGCTGTGTGTGAAATGTTTGTGTTTTGAAGGTCACTGCTGTTTAGGTAAGTTTTGATTGAGGACCTCTGCCTAGGTGGGTGTGTGTTATACTTGGTGATATGATTTGGGTGGTGTGGTGTTTGCACTGGCAATCTCCTCTTTGTCAGGAGTACTGACTGTGGCACAAGAGAGCATGGATTCCAGGTTACTGATGTAGATGCATTTCTCTCAAGAAGAATAATTATGTGCTAGGAGAAGAGGGCTGCTAGTGAACATGAGGCAGTTGCTACACTGTCTCAGTATGTCCAAGTCAACCAGGTTGGCAGGAGAAACTGATGGGAATTGTCCAGACATAGTGTTCTGAATACTTGGGCAGACTTATGGAGAGATGGAGAGGGTTTTGATAAGGGTTTGTCCACAAGAGTGCAGACCACAAAAACCTTCTTAAATGTAAATTAAATGGCCTGAAGCCCAAATGCTAAAAATTAAGATGTTTAGAATAACAGATAATTCTAACAAGCAGTAATAAATGCAGCCGAATAAAAGAACTTCAACACCCAAGAGCAAGCAGCAAAGCAAAATAAAGTAATAAAGCTGGAAAAACACAATTACAGTAAAAGCAGCTGAATAAAGTGTAATTTTTTTTTTATTAGGTGGGGAGGGAGGAAACAGAAGATCATTCAAGATTAAGAAACCAAGGGTGTTGGCTTTCACAAATGTACACAGTAGAATGAGCTGATGAGATGGGACTGGGAGGAGAATCCAAAATCAAAGAAGCAAGGGTGCGGTCCTTCCCAAATGATCTCACTGTACTCAGTAGAGTCAGCAAATGAGATGTGACTGGGAGGAGTGTCCAAAATCAAATTTACAACAGGGGAGGGCAATTCCAAAGCCACCAAGTTTAAGAATACAACACTTTGGTGGGAGGGTGGGAAAAACACAATGCAGATCAGAGACCAGCAATATTCACAAAATGCAGACAGAGACCAGCAATATTCAATCAAGCAAATACAGAAATGCAGTACAGTTTTGTTAACCATAACTGAAACAGATCAAGTGCAAAAAAGTATACTTACATTAGCTTTGTATATTCAGATGGTTATATAATCAGTCACAACCACCTAAGGAAGCAGCTCTGATACTTAGCAATCTTACAGAAATGTAACTCTTTATACCAATAGTGCAAAAGAAAAGCTAGACGCTCAGGCAATCAGATAAATATAAAAGCTGATGACCACTAGCTCACACCTTGGATGGGCTGGCTTCACAGAATGTAAAACAACCTCTACTGTGAAACCAGCTGGCTTTGAGCTCAAGTGCTGCAATAACTCTGAGAAACAAAATGTAGAGACTAGCAATACTCACAAAATGCAGACACAGACCAGCAATATTCAATCATGCAAATAAATAAATAACTGCAGTACAGTTTTGTTAACTATCACTGAAACAAATCAATAGCAAAAAAAAGTATAATTATATTATCTCTGTACATCCAGATGGTTACAGAATCAATCACAGTCAGCTAAGGAAGCAGCTCAGATACTCCCTCAATATCCACCTAAAACTTGCTCGTTGCCAGCTATCGCACAAACCAAGTCCTAAACGTGCTATCAAAAGACAGAAGTACTGCATCAATGAGTCCTGAAAATATCCCTGGAATCATCTCAAATAGCATGAAGCAAGATTTAGCCATACCCCTAACAAAGCTGTTCAATCTCAGCCTCTATACAGGTTTTGTACCATGAAAATGGAAAATAGCTACAGTCATTCCCCTGCATAAGGAAGGACCCTCCACAGGCCCAGGCAATTACAGTCCCATAAGTCTGACCAGCCTCTATGCAAAGCCACAGAAAAAAAACTTACCAATCTACTAATCAATAAGGACATATGGAACCTCCAAACACTAGACACATCTCAGTTTGGATTCATCAAGGGCAGGTCATGTTTATTCAATCTGGTAGACTTTTTTGAAAGTTCACCAAAGCAATGAATGAAGACAAAAAGTACAGTTGTGTACTCTTACCATAAATGTGGATTGTCTGAGTGTATTCACTGTTGCAGTCCTAACCAATGAGTTTATCCGGCTCCTGGTAGCCCTCAATCGGCCAGAATACCAAAGGTAAGTAAAAATGACATTGGCTGTCTGTTGTAAAGGACGTCAGGGCGTCCGATACAAAAGGAAGCAGCCAACGTCACTTCCTCAGTCTTTCTTGCCATAACAGTCAGAAGCCCCCAGAAAACAAGGCTTAAACTAAATTTAGCCTGTACCTTAGGAAAAGAGAAAAAAGGGGGACGGAGGGAGGGAAAGCAAGACTGCAACAATGAATACACTCAAACATCTACATTTATGGTAAGTGTAAACAAATGTACTATGTTCATTGTGTTTCACTGTTGCAGTCCTAACCAATGGGTTGATTACCAACAGAATCAAGGATTGGAGATAATGCCCTGCAGAACAGCAGTGGCAACCCCTGCTCTGGCTTTTGAAAACAAAGGCAAATTATAATGCTTTGTGAAAGTGTGAACAGAAGACCATGTGGCAGCTTCCAAATGTCTTTAATAGGGACACCCCTTAAAAAGGCTGCAGATGTAGAAGCTGCTCATGTGGAGTGGGTCCTAACCCCTTGAGGAGAAACCTTGCCATGAAAAAATAACAAAAAATAATACAATGAGAAATCCATTTAGAAATGGTTTGTTTAGAAACAGCCTTACCCTAGGCTCCAGGGAAAAAGCTAACCAATAGCTGAGCTGATTTCCAAAGGTCTTTAGTCCAGTCCAGGTAAAACCTGAGCTGTCTATACACATCAAGAGAATGTAAGATCCTCTCACCTCTACTTCAAGGATTAGGAAAAAAGGTAGGAAGGTGTATGGACTGATTAAGAGTCAGGCTAGAAACCACCTTAGGCATAAAGGAGGGGTTGGTTCTCAGAGAGACCCTATCTGCATGGAAAATAAGCCATCAAAGCCTGCAGCTCCGAAACCCTCCTTGCTGAAGTTATAGCCAAGAGGAAGGCAGCCTTCCACGAGAGAAACATTAAATCTGAAGTGGCAGCTGACTCAAAAGGAGGAAGCGTGAGTTTCTCTAGAACAAAATTAAGATCCCAGGCTGGAGTAGGCGTCCTTCTGGGAGGTTTTAAGTTGAAAGCACCACTGAGAAACATTTTCATCAGAGGATGAGAGAAAATGGGTCGTTCAAAAGAACAATGAGCAGAAATGGCTGAAGCATGGATCTTGATAGAGGAAAAAGAAAGACCACCCTGAAGCAAATCAGCCAGGTATTCCAGGATCAGAGGAAGGGTAGGCTGAGAAGAAGATTCCCCTCTAGCCTGCATCCAAACAGAGAATCTTTCCCATTTGCCAGCATAAGACTTCCTAGTGCTAGGCCTCCTGGCATCCTTCAACACGTCAACCACCTGCTGGGACAGGGAAGAATAGGATGGAGTCATACAATGGAGCCAAGTTGCCAAATGGAGAGTGAAGATGAGAATGTAGAACGTTTCCCCCTTCCTGAACCAAAAGATCTGGCCTCAGAGGAAGATGCCAAGGAGGAAACTGGGAGAGACTGCGAAGCAGTGGATACCAATGTTGCCCGGGCCAGTCCAGAGCTATGAGAATAGTCCATGGTCGTTCGTCCCTGATCTTCAATAATACTCTGGGAAGAAGAGGAGGGAAGGCATAAACTGATAGAGTCCAAGGGAAGGACAGAGCATCCACTCTCCAGGCTCTGCTGTGATGCTGTCTGGTGCAAAAAAGAGGTAGAAGATGGTTGTCTGGAGAGAAGAGATTCACTTGAGGAGTGCCCCAATGTTGAATGATGCTGTAAAAAACTGCTCTGTTCAGCTGCCACTTGTGACTATCCAGGGTCTGTCTGCTCAACTAGTCTGCCAAAACACTGAACCTTCCTGGAAGAAACTGAGCTAGGAGATGCAGGCCCAGGGATGCTGCTATGGACAAAAGACTCATGCTCTGTCTGCACAGGAGGTAAGAACAAGTCCCGCCCTGCTTGTTGATGTACCATATGACTGTGGTGTTGTCTGTCCTGACAAGAAGGGTCCCTGGAGAAAGAATACGCTTGAAAGCTAGTAAAGCCTGCTGGACTGCCATCAACTCCTTTAAATTTATGTGCAGGTGCATCTGCTGGGCATTCCAACTTCCCTGTATGCATCTGCCATCCAGGTGAGCTCCCCAGGCGTAGTCCGATGCATCTGTGGTAAGAACTTGAGTAGCCAGGAGTGGGCGAAAAGGCAAGCCTTTGTTCTGTAGACAGGCTGTTGCCCACTAAAGAAACTTCTGTCTGCAGACATGGAAGCAGATTAATTATCACATCCAGGCCCTGTGTGTGATGACACCAAGTGTTCTTGCGGTACCATTGCAATTTCCTCATATGCAGTTTTGCATATGGAATCATGCGAATGCAAGAGGCCATGAATCCCAGAGCTTGCAGGGAGCTGGGACAGGCTTGCCAAATCCTTGAAGTAAATTGAAAGAGTAGTCTGCTTCTCCTGGGTGAGATATAACATTTGGGCGGCTGTAGAAGTAAACCAAGCAATTCCAAACTAAAAAACAAAAACCAACAGCCAAACAAAGATCCCAGTTGCTCGAGCAGGAGTATAAAGTTGAATAATAAATTAAATCCAAGAATCCAAGAATCGAAAACCACTTGAGCTGGATAACCTTGTTTATTGCAGATTAAAAACACACAGAGCTCCAAAAAGGAAAACCAGGTTTAGCGCTTTCATCTGCCAACAGCAGACTTCTTCAGAACCACCTGATACCAATTAATTGGTTCATTAAATAGCCTGCTTGGCGCCAAAAGGCTACCCAATACAAACTTAAAAAATTATTTAAAAAATGTACATAAAAATATGTATTTTGTAAAAACATATTATATATTTTATACATTTTATAAAAAATGTGTACCAACAAGTGTGTGTAAATAATAAATGTACACATAACAATACATATCAAAGTAAAAAATATCTAAATAAGAAAATATATACATTTGTATGGATACCACCACAAAAACTCAATATCAATATTGTACATAACAAAGTGTATATAAGAAATAACAATGGAAAAGATGAACATAATTGTACGTATGGAAATATGGGTTGTACAATAATGGTACCATAAACTATAGCCACACCTTAACCACGGTCTAAAAGTAAAAATGGTTTGATGCTGATACTGTCATTAAGACCTGGCCAGGTAGTAGCATCACAAAATATCTGCCATTTACTTTCCAAACAAGACAAACCAACCTTCCAATTACCCCCACATGCAACTGTGTCAATAGAATCAATAATGGTGAATTTAAAAGAGTGTTCTTGTCCCTTGTCACTAACATGTTTGCTGAGTGCATTTTTTGTATCAACTTTCTTGATCTTGTATACGTGTTCATATATACGGGTTTTAAGCTTCCTCTCTGTTTTGCCAATATAAAAGGCCTGACAGTAGGAACAGGTAGCTAAGTAAACCACTCTCTTGGTATTACAGTTCCCTTTTCTACTGTGACAAATTGTCCTATTCACATTCTGAAGTTTGGTGGTCTTGTTTTCATTGACATATTGACACTGGCTGCAAGTACCACATTTACTGGTATAATCCTTGTTGTTCTTCGGTCTATCCTTTTTCTTAACACCTTCTATAATTCTTTTTAAATTATCCGAGGTTTTGTACACACATATAGGATGGTCGCCTAAAAGTGTACCAATACTGTCTGAGAGGGTGATCAGATCCCAGCGCCTGTTTAAAATTTCCTTAACTAAATTTGTATACGGGTTAAACATAATAACACACACATTTCTTCTACTATCGGTGTCATTCTTTTTCTTGTCAATAAGCTTGTTACCCAAAAAAGGTATGTACACATTCCCCCAATTGTTGGTAACATAACTGGTCACCTGATCCAACATTATGTCCGGATACCCTCTACATGAAAACATATCAGAAATAATCTTCATTTGGTCCTCCATGGTCTCCCTAGTGGAGGACATACGGCAACTCGGATGCATTGCCCTTTAAACACATTCCTAAAAATATGGGAAGGGTGACAACTGCCGTATTGGATATAATCATTAGAAAATGTTGATTTTGTATAAATTTTTTGATGCAAAACCATCACCTGTATTGCTGATGTAAGTATCCAAATACGGTATACCAAACTTTTCTGTTTTGTATGTGAATTTAAGAAAATTAGTTGTATTGTTCAAATATGTAATAAACCTGGGTATATCTTCAGCTGGTCCTTTCCAAATAATAAATAAATCGTCCAAATAACAAGTGTATAGGGCAATGTACTTGTAGTATTCACTGGATAAAACAAATGTATTTTCCCACTCAAGCATGACAAGATTGGCAAAAATGGGGGCACAAGATGCCCCCATAGCCACTCCCCGGGTCTGTCTAAAATATTCACCTTGGAATTGTATGTAATTGTGGTCAAGTACTAGCTCCATCATGTCCAAGATAAGGCAAATCCTATCCCAAGTAAGTCCAGAAAATTTCCTAAGACTGTTACCAAAATATTCAAGACCGATGGTACTAGGGATACATGAAAACAAATCTTGGACATCGATGGTGAGAAACATGAGTTCAGCAGACCACTTATCAGGTGTTATTTTACTGAGAAAGTCCCATGAATCTTTGGTAAGATGGGGAACATTGTTATATACATGTATATAGGTGAATATTTTAGACAGACCCGGGGAGTGGCTATGGGGGCATCTTGTGCCCCCATTTTTGCCAATCTTGTCATGCTTGAGTGGGAAAATACATTTGTTTTATCCAGTGAATACTACAAGTACATTGCCCTATACACTCGTTATTTGGACGATTTATTTATTATTTGGAAAGGACCAGCTGAAGATATACCCAGGTTTATTACATATTTGAACAATACAACTAATTTTCTTAAATTCACATACAAAACAGAAAAGTTTGGTATACCGTATTTGGATACTTACATCAGCAATACAGGCGATGGTTTTGCATCAAAAAATTTATACAAAATCAACATTTTCTAATGATTATATCCAATACGGCAGTTGTCACCCTTCCCATATTTTTAGGAATGTGTTTAAAGGGCAATGCATCCGAGTTGCCCGTATGTCCTCCACTAGGGAGACTATGGAGGACCAAATGAAGATTATTTCTGATATGTTTTCATGTAGAGGGTATCCGGACATAATGTTGGATCAGGTGACCAGTTTATGTTACCAACAATTGGGGGAATGTGTACGTACCTCTTTTGGGTAACAAGCTTATTGACAAGAAAAAGAATGACACCGATAGTAGAAGAAATGTGTGTGTTATTATGTTTAACCCGTATACAAATTTAGTTAGGAAATTTTAAACAGACACTGGGATCTGATCACCCTCTCAGACAGTATTGGTACACTTTTAGGCGACCATCCTATATGTGTGTACAAAACCTCGGATAATTTAAAAAGAATTATAGAAGGTGTTAAGAAAAAAGGATAGACCAAAGAACAACAAGGATTATACCAGTAAATGTGGTACTTGCAGCCAGTGTCAATATGTCAATGAAAACAAGACCACCAAACTTCAGAATGTGAATAGGACAGTTTGTCACAGTAGAAAAGGGAACTGTAATACCAAGAGAGTGGTTTACTTAGCTACCTGTTCCTACTGTCAGGCCTTTTATATTGGCAAAACAGAGAGGAAGCTTAAAACCCGTATATATGAACACGTATACAAGATCAAGAAAGTTGATATGAAAAATGCACTCAGCAAACATGTTAGTGACAAGGGACAAGAACACTCTTTTAAATTCACCATTATTGATTCTATTGGCACGGTTGCATGTGGGGGTAATTGGAAGGTTGGTTTGTCTTGTTTGGAAAGTAAATGGCAGATATTTTGTGATGCTACTACCTGGCCAGGTCTTAATGACAGTATCAGCATCAAACCATTTTTACTTTTAGACCGTGGTTAAGGTGTGGCTATAGTTTATGGTACCATTATTATACAACCCATATTTCCATACGTACAATTATGTTCATCTTTTCCATTGTTATTTCTTATATACACTTTGTTATGTACAATATTGATATTGAGTTTTTGTGGTGGTATCCATACAAATGTATATATTTTCTCATTTAGATATTTTTTACTTTGATATGTATTGTTATGTGTACATTTATTATTTACACACACTTGTTGGTACACATTTTTTATAAAATGTATAAAATATATAATATTTTTTTTACAAAATACATATTTTTTATATACATTTTTTAAATAATTTTTTAAGTTTGTATTGGGTAGCCTTTTGGCACCAAGCAGGCTATTTAATGAACCAATTAATTGGCATCAGGTGGTTCTGAAGAAGTCTGCTGTTGGCAGATGAAAGCGCTAAACCTGGTTTTCCTTTTTGGAGCTCTGTGTGTTTTTAATCTGCAATAAACAAGGTTATCCAGCTCAAGTGGTTTTCGATTCTTGGATTCTTGGATTTAATTTATTATTCAACTTTATACTCCTGCTCGAGCAACTGGGATCTTTGTTGGCTGTTGGTTTATTTGGGTGGCTGTGTTCAGACTCGTTCCCAAGTATGTAATCTTTTTGGATGGTACCATTTTTGATTTTTCCACATTGAGAGTGTAACCCAGGGAAGACAGAAAAGTCTTCACAAATTCTAGATCCTTTAGCAGCTGTTCCTGAGAATTTGCTTGAATTAGACAGTCGTCCAAGTATGGATAAATCTGAATTTTCATTTGCCTGCAAAAAAGCAATGACTGGAGCCAGGCACTTTGTGAAAACTCTGGGAGCAGTAGATAAGCTAAAGGGCAGAGCAGAGAATTGATGACGTTGCTTGCCCACCCTGAAACAAAGGTATTGCCTGTAACTTTTCCTGATAGGGATGTGCAGATAAGCTTCTTTGAGATCCAATGTTACCAGCCTGGAATCCTTTTCTAACATTGGCAGTAACTGATGCAGAGTGAGCATTCTGGACTTTGGAATTATCAAGAAAGTGTTCAGGATGGATAGATCCAGGATAGGATGCCAGGTGCCTTCTTTGTATAGAACTAGGAAAAGTCTGGAATAGAATCCCTGGCTTACCTGCTGAGCAGGAACTGATTTTATTGCTCCCAGATGTAACAAACAAAATTTGCTTTTCTGCTTCTGCCCTTTGGTTTTGATGAGCGTCCGGGAATCCTTTGGGTACTGGAAAGGTGTGGAAAGAAAACTTGTGCCTACGGATACAGTTCTGAGTACCCATTTGTCGTCTGTGATGGTGGCCTAAACATTTGCAAACAGGGCCAAGCTTTCCCCTAAAGGACTCTCCGGGCAGGCAAGAACAGGCAGAAGTTGGACAGAGTCATTGAGAATGTTTAGACTGAGATGCAGGTTTAGAACTTCCCGCCTTGGAAGAGGAAGCCTGCCAATGCTTAGACCTTTGAGGGGTAGCCCCCTGCCCCCTAGAAGATTTGTAACCTCTAGTCCTAGGACAGCTCTGTCTGCTAGTATCAGGGAACATCCAACCTGTAGAAGGATAATTCCTGCTAAAGTAAGGAGGCTGAACTTGCAGAAAGTCTGTCTGCATAGACTTGGCCTTGTCTTCCATCTTCTTGAGCACTTCCTCTGCTTTGTTGCCAAAAAGACTGTCCTTATGCAAAGGTACATCTAAAAGCTTAGCCTTAACAGGCTCTGGTAGGGGGCTGCTCCCTGAGCCAAGCATGCCTTCTAATAACAGAGCCAGTAGCTGTAGCCCTACAGGATGCTTCTAGAATGTCAAAGCCACAATGTAAAGAGTGTTTATTGACTAGACTGGCAGAACTCAGCAAATCTTGCATATCCTTACTCTCCACCAACTGAGGCACACCTGCTATCCTAGATTTAACAGCTTCCAAGGTGTGCTGCTGGTACTTTAGCATATGAAAAAGACAATTAGTAGACCTAATAGCAAGAGTGGCAGAGGTATAAACCTTTTTACCCCATCTAAGTTCCTGGATTCCCTGTCAGAAGGCACAGGATTTTTAGTAACAGTGGCTTTAACTCCTTTAGGGCCTTGAGAAATAATCTCTGGATCAGCCAACGGATTCCTGAAAAGAAACAAATAAGAATCAGGAACTCTATAGTACCTGTCAGGTTTCCTGGGAGCAGGTGGAACCGAATTTGGGGTCAAGGAATTTTCCAGAAAAACATCATCAACCACTTCCAACATAGGAGGAATAGCCAAAGGCATATGTCGAGGCAAATCCAAAAACTACTTAATCCTTTTCTTTGAAAGGGGGTAATCCTGACTTTCCCATTTAAAATGTTCCCTGAAAGTATTTAAAGTATCACCAAAAGAGAAATTTTCTGGAGGAGAAGCAGAAGGGATGGACCACTCTGCGTCTGAATCCTCAAAAGGTGAGAAAGCTTGAAAAACTTCTGCTTTATCCACAGAAATACTAGAAGTATCCGAACCTGAAAAGGACAAAGCCTCAGGAGAGACATCCCTACACCTTTCAGAAGGAGGAGGCTGAGAACCCCTAATAACAGTCAAAAGGTCATCAGCCATTTTAACCATTTCAGAATGAGGGGAACGAGAGGAAACTGGAGCCTGCTTCTTCACAAACTTACGACTGGAAGATTTATCTGCAAGTCTAAAGGACTTGAGAGGCCTGGCAACCGCTGAAGTTGCAGCCAAAGTCATCGGTATGAGCTTGCTGTCTGAATGAAGAAATGAGGTCTCGGACACTGGAGTTAGCTTCACAGCTCCGGATCCAGCTGAAGAGGCAACAGGTGGAAGGTCAGAAATCAACACACAAAAGAAGACCAAATCCACAAAAAACGAACTCAGACCATTTAATGATGTAAGCGCTTTCGGAAAAGCGGTCAGTGCCTTTCCTTCTTCAGACAATTTTAAAATGCAAAAATCACATGATATTTAAACACTTGATAATCAATTAATTAACCAATTAAATAAACACCATTAACACCACACTTAACAATAAGCTGGTGTTAAATTATGACAACCACCTACCAATGTGTTAATTTACTTAAAAATGACTCATACAGAACTAAATAATTTAAAAACCTAAATATTTAGGAAACACATACTACTAAAGTACATATTTAAAGTGTTTAAAACTCATTTTTTAAAAATGTTAATAAAAAATCAAAACTAGCTCTTGAGACCATTTAAGAGAGCTTCTATGCTCTAAAATATCAAACAGAAAGCACCCTCTATCTTTTAAGGGCTAACAACTTAAGTAAACACTTAATGGAAAGCATTTTGTTAAGTCCTGGGGGAGTGTATGACGCTGTCCTAATCTGCCATTTCAACTCCTCTAATTCAAGGTTTAATTGCCATGGACCCCCTCTCTCATCCCTGCAGACCTGATGTAATACAGAAAACTTGAAAAAATGTTCAGGAAATTCGCTCACATGCCTAGCCAAAGCATTATTATGATCTTTCCGCTCTATAGCATACTGATGTTCATAAATTCGTTTTCTAAACTTTCTTTCAGTTTTTCCGATGTAAAATGATTTGCATTTCTGACAACAGGCACAGTATACTACCCCTTCGGAGTCACATGAAAAAGACTTCTGTATTTTATAGTTGATGTCCCTTATCACTATTTGCCTATCTAAACTCAGGAACCTGCACTGTTTGCATCTACCACACCTAACCATTCCCTTATTCCTATTAGAATTATGAATGTTGGAATATTGCAAAAGGGCCTTGAGGTTTTTACCCCGTCTAAAGGTAATACTTGGTCTACTCCCTAGAATTTTAAATAGGGCCGAGTCTTCCTGGATGATTGCCCAATTTTTAACAATGATCTCTCTAATGGAGGGAACATCAACATTGAATGTACAGAAAAATCTAGTACCAATATCCTGATGTTTAACACATTCTTGGTTTAGACTTAGACTGTTGATTTTATCACTAGTAACTGAAGTCCCTTCATTATGTTTACCTAGCAATGGTTTAAAAAAAAACAGATTGTCTTTTGCTAATAACCTCGTAGGAGATACCCTCCAACAAGGAGGCTGGATAGCCTCTCTTTAAAAACATATTATTTAAGAGACTACATTCTTCCAAAAACTCTTTCTCATCTGAAACCATACGAGCCGCTCTCACCAGTTGGCCCTTTACAACTCCTTTCTTCTGATGATATGGGTGGGAGCTAGTAAAATGGAGAAAGGAGTTGGAATAAGTTGGTTTCCTAAAGAGAGAGCTCTTGAAGCTTTGTTCTACGATGTCCTTAGATATCAAAATATCCAAGAAACTGATAGAATCATCGTTAACCGTAAAAGTGAATTCTAAAAAACTGGTAAGCTCAGTTATTGAGTGGATAAAGTCATCCACTTCAGTTTCGGTTCCCTTCCATAAGATAAACATGTCGTCTTGGTACCTTGTGTACCAAGCGACATTAGTTTTAAAAAGAGGGTTCTGGAAGAGCATGGTGGTCTCCCAATGGGCAAGAACGTAATTGGCGAAACTGCCACCACAGGGAGACCCCATAGCTATTCCTGATGTCTGAAGGTAGAAGTTCTTTTCAAACCAAAAGAAATTATGTGACAAAACCAGTTCCAATAATGTTTCAATAACCAAAATCTTGTTATTGTCAAGGCCTCTGGCATGGAGAAACTCCCGAACCCATTCCACCCCCAATGTTTGAGGGATAACAGTGTAAAGATCCCTTATATCGACAGTCAAAAATAAATACTCCTCATTGAAAGGAATAGTTTTAAGTTCAATCAAAAAACTCCAGGAGTCCTTGCAAATTTGGGGTTCATTGTCGATCAAGGGCTTAAGGACACTGTCCACATACTTCGCACATGCATAGGTAACTGAGCCGCGACCATCCACGATTGGCCTAAAAGGGGGGTCAATAATCCTTTTGTGGATTTTCGGAATTCCGAAAAAAGTCGCAACTCTAGGGGCTGGCATACTCAAAAAATTAAATAAATCAAGATCAATAGATCCTTCAATAAACAAATCATCAAGGACACGTCTAATCTTAGAATATGCTTGGTTTAATTCATTAATGCTAACCAGTTGATAGGAGGGGCCCTGAAGTTGTACTAACATAGCTGAAACATAACTAAAATGATTCATGCAAACTAGGCCTCCTCCCTTGTCCGGTTTCATTAACCGCACCTGACAATCTTTAAGAAGTCTAATAAATTCCAATTCATCCTTTTGAATATTCCTTATTGCTGCTCTGTTTTTAACCCTATTGTTGTGCCAGTACACAGTGTTTAAAGATCTAAAATCTAACTCACACATTTTATCAAAAGAAGCAATATTAGGATGCAAAGGTGGGTTAAAGACGCTAGAAATTCTTAAAGGTTCAGAACAAGACAAATGTGAACTGAAAAACACATTGAAATTGATTTTCCGAACAAACAACTTGAGGTCCATGATGGTATTTACTAAGTCCATCCTAGCATCAGGGACGAAATTCAGACCTAAGGAGAAAAAGTCAATGATCTTGTCAGGAAAAGAAATGTCAGAATAATTGTAAATAGAAAAATCCCCTGCCGAATTAGTTAAAACTTCTGGTACAAGGGATGTATCATAGGTTATCTTCTCCGTTGATTTCTTCTCTTCCGAGGGCGACCCTGGTGAATTGGTGCCCTCGGATTGTTGGACCCATTGGCCTGTCGCCCCTGAAAACCCTGGGGTTCTTGTTGATAAAAATCAGAACCCGAGTTAGTTGTTTCCACAAAGTTATTCTGATATGTCACATGCTGATTAAAGTTACTGTTTATCCCCCACTGAACCTCGATTGTTGTAAACAGGCTGACGATTGCCCTGATTTTTAATGCGCTCACTCCTTCTCGGTTCTTGAGGTAAATTAATCCCACCAGTTTCGGGGGCAGGTGGTTCTTTATCATAAGCGCCATTAGAATCAGGGCACTGGTTATCGTTAGGTGAAAAAACCAAAGGTGGGGCAGGATATGCTGTCCCAGAATTATACTGATGTAAATCTCTAGCAATTTTCTTATGCTTAACACCAGACAACTTCAAAATAGTAGCATCAATGCTAGAAAATACTCTTAAATATTCATATTTATAGCGTAAAAAATCAGTATTAGAAAATGTCCTTTTCCAAGATTTCTAGTTCAGTTCTAAGTGTCACGACTTCATTTCTATAATTTTTAATAAGAGCCCCCATAAATTCAAAACCCTGTTTATTGAATAAAGTAAGGAGTTCTAAATGGAAGTCCGACTTGTCAACCAGACCCACGGGATATCTCCATTGTCTAAGCCCTTTGGGCACAATTTCTTTTTTAATACATTCTTCCAAGTACCCAATTTCAAGTTGCAGCTTCCTGCAACGAAACAACTTATTATCAAAAATGTGAATGGTACCTGGTAAATTATGTTGCTCTGTTGTTTGCACTGGGTTATTCGAAAAAGGCCTTGCCTTGATAAAAAAGTCTTCATTTCGTAAAAAAGCTGTAATAGTTGGTGGACCATCAGGGGAATTCCTCCCCATATCGCTCAGAGCCCCAGGATTTGAAAGAGATGCTCCTGGTTGAGTATGAAGTCTTTGCCCAGGCTGAATATCCTGAGAAGTTGAAGGATTTCCCCCGCTAGAAGGGGAAGCAACACTAGCATAGGTGGTTAATGGTGAAACAGCTACTCCCGCTGCATTAGCTCCCGTAGGCAGGTTCAAACGCAAATCATTACCTCGTGCAGCGGAAGTTGTCAGAGTCTACTTTCTGCGTTAGACTTTCTACTCGACCCATAAGTACCTGTAGTAGGGTCGTTAAATCTCCGGTGGCATTCGCCTCTCCAGAAGGGTTAGATGGATTTCCCACGTTGTCGTTAGACCCAAATAACGAAACTTGTGTATTTAGTGGATCAGTCTCCACTGACATAAAAACAAACCGAAAACTCTCCAAAAAGTGAACCAGGAATCAACACACAAAAGAAGACCAAATCCACAACAAAACGAACTCAGACCGTTTAATGATGTAAGCGGTCAGTGCCTTTCCTTCTTCAGACAATTTTAAAATGCAAAAATCACATGATATTTAAACACTTGATAATCAATTAATTAACCAATTAAATAAACACCAAATATTTAGAAAACATATACTACTAAAGTAAATGAGTTTTAAACACTCCAAATATGTATTTACTTTAGTAGTATATGTTTTCTAAATATTTAGGTTTTTAAATTATTTAGTTCTGTATGAGTCATTTTTAAGTAAATTAACACATTGGTAGGTGGTTGTCATAATTTAACACCAGCTTATTGTTAAGTGTGGTGTTAATGGTGTTTATTTAATTGGTTAATTAATTGATTATCAAGTGTTTAAATATCATGTGATTTTTGCATTTTAAAATTGTCTGAAGAAGGAAAGGCACTGACCGCTTTTCCGAAAGCGCTTACATCATTAAACGGTCTGAGTTCGTTTTTTGTGGATTTGGTCTTCTTTTGTGTGTTGATGGAAGGTCAGAAGGCAAAATGGATGCTGAAGGCCCGGGGACATAAGAAATGGTCTCAACCGAGGCCTGCGGTTGAAATCTGTGGGCTGCAGGGGCTGCAAAGGCACCTCACTGGCTACCGCATGACTGATGACCAACCTAACATCATCCGAGGACTTGACCTTCGGAAGCCTGTCGCGGTCCTTATCCTTGCGCTTCTTGGGGATATCCGAAGCCTGAAGACCAGCGGACGCCATACTGACAAACTTAGGCCAAACTCCAAAATGCTTAGCTAAAAGCTTAGCTCGACTATGAATAGTACGAGGATTAAAGGAAGCACAAAGATCACAATTAGGAACGTCGTGGTCAAGGCTAAATAAATAATACAATAGGAATGAAAATCTCTATGGGGAATCTGCTTTCCCCAGGTTAAGACAATTATTAACCTTTTCTGACATTCGTTACGGCAAGAAAAGAGGATCCCCAACACGGTACTTAGCTGTAGTTGATGTAAAGTTCGTAGTTGGAAACACAAAAGGTAAACTGCCCGGCACTCGTGCAAGAAATGCTTCTGCTTCGGGGTCCGCGGCAAGGAAGACTGAGGAAGTGACGTTGGCTGCCTCCTTTTGTATCGGACGTCCTGACTTTACAACCAATGACAGCCAACGTCATTTTTGCTTACCTTTGGTATTCTGGCCAATTGAGGGCTACCGGGAGCCAGATAACCCATTGGTTAGGACTGCAACAGTGAAACATGATGAACATCAGTACTCATCCCCTATCTCAACCTGGCCAAAGTTTTTGGCACAATTCCCCAGTTAGGCATAGTAAAAAAGCTAAATAAACCCTGATATCACCTGCTAGATTGCTAAATAGCTCACATACAGTAAAGCAGAATAGGGGAGGTTAGTTCCACAAAGAGGCCAGTCACCAGTAGAGTCCCCCCAAGTTCTGTTCTGGGACCTGTCCTGCTTGGCATCTACTTTTCTGAAGTAAAAAAAAACAATACCAAAGGGCTTTGGTTAACTAAATTTTCAGATGACTGCAAGCTGGGAGCAGACACTGAATCCCCAAATAACACAGCCAACCTGCAGGAAGGTTTGTCTAAAAATAAATAACTGGTGCAAAAATCATGGAGTGAATCAAAATGCCAAAAGATGCATTACAGTATTCTTTTTGAAGTCATCTGCCCCAGGGAACTACTACATTGACAATATGTTCCCAAGAGTTGACACAGTTGTTTGGGATTTGGGAACATATGTGAACAGTGACCTAACTTTAGAACAACATGTGTCTATTGTTGCAAGAAAGTCATTCTGTATTACACAGCTTACAAACAAAAAAATTATGTCAAGATCTAGAGATGTCACTGTCCCTATTTTAGGCTAATAATTGAATATAATGCCCTCTTTGGCATGTATCTGTACATAAACCTGCAGCAACTGGATCATCCACAGAGATACCTTACTAAAAGGATACAAGGCCTCAAAACATGTTCTACATGGACTGACTGAAAGCCCTGCCACTACATTCGGTACCCTACAGACTGCTAAGAGGTGATGTGTCTGGCATACAAGGCATCCTCCATCCTATTACTGATGGATTTACAGCACACCAGCAAGTCAGATGCAATTAGAAATACTTGGTCTAGGGATCTAAACCTCTGCAACAACACAGAATGGTTTGAAGGGACAGGTTTATCTGCAGAGAACACCGCTGCTGTGGAACAGACTTCTCATCCACATAAAACAAAGTTAATCTCTGTTCATTTTCAAGCACAACTTATATCTAAGAATGGGACACAGAAAATTTACCCCAGAACTGCCCCCTGCACTATAGCTCTTAAATGTATTATCCCGTTCATGGGTCCCCTCAAAATATCTATGGTATGAACTCAGTTATTCTCATTAGGGGTAACATACAGTTACCAACCATGGGATGGGTAAGGCCAGTGAATAACTATATGGAATAGGTTATTTCAAGCACAAAAAGGGAAACTGGCTAGGTTTAAAATGGCCCATAAGGGCAGCTAACCTAGACTTATCTATGAGCTGTAGCAGGTGTTAGGCACCCCCCACCCCGATTATCGCTATGTATACAAGGGCTCCCACTTACAATGCGCAGCCAACATATACACTGGTAGCCACAGGAATCTCCTTACTCCTTGCCAGGCTGCATCTCATAATTTATGGCACCATCATTTCATTTTTGCCTTCTCTGCAAGCTACCTATGATGTCAGCTAAAAGCTGCACTCTTATCAAGTCCACTTCATTGAAGCAAGGACCTGTTTGGCTGCAGCAGCCAGAGAAGTACTGTAAGGTGTGTGTGTGTGTGTGTGTGTGTGTGTGTGTGTGTGTGTGTGTGTGTGTGTGTGTGTGTGTGTGTGTGTGTGTATTTTTATTTCCCCCATAAGGAAGTGATGAAGCAAGGACTTGATTGGTCCTTGTAAAGCATTTCCTGTGTCAGCTGCCTTTAAAAAGGTACATTTATAGTAAGCTTTCTTTCTTGTTTTTCAAGAAAGGAGTTTGCTTTGTTACTTTTTCATTTTTCGACAGATCGCTCACTGGATTACTAGCATTGTGAGGACTGTGGAGGACAAGGACTTGGGAAGGAAACCTTCGAGCAGCACTCAATGGGACAAGCCAAGGAGCTGCATTTTCAACTGCCCTTGTTAAGGTCAAATTTTAAAGGTCTGAAAAACTCTTTTTTTTTAATGGTAAATTAAAAAAAAATGAACTGGCCTGTGTAGAAGCCAGCAGGAGTCCGCCTACAATCACGAAGAGTGTCACGTTAGCAAAGGATTAGAATTTTTTAATTTTTTGGGTGGGGGGTTGATGAAACACAGGGAGATAAGGATTGTAATATTTTTGTGTAGAATTCTTGTGGTAAGGGGATTGCAGGATGGGGTGGTGGAGAGGGTCTGTGGCTGAAACAGTTTTATTTTAGCACTGTCCAGAATTCTTGTGCTAAGGGATTGGGAGTGCTTATCTGTGATAATTAATGTCCACATTTATTTTGGCCCTTTAGTCAGTCCTGCATAAGAATATTCTTTTATTTATTTATTTTTACTTTGTCCAGAATTGTGCTGAAAGGTTGGTAGTGGGGGGATAGTGGCTGTAAGAATGTTGCAGAATGTACAGATGTTTTAATGTATATTAATTCAAATCTGTTTTTTAAACTTATAACAGCAATGTTTACAACTATCCCTGATGCTACGCCTTTGTTCCATGATAATTTTGTGCTTACTGTGTTGAGAGGTTGGAAGGGAGGCAGAGGGGGATGGGTGCTGTGGGAATGCTGTAGAATATACACATTTTCCTGATATTTTTGCTCAATCTCGCATAAAAAAATGTGAGTTCATGCAATGTATGCTACTGCAAGGCCTGTTCTAGTATCTTCATAAGTTTATAAGACAAGTGTTTTAAATCCCTGATGTTATGCCTTTCTCCAGCAGTTACTTTTGGCTCTGTCTAGAATTGTTGTGCTCAAGAGGTTAGGAGGGAGGGAGGGGCTATGAGAATGTTGCACAATGTTCACGTTTGCCTGGTAGTTTTGTTCTGTTCCTTATAGAAAAAAAGTGGGTTCACACAATGCATGCTACTGTAAATGCGGTTATTCTAGCATATTTATTAGTTCATAAACATAGTGGTTTAAATCCCTAACATTATGTCCTTGTCTTTTATTTTTTCTTCATCCAGAATTATTGTTAGTAGTGGGGGTATGGGCTTTAAGAATTTTGCAGACTGCTTCCTTGACATTTGTGGTAGTCTCCCTCAAAACAGCTGGTTTTCTAGCAAAACTTTAAGGGCTAAAGTAAACTGATACCAAATTATAGGAAAACCTGTTCAGTCATTTTTATAACTTTATAAAAGCATTTTTTTAAAAGTTTTCCTAACGTTTAGCATTTGTGTTATATGTTCATAGGTAGGTACTAGGTTATTGGCCCAAGGGCCTAAGTAAGCCTAGCCAACAAGGTTTCCTGGCTTACACCACCCAAGAAAGTTAATTTCCTATGCCCCTGTCGAGCAGAGCCACAGAAGTGATCCTCAAGGTGTATTTCCTATTTCCCATCCACTCATCAAGATTTTTCTTGAAGAATGCTAATGAGGAACTTTGCTTGAGAAAGATGGGTAGCTTGTTCCACAGTATAGGAAGTCTCTGGGATAGGAATCTATCCCTCCAGCATGTCCTGTTTATTTTGGTGACAAGGTTTAGGTCCCTAGAGCATGTAGCTCAGAGGGATTGGGATTTCTTTAGGTGTAGCATGTCCAACAGCTCTGGGTTTAACATAGCTTTATATGTTAGGCAGAGATCTCCTCGGAGTAGGCGATATGCTACAGAGTAAAGCTGGAGTTTTTTTGAGATGGTCAGTGTAGGGCATCTGTTTGAGGCCAGTAATTCTCTTTGTGAGGTACTTCTGTGGCCTTTCCAGCTGCTGCAGACATCTTGTGAGGTACATTCAAAAAGGGGCATTGTACTGTATAATAGTTCTGAGTGCCGAGTAGAGGGGAACAATGATCTATTTTTTTCCTGGACGAGAACCCTTTTGTGATGAGGTGTGCCACATAGAAGGATTTCCTGACTACTGTAGCAATGTGATTATCAAAGGAGAGACTACCATCCACCTGGGCCCCAAGGTCTCATCACACATTCGGCATTAAGTAGACTGCCATTTATGTGGTAGTTCATGGGTACAGAACTTTTACCAAAGTGGATGACAATGTACTTTTTGGCACTGAGCTTGAAGCCATGACTCTGACACCAGGCATCTGTTTCAGTGAGGCCCTTCTGTAGGGTGTCCACATAATTTGGGGACTCGACTATGGCTCCTAGTTTTCAGTCATCTGCAAACTTCATTAGACAGAGGCCTTCTGTGTTAGCCTGTACTTCAGAGAAGTAGATACCAAACAGGGGAGGTCCCAGGACTGAACCCTGTGGTACTCCACTTGTCACTGGTTTGAAGTCAGATTTGGAGTCTGCAACTTTTACAGTGTGGGTTCTGTCAGTGAGCCAGTTGGCAGCCCATCTTGTGATGTAGGGATTTATACCTAGTTTAGTGGGTTTAGCTATAATTCCAGAATGAGGGATGGTGTCGAAAGCCTTGGAGAGGTCTACGGCTTTGGTGACTGCCTCAAAGAAGTCGATCAGGTTCAAAAGGCATGATCTGCCTTTCACATACCCGAACTGGGCGGGGTCCAGAGTTTGGAGGTTACCAATGTCTTTATGAGTTCCACAACCTTGCAGACCAGGCTCATCAGGCTAATAGGGCGATAGTTCCCAGGATTAGTGGTGGCTCCCCCTCTGTGGAGGGGGATAACTGTAGCTGTGCGCCATTCAGTGGACACAAAGCCTGAAGTGAGACTATGATTGAACCTGGAGCTTAGGTGGGGAGTCAGTTTGTGTAAAACGCAGCCTGGGATGTTGTAAGGTCCCACGGATGCTGTGCTCTTGGTTTTAGAGTGTGCAGCTTTTACCTGCATAGATGCGATTACAGGGCTCTGCATTCTTCCGGTATAGGTTCATAGGTTCATACTAGGCTGTCTGCCCGAGGGCATTTACAAGCCTAGCCCATAGTTTTGTGGCTTACGCCACCCCTTTAGTATGGGGAACTATACCCATTATTTGCTGTCGAGCAGTGACACTGAGGTAATCCCTGGGGTATATTTGCGATCTCCCATCCATTGGTCAAGATTTCTCTTGAACAAGGCCAGCGAGGTGCTCTGCCTCACATATACCGGGATTTTATTCCACAGCATAGGAGTCTTTGGGTGATGAATCTATCCCTCCAGCGCCCTATTAATATAGCCCGTTCGAGGTTTAAGTCTCCGCCCTTGTGGCTCTGACGGATCTAGATTTTTGAGTGAAGCATATATTCATCATATCTGGGTTGACATGGCCCTTGTTGTGTGGCAAAGGTCACACCTCTGCAAATGTGTGTTTACTGAATAGAGCTGGAGTTCTTTTCAGTCGGGCAGCATAGGACAGATGTTTGAGACCCTTTATCCTTTTGGTGAGGAACTTTTGTGGCCTCCAGCTGCTGCAAGTGTCGGGTCAGATACATTCGAATGGGGCATTGTACTCAATCATTGGTCTGATGAGTGATGAGTATAGGGAGACTATGACCTCCCTTGATCTAGATGAGAATCCCTTCATGATAAGGTGGGCAATGTAGAAGGTCTTCCTAACTACTTTAGCTACATGGGTGTCGAATGACAGACTACTATCAACCTGGGTCCCCAGGTCCCTGATAACTTCTTCTGTGCTCAGTGGATTGCCACCTATTTGGTAGCTAGGGGTAACCTTGTTTTCAGTCGAAGAGTATGACTATGCATTTTTTGGCATTTAACTTTAGGCCCTGGCTCTGGCACCAGTTATCCGTTTCTGTGAGACCCTTCTGAAGGATATCTGTGTCAGATGTGTTTTCTACTATGGCAGTTTGCAGTCATCTGCAAACTTTGTCAGCCATAACCCTCCTGTGTTTGCTTGTACTTGGAAAAGTAGATGCCAAACAGAAGTGGCCCAGGACTGAGCCCTGTGGTACACCACTTGTGACAGGCTTTGAGTCTGACAAGGCGCCAGCAACTCTGACCCTGTGGATTCTGTCACTCAGCCAGTTTGCAACCCATCTTGTGATGTATGGGTTAACATTTAAGCTGATGAGTTTTTCAATGATACCCGAGGGCAGTATTGTATCGAAGCCCTTCGCCAGGTCGAGGTAGGCTGTATGGACTGCCTTTCCCTCATCAATGGCTTTGGTGACTGTTTCGAAAAAGTCAACCAAGTTTAGAAGGCATGATCTGCCTTTGACAAAGCCAAACTGGGATGGATCCAAAGTCTGCAAATTCCCTATGTCTTTATTTATGAGGTCCATTATGATCCTCTCCATGGCTTTGCAGATAAGGCTTGTCAAGCTAATGGGCGGTAATTTCCAGGGTCGGTGGAGGCACCACTTTGTGAAGTGGGACCACAGTTGCCCACCCCCGGTAACGCCCCCGGGTACGTATCCAGAGGTAACAGCTGTCCTAGCTGTGGGTTTAATTCCTCGTTGAGTTTGTGGAGCACACAGCCGGGGACACCATCAGGTCCCATGGATGCTGTGTTTTTTGCTTTGGAGAGAGCAGTTCTCACTTGGGCGTTGGAGATGTTTGGGGGCTGCAATCGTATAGATATCTCCTTTGGGGGAGGGAGAAGTTATAGATATGGGCCCTTTAGGGGGTGAGAGGGGGTAAAGTTAGCACTGAACCTAACTGCCAGGATGTTGGCAATATCAGTTGGTTCTGTAATTTTCATGCCATTGTGCTGTAACTCAGAGCAGATCTGGGTGTTGCCATTGAGATTCTTAACATAGCTATAGAATGCTTTGTGGTTGCCCTTAGAATCAGTGGTGATTTTATTTTTGTAGCTAGCTTTAGAGGATCTTATAAGGGATCTCCGCTTCTTACCGAGGCCGACCAGGGAGCTCCTCCACTCATGGGATTTTACTCTCTTTTGCAACAGTTTCTTCCTTCTGTTGTAGTTTGTTTATGGCAGGGGACCACAAGATTGGCTCCCTTTTTTTGGAGGATAGTGTCTTGGTTCTGTTTGGGATAGCATGATCCATGCACTTGTGTAAGTGCTTATAGAGTGCATTTGTGTAGGATTCAGCAGTCGTAACTGTATTGTCCATCTGCATGGGTGTCATGAAGTTCGCCACTTCTGTCTTAAGAAGCATGAAGTTAACTTTGTAGAAATTTTTTACTGTGGTTTCCTTAATGGTGGGTGGGGGCAGGATGCAGATATCTAGGGTGATTAGCTTATGGCCGGATCTGACCGAGGAGTTGACTTCAGGTGTGGAACACTGGTCACTTACGTTGGTAATGACTAGGTCTAGGATATTGTTGCCCCTGGTGGGGGTGTGGATAAGTTGATCCAGGGGATTTGTAATTTATGAATTCCAGAAAACGTTGAGCGAAGGAGTTGGTACAGGAGCAGTTTTCCCAGTTAATGGTGGGGTAGTTGAAATTGCCCATTATAAGGGTGTTTGGTTGAACCCTAATATTTTCCAGTATAACAAGAAAACAGGAGTGGGAATCCTGGGACATGGTGGGGGATGTGTAGCAAGCTACAATTTGGATTGCAGTTTTGCCCAGAGTTAGATGGACTTGGATAACCTCGGATGCATTATGCTGCGCAACTAGCCTGCAGGTGTGGATATCCTTAATGAATATGGACACACCTCTGCCTTTTTGTGTTCTGGTCCACGTTAGATGGCTGAAAAGTGTGGTATGAGCTATAGCCTGGTAATGCAGGGGTGCTCTCTAGAGCCTTGAACCAGGTCTCAGTCACTGCACAGACATTGATGTTCTCCATTTTAAGGAGTGCCTTGAGTGAGTGCATTTTGAGATTTCGACTTCTAGTATTGAGAAGCATTACCCTCAGTTTTTGCTTGCCTGTTCCTGTTATGGTGGTGCATTTGTCATTTGAACCTTGCCTAAAAAAGGCACTATAGGGACGGCAAGACCCATAGCCAGTATCCGGAATCCAAGGGGTGAAAGGTGCAGGCCATCTCTGGCAAAGCATTGTGGTCTGTCGACCATGTCGTCCCAGGCAGACAGATACTGGATCCCCTTATAATGACACCAGAAGCTTAGCCAATTGTTGAAGTCAATCATTTTGTCCTTGTACTGCGGTATCATTCTGGGCGATGGCAGGATGCTACTCAGGGCTAGGGTCATACCTGCCTGGGCTACAAGATCGGAGAGCTCTTCTATGTCTCTTTTCATGTAGTCCAGGGAGGTACATCTCAGGTCATTCACACCAACATGGACAACGACAGAGTCATATTTGTACTTGTTGTGGAGTGACCTGAGTGCATGGGTTATGTGGCGGATCCTGGCACCTGACAGGCAGCTGACAGTAGTTTAGCCTGGTGAGTGGGACATCGGTGTGCCCGACTATAGAGTCACCTATGACTAGTGTCTTGGGTATGTTGTTTTGCCTTATGGGCTGTGGTTTATTGGCAGACTGACTCGGTGGGCTGTGTGTCATTTGAGTTGTGTTGGGGGGTGGAGGTTGCTTGCGTTTCTGCTTTGGAGGTCTCTGTTGCTTGAGCAGATTATTATTGAGAGCCTCTGCAAATGTTTTTGTGTTTCTATGTATGGATTTTGGTGGTGTAGGTTTAGTGGGACTATGTGATGAGTGTGGTGTGTTGCAAGTGTTTACCTTCTTCTCTTGACTGTCAAGTTCAGTCTTGGTTGGAGAGAGCTTTACCTCCAGTTTGACTAGATAAGTGCATCTCTCACAGGTTGTGGTGTTGGGTGGTAGGAGGAGAGGGTTGTCTGTGTACATGAGGCAATTGCTACATTGCCCCAAGATGCCCAGATTCATCAGATAGACAGGAGAGAACACTGGGAGCTAAAACTTGGACATGCCTGAATAAAAAAAAAATAATTTCCTCTAGACAAGTGAGGAAAGTGAGTAAAAGAGTTGTTTTTCTCTAAGCAAGTGAGGAAAGTAAGTACAAAAACTGTTTTCCTCTAGGTAATGAGGAAGGTTGAGTACTGTAGTAATTTGTAGACTATTTAGTGCTAACAAGTTCTGAACAAGTGCTGAGCACAAATAAGCAAATTCAAAACTAAGAATCTGTACTTGGATCTTGTGGTAGATAAGCTATCTAGTGCTTACCACTCCCACTAATAAGCTAGAAGCCTTCCCTCCAACACAGAAAGGCTTGGGGTGCTCAGAAGCATACAAACAGTCCTGGACACAGCAAATCTGTATCTGGACTAGACTAGTTACAGGAAAGGTGGGAAAGAAGCTTAGATTTCTTTTTCGTTCTTTGTTTTTTTGGAAAGTGGAAAGGGAGAAAGGAGAAACAGAAGATAATTCAAAATTAAGGATCCAAGTGGCTTGCCCTTCACAAATGCTCTCTCTGTATTAGGTAGAATGAGCTAGTGACACTACACTTGAATAGAGCTGGGACAGAGCTGAACAGATGGGACAGTAGGAGTATTTGAAGTCAAAATATGATCTCACTGTACTCAGGAGGAGTGTTCAAACAAACTTACAGGAGGGGTGGGCAATTCCAAAGCCACCAAGATTAATACCAGAGCAAGAACAGGGAGGGAGGGTGGAAACTAACTGCAGAGGCAGAGAGAGACCACAGTATCCTACGAAACAATTAAATAGAAAAATAACTACAGAGACACAGACCACAATATTCAATGAAACAATTAAATACACAGAAAAATAAAATGCAGTACAATCTTTAACACTGCAAGTTTGTACTTAACGCAGCTAGTAATGCAGCTGATTGTAGGTATGTAGCAGGTCAAACAACTCAGATATTGAGCAGTAATAAATTCAAAGGTATGTGACTAACACTTATAAATACAGAGAAACCCTCTAGGCTAAGAGTTTAACAGTGAATATTAATGAAGTGAAAAAATAGCCCACACTTACTGCAGAGAGACACAGACACAACATTCAATGAAACAATTAAATAGACAGAAAAATAAAATGCAGTACTATCTTAAACACTGCAAGGTTGTACTTAACTCAGCTAGTAATGCTTTCTTCCTTTGTCCAGAATTCTTGTGCTGAAAGGTTGGAAGCTAAGAGCTGTGAGAATGCTTTACAATCTACAGGCATTATTTTAATGTATGCTAATGCAAAACTTGTTCTATTATCTTTTTAAGTTTATAATAATGTTTAAAACAAAAATGTTTAAAACCATCACTGATGTTATGTCTTTGCTCTGCAATTATTTTTGGCTTTCTCCAGAATTACTGTGATGAGATGTTAGAGGGAGGTTAGGGGCTGTGAGAATGCTGCAGAATGTATTGATGATGTTTTCATGCACACTAATGCAAAACCCTGTTATTCTAGTGTCTTTCTACGTTTATAATAGCAATGTTTAAAACTATCCCTTGTGTTTCACCTTTGTTCGGTGATTATTTTTGGTTTTGTCTAGAACAACTGTGCCCAGTCATTAGGAGGAGGATAGGGGTTCTGAGAATGTTGCACAATGTCCAGATATTTGCCTGGTGTTTCTTGTCTGTTCTTCACATAATGTGGGTTCACACAACACATGCTACTGCAAAATTTATTACAGCATCTCCAGAAGTTCATAAGCCCAGTGTTTTAAATCACTAATGTTAAGCATTTGTCTTTTTTTTTGTAATATGATAGAGGATGCTGGGAGAATAATGCAAAAAACTGAGGTATACTTAGTGAATGTATGTACACAGAGAAGACAAGTGTCCCAGGCAGTGTGTTAAGAGATAGGTTGTAGGTATGAAGCTTGAGCTTACAGTTAAGACACTTATTGCTTATACTGGTTGTCTAGTCTGGAGTTTGTCGTCACCATTTTGTGGCATGTGGCACCTCAAAGTTGAGGGTTTGCCTCAGTGAATCCATTAAGTAAATCTGATGAGTAACAGTCCACTGTCATACTGGGCTTGTTTCTGTGTACTGCTGATTTTTATGAATGTAATATGGAAAATACAGTCATCCTTAGCATAAACATTCAGAATGCTACACTCTTTGTCAAAGTTTCACTTGGCATTATGTAGCCCTAGGTAGGTCAAAGAAAGGGATGTTGTAACATGTACCAGAAGTACAGTGCTTCTTACTAACATTATGACAAAAGGACCCAGTATCTAAACATGTAGTAATTCTGCTCTATTGCCATTCCCAGTCAGAAATAAAGTGTACATATTTGTCAAACAGCTGAAAGAAAGCTTCAGCAGCACAAGGGTGAGGATGCAAAGAGACAGCAGGGTTCCACTAGGAATTTTTTTTCTGTTTGTCATCCAAGAAGGGAGATTCAGCAAAAAGTTTACCGCAGTAGAACACAGTGGTTCTGCAAAATAACCTACCCACTGTGATCCCACTATCCCTACCGCAGAAAGTGTCCACTCTGATGCTGCTGCACCACAGACTGCCTCCTGTGAACCCTACGGCCATTACCATGGAAGAAATTATGTCAACCCATGAAGATTCAACCTCAGAAGTGCTGCCACGATCACCAGAGTTTGATATGGAAATGGGCCATACTTCTGTAGTGACAGCAGATGTGGCCTATGACTTGCAGGGAGTGTCAGGTGTATCTTTTGAGGATCTAGGAACTTGGCCACACTTGATAAGGGGTGAGTTTAGGGTAGCTGCCATCCAGTATGGTCCTATGCAAGTGGTGTTCTCACATTTCCCATTCAATGCACAGAACAGATGTGTCAAAATCTATTTTCATATGCTGCTTAATGAGGAGACAGCAAAACACACATGGCTGATCTATTTTGTCTCAAAAGATGCACTGTTTTGCTTTGCAGGCAAATTATTTGGACATTCTAACCACTTTCTCGGATCAGGTGGTTACAGAGTGTGGAGAGAACTGTCCAAAGCTTTACACCACCATGACCAAGCACCAGAGCATGCATGGAGAAGTTGAAGGAACTGGATAACAGACTAAACAGTAGGCAGACAATGGATGATTCATTGCATGTTTAGAGGTTTGGTATAATGTGCTGACAGAGGTAAAATATGCAAGCAATGTGGCTCAGAGTTCATCGGCTGGTATTTCAACTATGGATTTGATGAGGAACTACAGAGAGACGCAATTTCATCATACCACATGTGAAGATATGTGAAGGCTGCCAGCCTAGCTAGATAGAATTTTGTAGATAATTCTATGTCATTGTAAATATGAATATAATCCACAGGCCTGTCCTCTTAAAATGTAAGAAAACTGTTTTAAATATTGAACTTCAAAAATGTAACTGCAGTGCACTCTGCTGGAAGAAAGCTGATAAGTCGAGCATTGTATGACTGTTTGATCTCAAGGCTCGAAGACAATGTCTAGACTAAGGGATTCCTTATACTGTTTTGAGACCAGGATTAATTGCTAGATTTTACATATATAATGTATTTTGTTGCTGTAGTTTCCGGGCCAGGTGCAAGATCAAAGAAATGTTAAAACTCTGAGTTTCTGTTAAGCCGGGAACCAGAGAAGAATGATGTAATCTAAAATGAGTCAGCAATGATGTTTTATTTTTAAGACTTTCTCCGAGAGAGAGATCAGAGCATTTTGCATTTGTCTTCAGAACTGACCACTCACCAGTACTCTGCCTTTGCTCTATATGTAAATTTATTTAGAACTGTGATTGCTCTTAGAGTTAGACAGGAATTCAGTCAGATTTAGTCTGGCTGTTTAATATATTTATGTCAGACTATTCTACAGTATTATTTTAAGTATTTTCCTGTGATTTCTTAACTCTTGACTAGCATTGTGTTGAATTGAGAAGATTGGTCTTGTGTTTTCATTATTTATTATAAAATATTTTTAAACCTTTCAACCGTGACTGTTTTGTGTAGTGATAATTTAAGCTCTAGAGTACTTGCATGTATTTGGTGATACTGTACAAAGCCACTCCAATTAGCCTTGCTGTTCGTCCGCTTACTACTTGGATAATAATATTGCACAGTATAATTGAACACCCTTTGGTAAGGGTCTTTTTAGTAGCTGATAAGAGTAGTTGGTGGCAGTGATTACTACCTTAGACCCTGTCACGAGGGGGCATAGCTGGAGAACCTGTGCCAGCCTTCCTCATGAGTGTCTGTTTGTATATAACCCAAATCTCAAAGTGTGTGTGTGTGTGTGTGTGTGTGTGTGTGTTAGCTAGTTGGGCAGGGACATGAAGCACGGGTTGGATAGAGTGGACACTGGAGGTTTTAGCTTGACTACTCAGCTGAGATCTGTACCCTATAGCTGTGCCAGTGAGGAGTCTTATTGGGGATCTGGAGAGGAAAGGGAGAAGCCAGCCCCAGACTGACTGTGATCTCTGTGTGATCTTTAGGGAAATTGTACTTTACTGTGTGTGTATTTGTTATCCTTCCCAATGTGGATACCCCTCACTGGTGTTAGTGGTGAGGATTGAGGCTCCTTGATTACTGGGCCAGTGCACAGGTGTCACACCATGTTGAAACCTCCAAGACAGCAGAAGAACTGGATGTTAGCACATTTCAGGAGAAGAGGCAGAGGAAAGTAAAGCCTTTATTTGACTATGAAAGAGAAATGAGACGGTACAGGATCCAATGGTAAAACTGTGTGTAGAAGTTCTTTAATGTGCTGTTGGACACAATATAGTCAATTGCTGACCGGTTTGAGCAGCTTTCAGAGTCTGATAAGGCCTTAGGATTTTATCAAATATTAAAGCCTTGACTGAAGTTGAAGAAGACATCTTGATCCAACAGTGCAAGGCTCTGAAAGAACTGCCAGGCAGGACAAGTGGCCACTATGACATTGATGCCTATGATTTTGGACATTAACTGAAAAGCACTTCTTGAATGTTTGATACGGTATCGTAACCATTGACTGGGTTAAATTTCCTCATTTGCAAACAGTTACAGGACATCTATATAAATACTGATGCTTCATTGCGCATTTATTTGACTGCACCTGTTACAGTGGCTACTGCAGAACGCAGCTTTTCTAAACTGAAACTCAAGGACATACCCATGTTCACCAATGAGTCAGTTGAGACTTTCAGGCTTAGCTGTGCTCTCAACTGAGCAAGAAGTGGGACAAGTTTTATCCTACAGAGGTCTCGTTGAAGACTTGGTGTGAAACAAAATTTCTAAGATACTAGTAAAACTCTAGGTATGTGCACATCTTTAGTTTACAATAATCTTTTAGAATGCTGTATGGCAGTAAATTTCAGGTTGCACCTTAGCCTGGCTTCTATAATTGTATAATATTAAGCTGTGTATTCACTCTATTTTTGCTTACTCCAGCAGGCAGGACCATGTAGAACAAGGAGGATGAAAAAAAACAGCAAAACTTGTTAAGGCAAGGGAAGCTAGGACAGGGATGATTTGTTGAGGTGACAAAAGAGGCAGTCTTTGTGATGAGGCAAGGACAACTAAGTGTGGCAGGATTCATCATGAAACTTAGACAGCTAGGTGCAACAGCATTCATCGTGAGATACAGACATCTACAAACGCAGGAAGAACAAATTGCTCATATGGCTCTAAAAGTACCAGCAATCTGAATAGCTGAGTAGCTAACTGCACACTGAACATAAATGCCAATCTAGTGTCTGTCATGTATGTGCTTTTTGACTGCACCTGTTTCAGTTTGGGTCTGTCTGCACTCTCTGTGATCCCCATAGCTTTCCCCTGTATATCGTGTGTCTGTAGTCTTTTCTATATCTGTCCCATGTCTGTCTTTTGTGCCTCTGCAGTCTGTTTTACATGACTGTAGCTGTCTTTCTGTCCTGCATGATGTGGTCAGTTTGTCTAACACATTTTGTTTATTTCAGTCTTGGCTTAGTCTTGCTATAGATTTGTCCTGGTCTTGTGTGGGTGTCTAACCTGTGTGCGGGTGTCTGTGTGGGTGTTTCTGTCCTGTGTGTGAGAGTCTATGGTGGTGTCTCTATCTTATGTGGGGGAGTATGTGTGGGTGTCTCTATCCCATGTGGGGGGAGTCTCTGTGGGCGTCTGTGTACCTCTGTGGGAATGGCTATCTTGACATAAGAAGGAAGTAGCAGCAGGTAGATACCTGCATGCAACTAGCATGCATGCACCTCACGTTTTTAAAGGTATTATTAAAGCCCAAATGGCCAGAGTAAGTAGATTGAACTCAAAACAAGAAACTTTTATGAAACAATTGAATGATACCTATGAGGAATTTAAGACTAGTGGATATCCAGAGGATTTATTAATAAATATTATGAACTATGTAATAACACATAGGGAAGGAGAGTTTGACTCTATTTTTAACAAGTTATTCTCTGAGAGCGAATTAATAACACCTGTGAGACAAGTGAGTAAATTAAGATTTATAACTACATTTAACTCAATGTCTGATGCCATCAGAAAATAATAACTAAATATTGGAAGGTATTACTAGCCCAGGATGACATTCGATTGATAGTAGGTGATAAACCCTATTTTAGCTACAGAAACATGCGAACATTAAAAAGTTTGTTAGGATACAAAGATTTTACTAATGTAAAGCTTAGCTTGGATATAAGTACAAAACAGGGCACTTATCCTTGTTACAATTGCAGTAGCTGTAGTGATATAGTTAGGGATGCATCATGGGGTAGTGCATTCATACATCCAGTATCAGGCAAGGAGTTTAAATTTTATGGTCATGCTACTTGTGCTACTAGTAATGTGGTCTACCTAGCAACATGTGAAATTTATTCATCATTCTATGTGGGGAAAACCACTCGAAAACTTAAAGAACGAATAATAGAGCACAGGTCTAACATTAGACATAATAATGAGAATAATGCATTGTCAAGGCATATACAATCCTTAGGAAGTAAACATTGTTTTAAATTTAGAGTAATTGATCATGTTTTAGTAACAACCAGGGGAGGTGATTTATCCAATTTTTTTGATCTCAAGGAATATGAATGTATAGTGAGGCTTTCTGCCGATACACCCCCTGGATTAAATGCAGCATTATCTTTAAAACCCATTTTAACTAGAATACAACAAACTAGATTAAAATGAACATCTGTTTTTTATGTTTTATTATGTTTTTTATGTTTAATATGTTTTATGTTCGTAAGAATTGTTAAAATATTTATTTTTAAATAATGATTATAAATATTTTGTATGTGAATCATGTGACCATGGCTGCAGGTCATATGATTTGTTCTATGTGTGTATATATAGGGGCGGTTTTAATATACCTGTTGTCATACATTGAAAAAGGGTTTTTCAACCTGAAAGCTTTGTGTTGTTATTATAAAGGTTTTTTTCACTCAACTGCTGTTGATTTTTGGACTTATATCTTGACATAGTACACAGACTTGTCGTATCATCTCACATTTATTGAAAATGTATCTGACAACCCATGAAACTATAGCTCAGGTGCTGAGATATTTAGTCAAAATGGCATAAAATGAAACATTTAGTGTCTATGCGAAGTGTGCAGGAATTCGTAGGTTCATAGCAGGGCTGGTGCTAGCATTTTGGGGCCACCAGTAAGTTTCAAGTTGGGGGCCCTTCCCAGGAAGATGTAAGGTATGACTGCATTGCTGCCATGCCTCCTTCTCTGTCAAGCTCACCCAGCACCTTTAGTGATCACTATACAACATGTTAATGCACTCAAACCATTACAAAGACTTGTAGGGTCACTTGGACTGTGTCAAGGTACACACACTGACAGGCGTTTGGATGCAGAGTTACATCATGACAAGCCTCAGCACCACAGCAAGGTAGCCACTCACAAAGGTGACCATTTACTTCACTTCAGGATTCTGCATATTGGGATTGTGTGCTTAGGTTTTATGTGATTTCCTGTGGGAAGGAGGAGGAACAGAATGACAATTGGGCCTACTGTAGTAACTGACTGGACAGCATAAAATGATTTTATAAATAGTTGGAATCTGGCCCTGGATTATTTGAGATAGGAAGAAACATCAGAAAACCGACATTTCTCAGCAACTTTTCTGTTTTACGCTTTCATGTGGGATTCACATTTTCTCTATGCAACAAACAGACCTCTCAACTGCTTATTACAAAAATCTGGAAAAAGCTGAAAGTAACTGAGGGACAAAGGCCAAAATCAGAAGCAGCTTTTAAACACTGCTCTTATAAACTTAGAAAGTAGAACAGGCTTTGCACGGACATGCATTTTCTGCAGGATATAAAGTTTCAAGCTCAAATGTCTGTCATTATTAAGATGTCAATCTTCAATGATTTGCCAGAAAACCACACATTTTATGAGGAACAAAACAGAAGTACAAGGCAAAAATATGGATGTTCTGCAAAATTCTGGACAGTTGAGAGGTACGACAGTACAGCAGAAGTCACTACTTTAGTAGCTGTTAGACTCATCTGGCATAAATAACTGGTCCTCTTTTCCTTCTTATTATTATTTGCAGTTTTTGATAATTCTTGTAGATTCTCTGACTGCCAAGGAAGGAGCAGAAACCATTTCATAAGGATCTCCATCAATGATCCATATACACCTGAAAAGACGTTTCAAAACTAAAGTAGTAAAACATTTTATGTCTAGCTGACCTATACTGTTTGTCCTCTTATGTCTTTATGCAAACAGAACCAGCTGGGAAATATTGTCTGTTACAGGTTTTTCGGCTTCCTTCAGAATATTATAATTTCAACCCAACCTTCATTTACAGCAAAAGCAGAGAAAACAATAACCAGAACCTTGAAAGCACATATTACTTATCAAAAGTTTTGTGCATACTTGTCATATACATATATGGAGGACTTTATCAGTCATAACCAGGGATGCCAGATTTCTTATCTGGCAAGTAGGGACCAAAAAAAGGTTCTTTAATGCAGAACACGATTGGCGATTTTTGATTGGCCCGTATTGCCAGTATACGAGCCAACCAAAAAATTGCAAAATTGGAGCTACTTCTGTTCAATGCGGAACATCAGGCAGTTCCGCATTCAACAGAAGTAGCTCTGTTTTGCGATTTTTTGATTGGCTTGTATACCGGCATACAGGCCAATCAAAAAAAGCAAACTGGAGGCTGTTTCGCTGGGATTTTATACAGCAGTCCGGGACTTGGGATCAGGCTGTGATGCCAGGACAGTCTCGCTCAAATAGGGACATGTCTGGCAACCCTGGATAACATATGTGGGTATTCCAACTGAAAGTAAACACCACTTTTGTTTAGATAAATTTCACAAATGTGGCTTAAACATCAAAAACCCTCTCAAGCAAGCTTATAATCTTTATTAGAAGTCTTTATGAAAGCTTTATCTTCCTCATCTACAACAGAACTCCACAGCTTAAAATCATACTGTAGATTTATGAATGTGGCTGACCTCAGTCTGGTAATAACAGAAGACGATATTATTTTGGAACAGATCCCAGCAAGATCACTGAAAAGAAGATCTGCAAGACTCTTAGCTTCATAAATCCTCAAGAAAATATAAGATTTACACTTTACAGGACACAATAATTTTGTCTTCATTTTACAGTCCTATGCCTTCTAAAACAGCTTAATGTTAAGTATTAATAGACATTCCTTAGTACTGTTTAAAAGGAACTGCCACTTAATTAGACATCAGCCATAATGGGAAAGATTATTACTGCTTCATCTCCCCTACAAGAGAGAAGACAATAAACTTTCTTTTCCTGATGTCTTTTTAAACTGATCATGTAGCAAACCTGCCACAGAACACTTAAGGTTTATGACCTGGATAACAAATCCAAAGGCTGTGAGGATGCTTTTATTAATTTAAAATTATCAGACCTACAATTGTTTTACAGGGGAAAAATCTCATCAGCTTGTCATGGCATGGAACCCCTAATAAAATCCTATCTTGTTAGTTAAAGGCCGCAGAACGGAAATAAATGTATTTCAAGAATTACTCAGACACAGACCTAGGGCAGGTTCTGTGGTTCTAGTATACCACCACACTAGAAACTTGCAATAGTGGTTCTGGTTTCTGTAGTACCATGAAATGAACTAAAAAAATAACCGCAAAACAGAAAAATCTCAAAAATAAATACACTTATTACTCCTAAAAATTCAAAGTGACTAAACTTGCTGGCTGAACTTGAAAAAATATCAAAAGCATTTGACTACCGCTCTACTCACTTTAGCAGAAATAAGGAATTTGACAGGAACTTGCAGATTATTTCAAGCACAGTGCATGAAGTGTACATTCATTCTTTCAATGGGCACATTTCCAGGCAATCTAATGAGGGACGATGCCACACAATTCTGTAGCAGTTTACTGCGTAAATTACAGTAGATTAGTGTGACTGCTAAGACAGATAAGATATACTCAACATATTATCCTAGAAAGCTGCACATGAGAAAATTTACAGATTAAATATAGGAAAAATGAATTCAACTTCTCCCTTTACCCTGACTAGTATTTTCTACAAACCTGTGCTACTGAGCACAGTTTGCGTGCGATACTGGTGACCCAGTAGGAAAGGAAAAGATCTGTAGGTAGTAATAATGTTAATTGTTTAGCACTGCCCTAATCAAGAAATGAATGCTCCAGTACCATCTAATTCAGCCTGGAAACATTCTCTCCACCAAAGCCCCAATCCATTCAGCTCTTTGCTTTAGTAGTTGTCAACTCTCTGTACTTCATGATGTATCCATCTGTATCTCAACATAATCAATAGCCCAGATACTACCACCGCTTACTAGGTGTCACAATCGACAATCATCTGTCCAAAACTTATTTGTTCAAGGACCAGAATTCCACTGCTCAGCAACTACCCCTGCAATTTGCTGTATGTTGTTTCACTATACTGGTGCAGATGGACTGGGTTTTCTCACGCAGAAAACATATAACTATGTAAAGTGTGTCTATAATGATATAAACCTACCACCTGAGCTACAACAGGTTCTGGGGCTCTGGTACTAAACCAAATAATAAAACTTACAATAGTGGTTCTGGTTTCTGCAGTTACCATGAAATGAAAAAACAATGACAGAAAGAGAAAAATATCACGACAAACAAATAAGCTTAACCAAGGTGTCTTGCATACCATGACGGTGTCACTGCTACTGGACCAGGAATAGCCTCTGGACAAAAAGGTATTGACTTTTCTTTTTAGTTTTTTTTTTTTTACTTTTTACTAGGAAGCCCATTAATGTCAAATTATACACAAAAACACACATACAGCCATCTGCTTAGGCATTGTATGCTGGAGGTCTTGTGTTCAAATCCCAAACAAGAGCTAATATCCTTTCCCTTTTATGATTCTAACAGTACCTAAGCAGAAGGTTTTCTCTGTACTTGTGTGTGTGTGTGTGTGTGTGTGTGTGTGTGTGAGAGATTGCAAATTGATTTTAATTTATTACTTTTAGTTTCAGAATTCATTCTTTTGGTGCTGGAATTAAAGTTTATTTTTTGCAATAACAGGAATAGCTGTTACAGGTTTTGAAGTTGCAATAAGGACCCAGTATCTGCATGACTGAAGTAAAAAATGTGTTCTGTTATAATCTATACATGCATTATAATTACAATCAATCAATTGCAATTAGAAAAACTGTGTAACATACTTTGATTTGATCAGATATTATACACACACATATAGAGCATATACATGTACTGCATGCATGGTGCAGCTTACCTTTGGAAGGTCCAGTGCTCATTGCCACTGTTCATTTACAGCGCTACAGAAAATAATACAAACATATTAATAATTCAAGTATACTAGCTTTACCAGAAAGGCAGAATGCAGCATAAATATACAAACACATGAAAACAAGCGAATAGCTTTTCAAGATGGCAAACTAATGGAAGTTTTTTATTTTCAGAATAATGGACAAAACAGAAACCTAAATAAGGAGTAATTTTTTTTCTGAAAGACACCTGAAAATGCTGAATAAAAAAATGCTGCCTAAATATTTGAATCTAAGGACATGATTAGGGAATACAAGGTCAATTTTATGTAGCAACATATCCAAAGCGATGGAGTGAGAAACTACATTACACACATTTTAAGCAAGCAATAATGCCCAACAAGGTGTGTGCTAATGTGTAATTAATGCCTGCCCAGGGGAAGCCCCTACACCCCCCTGGAGGGCATTATTGTGGTTAGAGAAAGTACACTTACCATAAAGGTAGATATTATACTGTATTCACTATTGCAGTCATCACACTTGGCTTATCCAGCCAGGGGTAGCTCTCAGTCGGCCCGAATACCAGAGGCTTAGTATTTCTGCCGGTTGCTGTCCCTCCAGAACTGATGCCAGGTCATTAGTGGTATAAACTCAGGCAGCTGACACCATTACATCAGTTTTTCTTGCCCCAACTGTCAGGAGCCCTCAAATAGGGACATAGGTTATGGTGGAACACCACCACCAGTAGAAAGTAAACACCAAACATTCCCTGTAAGGAATGAGGGGGATAGAGAGAGAGAGAGAGAGATAATGGGGATGGGGGTGGGAAACCAAGACTGCAACAGTGAATACACTCGAACATCTACATTTATGGTAAGTGTACATAACTGTACTATGTTCCTGTTTCACTGTTGCAGTCATCACACTTGGGTTGATTCCCAAAGCTGAAGAAAAGGGTGGAGGTAGTCAAGAAGACTGGGGGCTGGCTAGGATGCCCTGCAAGACTGCGGTTGCAAAGCCTACCCTGGATTTGGAGAAGATAGGCAGGTGGCAATGTCTGGTGAAGATATGAACAGAAGTCCATGTTGCAGCCTCCAGGATGTCCCTGGTAGGGACCCCTCTAAGAAAAGCTGCAGAGGTGGAGGTTGCCCTGGTGGAATGCGTCCTGACCCCCTCCCCCCCCCCTTAGGGGGCAGTTTACCGTGGTGTTTGTAGCAGAAATGGATGCAGTGTGCTATCCATCTGGAGATGGTTTGTTTGGAAATGGCCTTGCCCTCTACCCCTGCTGCAAAGCTGACTAGCAACTGGTCACTTTTTCTAAAAGATTTAGTCCTATCCAGGTAAAATCTGTGCTGTCTGTGCACATCTAGAGAATGCAGAATTCTTTCCCCATTATTTTGTGGGTTAGGGAAAAAGGTGGGCAAATGAACTGATTGGTTGAGAGCCACACTGGACACCACTTTAGGCATGAAAGTTGGGTTAGTCCTGAGGGAGACCCTGTCAGCATGGAAAATGATGAAGGGTGCTACAGCCATGAGTGCTTGTAGCTCTGAAACTCTTCTAGCTGAAGTGATAGCCAGAAGCAAGGCTGTTTTCCAAGAGAGGAATTTTAACTCTGCTGAAGCTGCAGGCTCAAAGGGGGGGGGGTGAGCTTTTCCAACACAAAGTTAAGGTCCCTAAGCTGGTGTAGGAGTTCTTCTGGATGGCCTTAAATTGTTAGCCTCTCTTAGGAACTGATTGATGAGAGGGTGAGAGAAGTGAGGTGTCTTTGCTGTAATGAGCAGAGATGGCAGAGGCATTAATTTTAATAGAACAGAAGGGCAGGCCCCTGTGTAGTAGGGTCTGCTAGGTAATCCAGGATGAGAGGTAGGGAGGGCTGTTCTGTTTCAGCTCCTTTATCCTGGATCTAGGTGAAATACCATTTCTAATCGTCAGCATAAGATTTTCTGGTGCTGGGGCGTCTGACTTTATGTATAACATCCAGGACTTGTTTGTTTAGGTTGACAGCTGGAGGAGAGGTCAGGGAATAAGCCAGGCTGCCAGGTTCAGGGTCTGCAATTGTGGATGCATGAATTCTTCATTCTTCTGGGTCAGGAGTGTTGAGATCTGAGGAAGATGCCATGGTGGCAGGGGTGACAGGCTGCGCAGCAGTGGGTACCAGTGCTGGCATGGCCAGTCTGGGGCAATCAAGATTGCCCTTGGTTTTTCCTCCCTTATTTTGAGCAGTACCCTTGAAATTAGTAGTAGAGGGGGAAATGCATAGATCGAGAGGTTTACCCATTGGAAGGATAAAGCATCCACTTTCCAGGCCTTGCTCTGAGGTTCCCTGGTGCAGAATTTGCTGAGCTGATGATTGTTGTGGGAGGCAAAGAGGACCACCTTTGGGGTGCCCCATTTCTGGGTTACAAGGTTGAAGGTTCTGTGGTCTAGCAGGTTTCTGCTTAAATTGTCTGCCAGAGAGTTTAGGAAACCTGGCAGGAATTGTGCTAGCAGGTGAATTTGAATGGCTGAAGCCGTCTGCCAAAGGGTCATGGCGAGCCTGCAGGGAGGATAAGAATGAGTTCCTCCCTGCTTGTTGATATACCACATCACAGTGGTGGTGTCTGTTTTGATTAGTAGAGGCCCCAGGGAGAATAGGGGTCTGAAAGCTGTTGGAGCATGCTGAACAGCTAGCATCTTTTTTTGGTTGATGTGCAGATGTATTTGATTTGGGCTCCAATGGCCCTGAATGCACCTGCCATCCAGGTATGCACCCCAGGCATAATCTGATGCGTCTGTGGTGAGGGTCTGGGCAGCACGGGGTTGAGAGAAGGGAAGACCCTTGTTGTGGTTGCATGCTGCTGTCCACCAAAGAAAATCTTTCCTTAGACAGGGTATCGTAGGTATGATAGTTTCCAGGTCCTGAGTGTGTTGACACCAAAAGCTTTTTAGGTAGCACTGTAGTTTCCTCATATGCAGTCTGGCATATGGAATGAGTAGAATGCAGGAGGCCATGAACCATAGTGCTTGCAGGATTTTCCTTGTGGATAACTGGGTTCTGGTGGCTAGTTGAGAGAAGTAGCCTATCAGGCTTGTTTTTCTGGAGTAAGGAATGCCATCTGGGATGCTGTGTCCAGGCTTGCTCCCAGGAATACAATTTTTTGAGTGGGGACTAGTTTGGATTTCTTTTCACTTGTAGTATACCCCAGGGAGGTCAGTAGGTCCTTTACAAATGTCAGGTGCTGTAACAGCTTTTCCTGTCTGCCTGAATCAGGCAGTCGTCTAAGTAGGGGTAAATTTGAATATTTCTTTGCCTGCAACAAGCGATGGCTGTAGCCATGCATTTTGTGAAAACTCTGGGAGCAGTGGATAAGCCAAAGGGAAGCACAGAGAACTGAAAGTGCATAGATCCTACCCCGAAACGTAGATATTTGCTGCAAGATTCCTTGATTGGGATGTGTAGGTAGGCCTCTTTTAGGTCTTGGGTGACTAACCAAGCATCCTTGGAATGCATAGGAAGAAGCTGCTGGAGGGTGAACATTGTGAATTTTGGTATCACCAGGAAGGGGTTTAGAATTGACAGAGCGAGGACTGGGCACCAGGTGCCCTCTTTTCTGGGTACCAGAAAAAGCCTGGAATAGAAACCTTGGCCTAGCCAGTCTGCAGGAACATGCTGTATTGCCCTCATGGAGAGCAGGGCATAGACTTGTTTTTTGGCCTCTGCCCACTGGTTTGGAGGAAGATCTGGGAACCCTTTTGGGGTTGGCAAAGTGTGGAAATAAAATTTGTACCCTTGGGACACTATGTTGAGAAACCATCGGTCGTTGGTAATAGAGGCCCAGTTGTTTGCATGGGAGGAGAGTTTTCTCCTAGCGGCACAAGCAGGTGGCCAGAGGTAAGGGGTGGAGGTGTAAAGTCATTGGGAGTTCTTTCCATAAGGGGATGGCTTAGCACTCCCTGTTTTTGAAGTGGAGGAACTCCACTGCTTAGATCTCCGCATTCCCTGGGACTGCTGTCTGGGGGATCTGCTTCCCCCTAGGTCTCGTCTGAGCTGGCCTGGAGGGGGCCAGAAAGGACCAGTGCTTGGAGGGACTATGCCTACTGAACCTCGGAGACTGGACCTGTAAGAAGTCTTTAAACTGTCTGCATAGATTTAGGTTTTTCTTCCATCTTTTTTAAGACTGCCTTGGTGCCAAACAAATTATTTTTGTTCAATGGTGTGTCCAACAGTTTTGATTTGACATGGTCTGGCAAGGTCTGTTCCTTAAGCCAAGCATGCCTTCTAAGTACCAAACAAGTACCTGCTGCCCTGCACGATGCTTCTACGGCGTCAAAGCCACATTGCAAGGTGTGTTTAGCAATTTGGCTTGCAGAATGCTTAAGCTCTTGTAATTCTTTATTTTCTGCACAAGCAGGAAAGGTAGATATTTTTTGTTTGAGGAGTTCCATGGTATGTTGCTGGTATTTCAGCATGTGGGACTGACAATTTAGTGCTCTAATGACAAGAGTTGCAGAGGTGTATACTTTTTTATCCCATCTGTCTAAAGCTCGGGAATCCCTGTCTGAGGAGGTGGGATTCTTAGCTGTGGTTGCTTTTATTCCTTTAGGTCCTTGGGAGATGACCACTGGATCAGCAGTAGGATATTTGAAAAGTAATTTGAGAGAGTCAGGGACTCTAACACCTATCTGGTTTTCTGGGAGCTGGAGGAAGGGTGTCAGGAGTCAAACTGGATTCCATAAAGACATCATCCACAACATCCAAGACAGGCAGAAAGGCTAAAGGTCTGTTACTGTGAAAAATTGAAGAATTCCCTGAGTCTCTTTTTGGATGGAGGACAGTCTTGTCATTCTCACTGGAAATGCTCCCTTAAAGTATGTAGGGTTTCACCAAATGAAAAATCCTCTGGAGGAGAGGCAGAAGGAATGGATTCCTCTGCATCTGAATCCTCATAAGCAGATAGGGGTTGCATGTCTTCATATTCAGAAACCTCAGTGTCATCGGACTCCTGGTCAGATAAAACTGTTGGGGACAAGACTCTTTCTTTTGGAAGGGGTAGGCTGGCTTCCCCTAATAAGCATGATAAGGTCTTCTGCCATTTTAAGCATTTGAGATTGAAGCATGGAAGCAGGTGCCTGAGGTTGGGGCATTGTTTTTTTAGGTGAAGTTCATACCCTGGGCCTTAGAAACTCGATAGTTTTAGAAATAACTGAAGACGCGAAATAAATTGGTTTGTGTCGAGTATCGGTAGTGCGAAGAACTTCCTCGGAAGCCGGTGCCTGCTCAGCAGCTCCAGACCCATCCAAGGTAGAGACATCCCCAGGATCCTTAGTCAAAGAAGAGTCTCGCAGCATACTGAACTCCGAACGGATCTCGGTATCGGCCTGCAAATCCACAGAAGTGGGCATCAAGGGCTGCGAAAGCGCCACACTGACGACTGACGAACTGACTAGCTTAACGGAAGCGTTGACAGTTTTGAACCTGTGCTGTCTTGTCTCTGTCTTTATCCGTACTTTTTTTTCACGAAGATCTGTAGTTGGATGGCTTACCAAAGCCATATCAGAATATGGTGACCGAGAGCAAAAATATTTAGCTACAATAAGGGCCCAACGACATATAGTTCTGGCATTGAACAAAGCACAAAAGTGACAGTGACGTATGTTGTGGTCTGGGCCTAAACAGGTGACACAGTAAGAATGGAAGTTTCGGTGTGGTATTTGCTTTCCACAGGTGAGACAATTGCTAACTTTTTCTGACATCTGTTAGAGCAAGAAAAAAGGATCCCCAATGGGGTACTTAGCTTTAAGACTTCAGCTTCAATTCGGAAATGAAACTCGGGTAGTGGCCGACCAGCACTCATACGAGCTGCTTCTGCTTCGGGCTCCTCAGCAAGAAAGACTGATGTAATGGCGTTGGCTGCCTGATTTTATACCACTGACGTCCTGACAGCAGTCCTGGAGCAACAGCAACCGACACAGAAATACTAAGCCTCTGGTATTCGGGTCGACTGAGGGCTACCCCTGGCAGAATAATCCAAGTGTGAGGACTGCAACAGTGAAACGCGAAGAACATTGGGCTCTCTGTAAAATGGTTGTGTTTTACTTGTTTGTTTATTTTTTTTTTTAAGTACTATATTATTTTTTATATATATTTTTGATGTAAAATAGTTCCTCTGCCTAATGTTTCAAACTTGCTGTAGTATACGTCAGTGGTGTTGGAGGAAGCATTTTACATCCAAAATATAACACTTTAAAAAAAATCCAGGTATTTACTTTTTTTTTCTTTGGTCCCTTACTCCTAAAACGTTTGGTTTACTGCCAGTCATTGGAGACAGAAGTTATTAAATAATTTCATACATTTGTGTTTTAGAGTATTATTTCCCTCAGAAAATTCATGCTAACACAAATCCTTTTATTTAAAGCAAGTTTGTAATTTTATAAGAGCAATAATAAACATCTGTTCTAATTTTTGAGCCTGTGTTCCCCTTTTATTTTAGGCTTTATCCAGATTTCTTCAGCTGAAGGGTCCCAGATGTATACAAACCTATTTGCTGCTGCCAGTGGTAGAATACACACACACACACACACACACACACACACACACACACACACACACACACACACACACACCTTGCTTCAGAAAATGCATGTTCTGCAGAAGGAAGATAACAAAATGAAGATTTTGCAACAAAGTCTCTGGAGAGGATGCCTGAAACAGGAGGTCACCCAAGTAGGGAAAGACTTGAATCCCTCTTAGCCTGCAAAAAGCAATCACAGGAGTGAGGCATTTGCTGAATACCCTTGGGGGAGTAGAAAGGCCACAGGGCAAAGCAGAGAACTTTTAGTTATGTACTTACCATAACTTCGGATGTATGGGATCCATCTCGCCTACATTCATAACTGATGGATCGGCTCCGACTCGGCCACTATAAAGTAGAACAAATTCTCTAATTGGCTGGGCTACCCCTTATCCCAGAATGCACCATGCCTGCTTCCCCAGATCTTGTTTGTTCGCTTTCATACCTACATCCAGACACAGAGACATACCAGCCACTGTAACAAACTAAAGTCCTTCAAGAGAAAAACTCAGTAAGTAGAAACATTCCCTCTAAATCCAATGGGAAGGGGGAAGGAGGACGGGTACGTATGAATGTAGGTGAGATGGATCCCATACATCTGATGTTATGGTAAGTACGTAACTAAAAGATGTAATAGGATCCTATCTCGCCTACATTCATAACTGATGGGACAGCGTCCCTAGCACCTAAATCCCAGGTGGCTCATTGGAAAACACCCCTGAGAACTGTGGAACCAAAGGAAGTTCTACCTCGAGAAGCCACATCTATCTTGTAATGAGAAATGAAGGTGTGCGGAGAAGTCCAGGTAGCGGCAGCACAGATATCATCTATCGATAATTTGGAGTGGAATGCTACAGAGGTAGCCATTGCCCTGGTAGAATGAGCCCTGACTGGGAAAGGTAGCTCTTTGCCGGACCGTGAATAAATGAAGGTGATGCAATCTTTAATCCATTTGGCTATGGTGGTTTTAGCCACCGGTTGACCCAACCTATTTTCCACAAATGACACAAACAGCTGATCTGACTTTCGTGTCTGATTGGTCCTGCTTAAATAAAAACGCAGTTGTCTGTGAACATCCAACTGATGGAAAATATATTCTGCGCTATTGGAGAATTTGGGAAAAAACACAGGGAGCTCCAAGGATTGTTGAATGCATAAAGGGGATGCTACCTTGGGCAAGAAAGAGGGATTTAACTTGAGGGACACTCTGTCTTTGTGAAAAGTTAAATAAAGAGGATTAGAACAGAGAGCCTGAAGCTCTGAGACCCGCTTGGCAGAGGTTACTGCCACCAAAAAGGCGGTTTTCCAAGATAGAAATTTTATATCACAAGTAGCTGCTGGTTCAAATGGGCGGGCAGTTAAAGAAGCCAGAACCATATTCAGGTCCCAAGGGGGCACAGGATGGGTTATTGGGGGCCGAAGGAGCCACGCTCCTTTAAGGAAAGATTTGCAAAGCCTGTTTGCCATTAAGGAAGGCTCAAAGGAGACATGAAAATTAGAGATAGCCGCCAGTTGGACTTTAATTGTGGAAACTGAAGAGCCCAAATAAAACAAAGAAGCCAGGAATTCTAAAACCTGAGGTACTGGGGCGGTAAGGGGATCTATACCTTGTTGCTGGGCCCAAAGAGCAAACCTCTTCCACTTGCTGGAATACAGTTTTATAGTGGAAGGTTTGTGAGAAGAGGACAAAATGTGGATGACGTCTGGAGAAAAAGAGTTATCTCTGACTAAGGTTGGAAGTGGAGTAACCAAGTGGCCAACCTCAAGGACCTGAGAGATGGGTGAGACTGTCCCAACTGATGAGTCAACAGGTCGGGCACCAGGTCCAGAAACCATGGGCCCTCCACCGCATACCTCAGAAGGAAGGGAAACCAAACCTGACGAGGCCAGTGTGGGGCAATCAAAATCATGTCGCTTCCTAGATAAATCGCCTTCTGTATCACCTTCGGGAGAAGGGGAACCAGAGGGAAGGCATAAAGTAGACCGGGGGGCCAACTGTGAGCTAGAGCGTCCCTGGGAATCTGCCCCTGAGAAGGAGTCATTGTGAGGGCTGGCGAACAAGTCGCAACAAGGGAGGCCCCACTTGGCGAAGATGTTCGCAGCCACCCTGTCGTTGAGGGACCACTCATGGAGCAACAGGAGAGTCCTGCTCAGCCTGTCTGCAATCACATTGGATTTCCCCGGAATGTGCGTTGCCACTAGGAAACGCTGGGTAGAAATCGCCCAATGCCACACTCTCATGGCCTCTCGGCAAAGAGGGTAAAACCTGGTTCCGCCTTGCCTGTTTATGTACCAGACTACCGACATGTTGTCGGATAGGATCACAATAGTACCCAGGGGAAGGGCATGATGAAGTGCTTGCAACACCAGTAGCACCGCTCTCATTTCCAGGATATTGATATGAAAGTGCGTTTCGTGAGCCTGCCACGTGCCTTGGAAAGACCTGTCCAGATAATGACCCCCCCCACCCTATCTGGGAGGCGTCTATGGTCACCGTGGCGACGGGAGGCTGAAGGGCAAAGGGTCGCCCCCTGGTCCAGGTTGGATCGAAGCAGCCACCAACGTAGGTCCCGCCGGCAAATTTCGGTAATCTGGACCAAATGGTTCAAGGGAAGTTCCTGAAAGGACCATTGAACCGACAGTAGCCATTACAGCACCCGCATGTGCAGCCTGGCTAAGGGTACTAGAAGAATAGTCGAGGCCATCGTGCCCAATAACTGCAGAATCAGTCTGGCCTGAACTCGTGATCTGGGTAACAAGGTTTGAACCTGAGACTGCAGGACCTGAATCCTTTCTACCGGCAAGAATGCCCGCATTCTTCTTGTATCTAACTCTGCGCCTATAAAGGTAATACGCTGAGACAGCTGCAGCACAGATTTTCCCCAATTGAACGGGATTCCTAGTGAATGACCCAAACTGACTGTGGTCATAAGCGCTCGAACTAATAGATGCTTGGAGGTGGCAGTAAGGAGCCAGTCGTCTAAATAGGGAAACACTTGGAATCCTAGACTTCTCAAGTGAGCTGTCACTACTGCCAGACACTTGGTGAACACCCTGGGGGCTGTGGGGAGACCAAAGGGCAGTGCTCGGAACTGGAAATGACTTCTGGACTCTTGACTTATCAGAATGTGATAGTAAGCGTCCTTGAGATCTATGGAGCACATCCAGACATCCTTCTCCAATAATGGGAGAATGGACTGAAGGATGACCATTCGGAATTTGGATTTTTTTACAAAGCGATTCAATGATTTGAGGTCCAAGATGGGCATTAAGTCCCCTGTCTTTTTTGGCACCAAAAATAGTCTTGAGTAAGTTCCTGATCCGATCTGGTCGGCGGGGATAGGCTGGATGACTCCTTTTCTTAGCAGCTTTGAAACCTCGACCGCTGCTTGATCCCGCCGACTGGGTGGCACATCCGGGATTTTCCTGATAGGAAGAGGGGGGATCTTGATGAAAGGGATGAGATAGCCTCCGGTTATGGTTCGGAGCACCCACTGATCCTTGGTGATAGATTTCCCAAGCCTGTGGGTGTTCCGCAAAATGACCTCCGACTGGCTTTGGAGATGCGCAGTCGGGCCACGTCTCAGGGACGGGGAGATTAGGATGGACCACAAAAGGAATCGCGGTCTCCATAGTTACGGGGGCCTCTGCCGCCTCTGGGGCGGCGTCTTCCTGAATCCCCCCCCGCCTCTAGAGGGGGGATCACTCGGTGGAGTAGGGAAAAACCTTTGAGATTTCCTGAACTACATTTTCCCTCCTCTCTGGGCCTTGGGGTAAGGTCTAGAGGGATCGGAAAAACGGCCCCCCACAGCAGTCAAGGTCTTGCCCTCCTGCTCGCACCGAGTCAGTGTGTCCTTCACCTTGGGTCCAAACAGGGAGGACCCATCAAAGGGGGTGTCAGTGAAGGAAGACTTAAAAGCCTCCGCAAAGGGACACAAGCATAACCAGGCGTGTCTTCTAAGAGCCACGCCTGTTCCCGCTGCTCTACTCGCCACTTCGGCCGCATATGAGATGAGCTTCATGGACGAGTTGACTATCGAAAATAGGGTAGTCATCTGGGCGCCAACAGTTTGGGCTAATGCCTCAGGAAGATTACCCGTAAGAGACTCACCTAACTCTTTGAGGAGGTCCCTTTGGAGCCTGGTAAAATGACAAAGGTAATTCAGCGACCGCAGGGTAAAGGCCGCTGAAGAAAGGGTACGCTTCCCGTACCTATCCATGCTCCTGGAATCCTTATTAGGAGGGTGAACAGACATTGAAGCCTCTGCCACGTCTTGCTGAGTGGCAGATGCCACCACCATCGCATCTACTGCAACTCCTTTGGTCAAAAATTCCTTTTGAGGAGGGGCTGAGAGGAACTTGTTAGGTCTGGCGGGCACTGGTTCCACAGAGTCAGGGTGTTCCCACACCCTTCGAGAAACTAAATCTAGTAATTCATCGAAGGGTGGAGACACCCAGGAGGCGGAGGGCTGGGCCCCAAAAGCCTTGAGGAAGACTGACTCCTCCGCGGAAGGGGTTTTGTACTGCCAATCGCCTCTCTGTCTCAGAATCTCGAGGATATCTGAGAATGAGATGTCATCCAAGGACGATTTTGGGGACCCCTCCGCATCATCGAGATCAGTATCTGAAGTAATACTCATCCTGGGAGTCTATGTGCTTCCTCTTGCACAATTTTTTTCTTTGGAGGTTCATCTGAAGCGGATTCAGAAGGACCTCCCGGGGGAAGGGAACCCCCAAAGGGGGTATCCTCAGGCCCTGGGGCCCCACTGTCGTGGGAATAAAGCACACCAGAAGCACCAGTTCCGAAGTCTAGGGACGGTGAGGTAGAGACTTGCTGAGCCGGTAAGGACATGGCCAGCGCACTCCTCATGGCCTCAAAAGCAGGACCTCCAGACTCTACGGAGGACACCGGTTGAGAGACCACGACGGTACCGGGAGTCCCTGCGGCCGACGCTCCGAGGGGAAGACTAGGCATCGAAGCTACCAGTTCCAAAGTGTTCCCCTTGGCCCCGACCGAGGAAGTCCCGGTACCAAACCCTGACGCCGAGGACAGGGTAGGAATGATGGTCGGAACAGAAAAGCTCCGAGGGAGTCTCGGTTCTGACTGGACAACTCTGCTAAGATCTACCATCACCGATTCCAATGGCTCCGAGGAGGTTGGAGGAGGAATCGGATGCGAAGTGGGGACCGGCTCCGGAGCCGAGTGGGCTGGAGCCGAGACCATTTTTGCAAAAACCGGGGACTGGAAAAGCCTCTGGATAACTCTGTCCAAATCTGAGTCTGACAACCTGGAGGATTTAGAGGAAATAGATGGGGGCCGAGACGACTTCTCTCTCGGCTCCGATAGACCAGGGGACCGGCTCCGAAATGGCTCCAACACCATCGGCACCGGATCCGGAACCGTATGAATAAGCATCGGCGCCGAAGGGGACTTCGGGGCTGGGGGGGGAGAGTCTGAGCTGCACACCTCCAACGGCTCCGAGACCAAAGGAGCCGAAGCAGGTGATTCGCCTCTCGATCCCCCAACCTGCGGCTCCCAACCTGGAGCCGAGGAAAGAGGTATCGAGGCAGACCCTTCCACCCAAAGCTCCGAAGCCATTGGAGCCGAGGAAGAAGAGGTCGACCTATGCTTCTTGGGAGTCGGTTCCGACGGACTGGTCGGAGCCGACGACCTTTTCTTTTTAGAAGCTGGAGAGGAAGGAGAAACCAAAGCTTCCTCAAAGGAGGGCTTAATAAGGCCCTTAAGGATCAATTTATTTTTACGTTCTTGAAGGACCCTAGAGGAAAAAGCATGACAAACACTACATGTTTCCTGCAAATGTTTTGGTCCTAAACAATATACGCAAACACCATGACTATCAGTAATAGACATTTTGTAATTGCACTTGGTGCACTTTTTAAAACCAGACTTCTGCTCTTTTGACATCCTATGACCCAACTATCTTTCACCACAACAGAAAACTTAAAGTAGGGCACGAGCCCTTGACTCAAAAACGGAACTGGCCTGAGATACAGCACACAAAACAGGCAGAAGCCCTCTAACTAAAACGGGCTTAGCCCGATAAAGCAGGACGTACAGTAGGGCGAAAACAAACCTTAAAATAGACAAATCAATACCTTGACTCACAAACAAGGGCAAGGGCCCTCTAACTTAAATGGGCCTTGCCCGGTAAGTAGAAAAATACCAATCACACAGGAAAAGGTTCACACACACACACGTAAAGCTGTTAAAACAGCTGTTTGTTAAATTAGTGAAGAAAACCCTATGTCAAAAGACCAAAAAGTAACCAAAAACCACTTAGCTCCAGCCAAGTCGAGACCACGTCTAGCTTGAAAAGCGGCAAACGAGATCTGGGGAAGCAGGCGTGGTGCATTCTGGGATAAGGGGTAGCCCAGCCAATTAGAGACTTCGTTCTACTTTATAGTGGCCGAGTCAGAGCCAATGGATCGGCTCCGAACCCATCAGTTATGAATGTAGGCGAGATAGGATCCCATTACATCTGAAAATTCCAGAAAGCAACAGAGAAATGTAAAAACTTGTGGAGAAGGGGATGAATTGGGACATGAAGATAAGTGTCCTTATGGTCCATAGACACCAAATAAGCCAGAAGAAGCAGAAGATGGAACAAAGTCTGAAGAGACAGCATTCATAAAGAGGGAACCTTCAGAAAAGTGTTTAGATGAAAGAGGTCCAGAATTGGTCTCCAAGTGCTCTTTCCTGGGCACCAAAAGCATTCTGGAGTAAAATCCCTTCCTCTTTGGGAAACTGAAACTTCCTGAATAGTGCCCCCCTCCTTGAGTCAACATATCCTGAAGCACCCTTGGAAAGAAAGGCAACTGCTCCTGAGGGAGCTGAGAAATGCCCACAAAAGAGGGAAGTGATTTCCAGACCATGAAATATCCTAGGCAGATAACGGACAGAACCCAGGATTCCTAAGTAATCTTTAGCCAAACAGGAAGAGAAACAGAAAGATGAGAAAGAGGAATGTGGCTGAGAAGAAGGGGATAAGTCAGATAACACCTGTTTGTCAGTAAAAGGAGACTTTTGTGGCACAAAACTCTGGGTAGCTTTAGCAGAAGGAGCCCACTTCCCACTTTTCTTACATTTGGGGATAGGGTGAGACTGCCTACAAATAAAGGTTGACTTATTGAGGTAATTTCTCTGAATTTTAGCCACAGGAGAAACAAAAACATGTTTAAGTTCCTGGAAGGCCTTGTCCTTATCCTGAAGACACAAACAAATCAGCAGCAACTTCACCAAACAAGTGTTTGATGTCCAGAGGAGTATCTGTAAACTTAGCCTTAATATCATCAGGCCATGGTTGAAACCAAAGCCAGGAATATCTCCTCACCACTGAAACAAAGGCAGCAGCTCTAGATGAAGCATCTGCTGCATCATAACTACACTTAATGGAATGGCGAGCCACCTGCTGCAAAGTCTCTAACAAAAGAAGAGCAGATGTCTTCCCTGCAGAGTCTGATATATCAGAAATTACTTAACAGGCCTGGGAAAGAAGAGCCAGAATGAATCAGGACATATGGGTCTGATAACTGACTGCTCTAAAAAGCCAAGGTAGCAGAGGTATAAACCTTCTTAACTAGCCTTTCCATAGTTCTGCTGTCTTTATTAGAAGGAAGCAACTTAGAAGAAGGCAGTATCTGACATGGCTTGTCAGATGCCACAGACACCACACAGGGGTCAGGAAAAGAACAGCTATATAGAAATGTACAGTCCTCAGGCACCCTATAAAACCTTTTGGATTTCTTGTGGGGGCAGGGGGCTGGGAATCAGGTGCCTTAGACACAGTAGAAAAAGCATCCAACAAAGCAGCCAAAACAGGAGGAACAGCAGAAGTCTAGGAGAGTCCATTTGCAGGAATTTGTAATACCTCTTTTGTACCTCAGAAAGCTGGACACAAACCCATTTAAAAAGCTCCATCATTCTGGAGACTGTGTTCCCAAAAGAAACTTCCTTGAAAGGAGTGTCAGGAATAGTACAGTCCTCTTCCTCATACCCATGGTGTCAAGGAGAGGGAATCTGAAATGAATAAGCAAGGAATTCCTCATCTGAATCCACCTCCTCCTTAGAGGAATCTTGTTCCCCTTGGTCTTTTAAAGGGAGTGGAAGACCAAGGGGGAGCGGGAACAGAAACTCTATGAGGAGACGTCAAAGCCACCAAATCATTAAACAATCTCCAAGTGAAATTCTGTCATTCACTCTGCAGGTCCTTAGGAGCCAGAGAAATATGCTTAGTCTTTTGCTTTTTTTTTTTTTCAAGTGGACATCTGCCTTATAAAGCTTAGAAGGCTCTGACTTTGGATAGCATTCAATAGTAGTAGTCGGAACTTCCTCCCTGACCAGAATCTGAGGATCACCCCTTGGCCCCTCGGAAATAATCAGCCGCAGTTCCTCCTGAACATTCGAAGCAGGTATCTGCAAGGCCTCCAAGGATATGCATAAGGTTGTGTCCATGCTGGCCTCTGAAATAGTCACTGCAGAAGAATCTGATGGCAGAGCCGGGTGAATCTCTGGGTTTTCACTAGCTTTGGGAGAGACGTCTGGTGGAGGTTGCACAGCAGAAGAAGAAGATCTATTCTTCTTGGCCACCTTTTTCACGGACAGCTGTCCCCCTCAGAGTGGGAAGTGCCTTTCAGTGTCTTTAGCTACAAGCTTAAGATGTTAAGATGTTGGTTCTCCAAAGAAGAAAGCTGACTACGGAGAGTCTTAGGAACAAAGGCCTGACAAATTGAACAAGATATATGGTCATGGAAAGCACCAAAAACAAAGCAAGTACTGTTCGTGACAGTCTTTATGGGGAATATGTTTCCCACACTAACATTTACTCTTCTTGGATGACATGAAACCCCACAAACAACAATACTAAAGAAAAAGATAAGCTGAAAAAAAAACAACAGGGCATTTGTCTGAAATGGCTTGCTGAACCAGCAATGGAATGGGCATTCAGACCAACAATCAAGAAATGGCATTCAGATTGCTGGCAAAGATGGTCTAAGGATGGTACATACAGATGTCACCTTTATGCCCTACGCTATGCAAGGCACACACGTGACATATGGTGTACCTTAAAGAAACCTAAAAGCTTTGGTATACTGGCCAGACATTGGGCCGCCCTTGCCAGTGGATCCCTATTATAATGAATACTGCAACATTGAATTGGAAGGACATCAATAATTATTTAACACTTTCTAGTAAAAGCCTTATGTCTTCACTGACAGAGTGCCCCTCAAGCAGACAGACTCTTCTGATGATTACCTTTGGTATGTGAGCAACTGAAAGTGGCACAAATAATGACCACAGCACTGTGTGTTATCTTGTTACAGTTCCCCACATCATAACAGCACAAATAAATGTGGAAAAATAAACATGAAATGAATGTTGATGTTGGCAACTTATACTGTTAACTTTGCCCTCAAAAATCTGGTTGCTTTGCTGAAATAAAAAAAATGAATAAATAAAAATAACTTACCTTCAAAAGATGTCTGCTACAGCATGTCCTTCCCCTTCAAGGCAGTGATCCTGATCTCTGATTCCAAGTTCCTGCACCACAGCCTAAATCCCCTGTTGCATTTCAATATGATGACTGTACTATAATGAGTAAGATTCACCATCCAAGTGGCAAGTACACTTTCTGTGCTTTTATTTCAGAACTAGCAATTTTGTATGTTTTGTACTGGCACTTACTGCTTTTTTAAAAGTGTTGCACTAACTTGGCTTGTATTTCTGAGGAAGTCATCATATTTTCGGTGACGAAAAGCATTTCAAGTTTTAATTAAACTTTTACGTTTAAAATACTCCGTTCTACTGTGGACTGTTGGACTTAGTTTTCAGTTGTTATTCCTTGTTTTTGACCAGCTAGTTTGTTACTTACTGCTTTGTGACTGCACATCTGAGTGCTGATCACTTCTTTACTTCACTTTTGTCATACAGACCTGATGCCTGTGTGAACACCGATACCTACTATGCACTGTTGGTAAGCTAACACAAGACCAAGGGGACCTAATACTTAAAACAAGTATCAAAAATAGATAAAAACATAACAGCTACATGCCATCCCGGATTACAGAATAAAATTCTTACAACCAGAAGTTGGCCATTAATTCCCTTCAGCAATAATCTTGAAAGGTAGAAAATATGAACAAGCGTCCTAAATGTCAGTAGGTCATACACTGGATAATGAAATAAATGAAACTAAAACACACACTCAGGCGTGCAAGCTTGACATGAAAGGAGAACTTGCCATGCAACATTCTCAAGAAGGAGATTCTAGCTACAGGCCCCTTAAAGTAAGGTTCTAAGATCTTCTACCAGATTTGTTGTGGGGAAGGGGTTCAGCAGCATGCAGTTTGTCATGCCTTTTGGTACCATTATCCTGAAAATATGCAGATCTGCTCATCTGTAGTGTTACAACTTTGGATACTTTCAAAACATTACTCAGGATTCACATAAACCCATTACCTACTTGAAGTAGCAATTTAGCATAAATGCTGATTCTGTTTGCACTATATAACTTCCATCATTGTTCTTGTAAGCTTACATCTTGAGATGACTGTATATAAAGCAGAGAGTACTCACTAGTGAATACTGCTGATCCCCTTTAATACCTGACAAATTACAAGGTACTTTTCTGTGTTAAGATATTCTGTAACTTATAGCTCTTAATTAACTAAAGTGGCATTTCTTTGTATACTAACAGCATCCTAACAGCTGCATGATAGTCAACGTGCTTCAAAAATAGCACTTGGTTCAAACATTCATTCACTGATGGATGTCACTATGGTTGGAAACTGCTACAGTCCAACTTGCATCCTAGAGTGCAGAAAACAAAACAAGAAGTTATGTACTCACCATAATGTTCGATGTATGTAGTCCATCTCACCTTACATTCTTACCCATGGGGTTCGGAGCCCTTGGCCATACTCTAGCTCAAAGTCTTTCAATTGGCTGGGCTAAGAGGTATCCCATGCTGCACTGCTCCCTTTCCCCAGATCTTGTTTGCTGCAAGCTCACTCACCTTCCATACACAACACAGAGAAGGAAAAACATTCCAATAATAAAAGGAGTACTGAAACCAGAACTAACCTCTAGGCCCTCCAGGATGGGGGAAGGCGGGGGGGGGGGGGAGTAAGAATGTGAGGCGAGATGGACTGCATACATTGAACGTTATGGTGAGTACATAACTTCTTGATGTTATGTAGTCCAATCTCGCCTACATTCTTACCCGTGAGACAGCATCCCCAGCACCTGAACCCTGGGAGGCTCAGTGGAAAACACTCCTGAGCACTATGGAACCAAAGGAAGATCTGCCTCTGGATATCAAATCCAATTTGTAGTAAGTAATAAAGGTGTGAGGAGATGCCCATGTAGCCGCAGCACAAATATCATCCATAGACATCCTGGCCTGAAATGCTGTAGAGGTAGATATCGATCAGGTAGAATGAGCCTTCACTCTAAATGGTAACTCTTTACCACCTGAGGCATAAATGAAGGAAATACAACTAGAGATCCATCTGGACAAGGTCACTTTGGAAACAGGAGACCCAATCCTATTTTCTGAAAATGAGACAAATAGCTGATCTGATTTTCTAAGATCATTCATTCTATGCAAATAAAAACGCAACTGTCTATAAACATTCAGCTGGTGAAATTTAAATTCTGCCTTATTAGAAAACTCTGGAAAAAATACGGGCAGTTCACTGGATTGGTTGAGATTACTAACAGACGCCACTTTCAGCATAAAGGAAGGGTTTGGTCTGAGGGAAACCCTGTCCTTGTGAAATATCAAGTACGGCGGTCTGACTGACAAGGCTTGGAGCTCCGAGACGCGTCTAGCTGAAGTGATGGCTACCAAAAAGATCGTCTTCCAAGTCAAATATTTCAATTCACAAGTAGCTGCAGGCTCAAAGAGGGACAAAGTGAGACATTGTAGCACAAAATTTAGGTCCCAAGGCATGACCGGGTCAAAGTCTGGAGGGCGAAGCAGCATAGTGCCCTTCAAGAATGCATTACAAAGTCTATGCGCCATAAGACTGGGTTCATTAGCGACATGAAAAGTGGAAATAGCCGCCAACTGGACTTTAATGGTTGCGGCTACTGACCCCTGATTGAAAAGCATGGAGAGAAATTCCAGAACTAAAGAAATTGGAGCTGTATAAGGATCAATTTGTCTTGCATGAGCCTAGATGGAAAATCTTTTCCATTTACTGGAATAAATCTTTCTGGTCGAAGGCTTATGGGAAGAAGACAGAACATGAACCACTTCTGCAGAAAAATGATGAAGCCTGACTAGTGATGGAACTGGAGTAGCCAGGCTGTCAACCGGAGGTTCTGAAGAGAAGGATGGAACTGCTCTGACATAGGAGTCAGTAGATCTGGCTGTGGGTCCAGAATCCAGGGGTCGTCCATGAGATAGGGATGGAGAAAGGGGAACCAAATTTGACGAGGACAGTGTGGAGCAATCAGAATCATTCTGCTTCCCCAAGGATTGCGCTTTCTGAATACCTTTGTCACCAGAGGAACAGGCGGGAAGGCATAAAGCAGTCGTGAACTAGAGCGTCCCTGGGTGATCCACCGTGAGGGGGGATAAGGGTGAAGTAGTTGCTGCACTTGGTATTGAAGAGACTGGCAAATAGGTCGCAGCAAGGCTGACCCCATCTGTGGAAAATCTGCTCTGCAACCTGACTGTTCAGGGATCACTCGTGCGGCATCAGAATAGCTCTGCTCAACCTGTCAGCGATCACGTTGGACTTCCCCAGAATGTGAGTTGCTAAAAGAAAACATTGGGAAGACACTGCCCACTGTCACCCTCGAATGGCCTCTCTGCAAAGGGGGCACGACTTGGTTCCTCCCTGTTTGTTCAGATACTATATCACCGACATATTGTCTGAGTGGATCGCAATTGTCCTGAGAGGAAGAAAGCTCTGAAGTGCTTGCAACGCTAGTAGCACTGCTCTCATCTCCAAGATATTTATATGCAGATGTATCTCGTGTTCCTGCCACGTGGCTTGGACTGTCCTGCTGAGATAATGCCTCCCCCCACCCAATCTGGGAGGCATCCATGGTCACTGTGGCAACAGGAGAGGATGGGACGAAGGGCTTTCCTGAATTGAGGTTGCTGGTGTGAAGCTACCAGCGTAGATCTTGCTTGCACGTGTCTGTGATCATAATAACATGAGAAAGTGGAAGATGTTGTAGAGACCACTGGGCGAAGAGCAGCCACTGAAGAAGCCTCATGTGTAGCCTCGCAAGAGGAACCAGCATAATTGTTGCAGCCATTGTCCCTAACAATTTGAGAACCGTTTTTGCCTTTACTTTTTTCAGAGGGAGCAACGCGTATACCTGTTGTTGCAAACCCTGAATCCTTTCTTGTGGTAAAAATGCCCTCATGAGCATGGTGTCTAACTCGGCGCCTATAAAGGTGACAAGCTGCAAGGGCAACAAGGCAGACATATCCCAGTTTAGAGTGATAGCCAATTGTTGACACAGCTTGATAGTGGCGTCTCTGGCCTGTATTAGCAGATGCCTGGTGGTGGCAGAAAGGAGACAGTTGTCCAGGTAAGGAAACACTTGGAATCCCTGACATCTCAAGTGAGCTGTCACCACTGCCATACATTTGGTGAACACCCTGGGGGCTGTGGTGAGACCAAAGGTCAGTGCACAAAATTGAAAATGACTGGCTCCCAACCGGAAGCGTAGATAACTTCTGGATGTCCTGTCCATCTTTATATCGTAGTAAGCATCCTTGAGGTCGATGGAGCGCATTCACACTTCTTTTCCCAACAATGGGAGAATAGATTGCAATGTGACCATTCAGAACTTGGACTTCAAGTGGAGGTTCAAGCGGCTGAGATCCAAGATGGGTCTCAGGTCCCCTGTTCTTTTTGACACTAAAAAGAATCTGGAGTAAGTCCCTAATCTGATCTGGTCTAAGGGGACATGCTGGATGGCTCCTTTTTCTAGCAGCATTATAACCTCTGAAGCTGCGGAATCCCTTTGATTGGGTGGAACATCTGGGATTCTTTTGATCGGTGGGGGAGGAGAAGAGAAGGGAATGTGATATCATCCGGAAACTATTTTTAATACCCACTGGTCCTGGGTGATGTCTTGCTAGGCTTCTGGGTATAGTGAAATGCGACCTCCGACTGGCTCCTGATGGGAGGGAAAACCACAAAAGGAGTCACGGTCTCCCTGGTTATGCGGGCCTCCTCTGCCTCTATGGCAGCGTCTACCTGAGTTACCACCCCCTCCCCCTGGAGGGGGAATCACTTTGTGCATCATGAAAAAACCTCTGAGATTTCTTGAACCACATTTTTCCACTCTTCTGGACCTTGGGATAAGGTCTAGAAGGCATGGAAAAGCGGACTCCCACGGCAGACAGAGTATTTCCCTCTTGCTCGCACCTAGTGAGAGTGTCCTTCACCTTGGTTCCAAACAACGAGGAACCATCAAACGGGGCGTTGGTGAATGCAGACTTGAAGGCCTCTGTGAAATTACAGACGCGCATCCAGGAATGCCTCCTGAGAGAAACTCCAGAACTCGCTGCCCTACTCGCTCCTTCGGCTGCGTAAGTGATCAGCCTCACGGAGGAGTTAGCAACAGAATTTAGGATAGACATCTGAGAGTTGACTTAATGAGCCACTGCGTCAGAAAAGTTACCCTGCAGAGAATCTCCAAGCTCTTTCAGATCATCTCTTTGGAGCCATGTAAAATGTGACAAGTAATTCAGCGACCGCAGAGTAAAGGCTGCTGAAGAAAACATATGCTTCCCATACCGGTCCATGGTCCTAGACTCCTTGTTAGGGGGATGGACGGTAGATGAAGTCTCAGCCAGTTCCTTCTTGGTGGCTACTGCCACCACCATGGCATCTACTGGAATGCCCTTCGTGAGAAACTCTGTCAGCAGGGGCGGACAGAAATTTGTTGGGTCTCCTGGGGACTGGTTCCCACAGTGTCAGGGGTTTCCCACATCCTTCAACAAACCAGATCCAGGAGTTCGTCGAAGGGTGGAGAAACCCAGGAGGCAGAGGGTTGAGCCCCAAAGGCCTTCAGGAACACATACTCCTCCCCGGTGGGGGGTTTAGAGGGCCAGTCGCCTCTCTGCTTCAAGATCTCTAGGATATCTATATACCTATAGACTACAATTCCAACCTACCCAAGTGCTTGGCACTATCCAATATCCTACAACCATATATTCCCCATAGAACACTTAGATCTACCCACCAAAACCTAATCATCATCCACAATCCCAAGTGCCCAGCTGGTCAACTTCTGCTTTCCTTCACCTTAGCCAAAAAATGGAATGCTCTTCCCTTCACTCTTAGAACCTGCGATAACCTCGAAAACTTTAAAACTCTTCTTCATTCTCACCTTTACTCAAACAGGAAATGCAACTGTACTCTTCACCCTATAACTCTCAATGTCTCCTCCACTTTTACTCCTGGTTAACATCTCACCTAGCTAACCTTGCTCATTTGTATTATGTATATATAACTATACTGTAAAATCTAGCCTTAAGGCCATTTGCCTGTCTTTTACACCTAAACAAAATTGTAACTGTTTCTTTATGAATGCTACCTGTTTATTTGTCATTAATGCAAAGTTTCTTACTAATTATTCATGTAACTATGTATTGTTGGAGCTTTTCTCCCCGGGCCTTCACTGAAAGTGGAAGTGGACCTCCCCAGTAATCAAACTGGAATAAATAAATAAATAAATAAATAAATAAATAAATAAATATCAGCAAAAGAGATATCTTCAGAGGACGACTTGGGGGACCCCACTGATTCCTCGAGGCTGGTGTCCGACGTGGCAGACTCTTCCTGGGAGTTTACGTGCTTCCTCTTCACAATCTTTTTCTGGGTGGCTCCTCAGGCAAAAACTCTGGGGGCCTTCAGAAAACTGGGGACCACTCATGGAGGTATCCTGAGGCCTTGGGTCTCTGCTGTCCAAGGATAGGAGGCGATCAGAGACTGATACCGGAGCTGGAGGGTAGAGTGTCAGTGCTGTATGATGCAGCTGAGGACCTGGCCAGCACGCTCTGCATGACCTCAAAAGCTGGTCCCTCCGGCTCCGAGGATCGACCAACCGTAGAAGACCTCGGAGCAGAAGGGACAAGGTCCGCAGCCGAAGCAAGGGTCAGGCTCACCCGAGCCAAAGCACAGAGAGGGAGGGTAGGAGCTGAAGACCCGAGACTCCTCCCTCGGGTCCAACCGTAGAACCATGAGTCCTGGACACCATAGACGGAGCCGACGGGGTCGGAGCTGAGATTGGAGCTGATAAGCCAGGATGGGCTATCGAAGGTGACCTAGAAGCATCAGACGGCGCCAACCACTCTGGCGCCGAAGGCTGAAATTTGCTCGGAGGAGGATCTATCGACGATGGATGGGTGACGGGCTCCGGAGCAGACTGGGCTGGAGCCGAAAGCAATTTAGCCAGCACCGGTGATTGGAGCAGTCTCTGCACCACTCTATCCACATCCACATCAGAGAGAGTCCTGGAGGACCTAGAGGACAAGGTAGGAGATCTAGACCTCCTCTCAGAAGGAGATCTGCGAGGAGGAGAAACTGGTCTAAAAACTGGAGACTGGCTCGAGCTAGTATCTCCGTCACCAGCTCAGAGAGGCTGGGAGCCGATGTAGGTTCTGTCGATTAACCAACTTCCTTCGGCACTGAAGATAGTGGAGCCGAGGATGCCACAGTAGACTTAGTAACTATCTCCGGAGGCTCTGATAAGACTGACAAAGCTGGAGATATTTTTTTTTGCTTTGGAGGTTTTGTCTCTTTTAGAGGGAGAGGACTTAGCACTAGAAGACCTCTCCAAATCTTCCTCGAAGGCGGGTTTCAGTAATCCCTTCAGAATTAGTTTGTTCTTCCTTTCTTGAAGAACACGAGGGATGAATGCGTGACAGAACGCACAAGACTCCTGAAGGTGGATAGCCCCCAAACAATAAACACACACAGTGCGCCCATCAGTAATCGACATCTTATACCCACATATACTACATTTCTTGAAGCTCGAAGGCTTATGTTCTTTTGAATCCTTGGACATGATCAGCAGGGCACGAGACACAACAGCCAAACCAGACACCAGCAACAAAGCGTGGGAAACACAAGGACATCTAACTCAAACGGCCCTGACAGGAAACAAGGGAAGGACTAGGTCCTCTAACTTAAACGGCCCTAGCCCGGAGGGATAGGGTACCTGAAAATCAAAATGAACACAGAAGAAAAACAGATAACAAATGGAGGACTAGGTCCTCTAACTGAAACAGGCCTAGCCCGTTGGGAGATAGCTAACAGGATACCAAGACAAATACTAAGACAAAGGCCATGAAAGGCCGCACAAAAAAGCTTCCACAAACCAACACCACACACCTAGCTATGAAAATAGCTTTTGCAGCAACAATTTTGGTCAAAGAAGACGAAAAGTTATACTTAGCCACAGCCAAGAGTGAGACCACGTCTGAGCTTTACGAGCGGCAAATGAGATCTGGGAAAAAAAGGAGCAGTGCAGCATGGGATACCTCTTAGCCCAGTAAACTGAAAGACTTCGAGCTAGAGTATGGCAGAGTCAGAGCCGAGGTTTGGCTCCGAACCCCACGGGTAAAAATGCAGGTGAGATTGGACTACGTAACATCTGTATTTATGGTGGGATGGTATCCCCACAGAAAAAATGCCACTTAAAGTGAACTTATTGATTTCATTGCATTCTTTTAAGCTTTTTGATAAAAAAGCTTTCAACAGACTGCAAGAAATCCCATATTAACAGACTACTGCAATGCTTAAAAATACTTGCACTTCTAATGTATTTATCTGTAACTGGCTTTAGCACTTTTTCTCCAGTTTTCAAAAGTGAAAATGCCACTGGCCTAGTGGAAATCACCCTGACACAGTACATTAGACAGACTGATAGAGAGAGACAGACCTAGGTGGAGAAACAGACAGTTACAGAGATGTACAGACAGATAAACAAGTAAAAAAAAAAACTCCAGAAAAAGCTTTTGCATTTTAAGGAAGGAAAAGCAAAATTGCAGTTCATACGGGATTAGAAGACCAACAGCCTCACAGAGCCTTTTTAAGGTTAGCCATGCTTCCATAGACAAGAATCAAACCTTGTATGTTGTGTCTGGGAGGTAAACACTTTAACCATTATGCCAAAGTCCAAGTCAGTTTCAAAGAACCTTCTGAGGATATCACCGATGTGCATCTTCTGCCTAGCAAGGTTTTATCTTAAGACATCTTGATTTTCATTTAATACATGAAGTGGTTAAGAATGATGGTTGACAGAAGACGAATTCAGAAAACCTCATAAATAAAGATATTGGGGACCTACAGACACTGGATCCTACCCAGTTCGGCTTTGTTAAGGGCAGATCCTGCCTCTTAAACCTGGTAGATTTCTTTGAAACAGTCACCAAGGCCATTGACGAGGGGAAGGTGGTGTACACAGCCTACCTGGACCTCGCAAAAGCTTTCGATACAATACCCCACTCGGGCATTATAGATAAGTTCACCAGCTTAAATATAAACCCCTATGTCACTAGATGGGTTGCAAACTGGCTCAAGGACAGAACCCACATGGTTAGAATTGCTGGAGCCATGTCAGACTCCAAACAGTTACAAGTGGCGTCCCACAAGGCTCAGTCCTGGGACCTCTCTTGTTCGGTATATATTTCTCGGAGGTACAGGCCAACATGGAAGGACTGTGGCTGGCCAAGTTCGCAGATGACTGCAAACTGGGCGCCATAATCGACTCTCCAGCCGACAGAAGCATCCTCCAAAAGGGCCTCATAGAAACAGACAACTGGTGCCAGAGCCATGGCCTTAAGCTAAATGCCAAAAAGTGTATAGTCATCCCCTTTGGCAAAAACAAAGTGCCCACAAATTACCACATAGGTGGTAATCCATTAAATCGGAAGAAGTAATTAGGGACCTGGGGACCCAAGTTGATAGCAATCTCTCATTTGACAACCACGTGGCCAAAGTGGTTAGAAAAACATTTTATATAGCCCACCTAATCATGAAGGGATTCACATCTAGATCAGGGAGGTCATCGTGCCTCTTTACTCATCCCTCATCAGGCCCATAATTGAGTACAATGCTCCTTTTGGGATGTACCTTACCAGACACCTGCAGCAACTGGAAAGACCCCAAAAGTACCTCATCAAGAGGATCAAAGGGCTCAAACAGATGCCATATGCTGCCCGGTTAAAGAAACTCCAGCTCTACTCAGTGGCATACCGCCTGGTCAGAGGCGATCTGTGCCTGACATATAAAGCCATGTCCAACCCAGAATTAATGGACATGCTGCACCTCAGAAAATCCAAATCCCATCGAGCTACGTGCTCGAGAGACTTGAACCTCAGCACTGAAATAAATAGGACATGCTGGAGGGACAGATTCATAACCCAGAGGCTCCCTTCACTCTGGAATAAAATCCCAGTCAAGGTTAGGCAGAGTCTCTCATTGACTCTCTTCAAGAGGAATCTTGATGAGTGGATGGGGGATCGTAGGTTTACCCCGGGTATCACTTCTGTGTCACTGTTAGACAGAGGCACAGTATATTAACCTCGGAAAGGGGCATTGCAAAATTAATTTAAAATGGGTGGAGAAAGCCAAACACACTCTGGCTAGGCTTATAAATGCCCTAGGGCAGATAGCCTAGTATGAACCTATGAACCTATAATAAGGAGCCTGTTATGATGTATTATTAACATCCATGACTAATATTTCTACTACACTAAAAAAAAAAAAAAAAAAAAAAATGGTGTGTCACGTTATAACACATGCTTACAGACACCTATTGCCAAAATATATCAAATTTGCATGCCTTAAAATGTTATTTGTCAAAAACTGTTTTTAAGCACAAGGAAAGTATGCTGTTTTAGTGCAACAAAAGCGAAGCAAACAGAAGCTCTTCAGTGCAAAACACTAGGAAAATGCCCTCAGACGTTTCTGTTTCAATGTATACCATGCACATAAATCTTCAGTTTCACTTTACATAAAAGACCACACACTCACAGCATGCAAGGTTTTTCATACCAGTTTTGTTTTACCTCACTATAGCTGGACTGTGAGTGCAGCGCACACAGTGGATATGATAACCATTATTACCATGACAAATGTAGTATGATACTGTTCATAAATGTGTGAACAACTACATAAAACAAAACCAGAAAAGGCTTCAAAAATGAAGGGATGTAAGGTACATCATACTATGACTATAGAAATATATAATCTGGCCAGCCAGCCTAGGAGTTTGGTGCCCGATTATCGCAATTACAGAAAAGTTTTCTATAATTCAGGGTTCAACTAGTTTTCTTAGTGCAAGGGGCTGTTTGGGGTACAGGATGTTGCAAAACTGGCCAGATCTGTATCTGTCATCCCTGTACAAGGCAGGGGGACTTTTCCAGAGCAGCAATGCAACCTGCTGGCGGTCAAAACACCATAGTGTTGCTCTACTCAGATTACTTTGGCTATTCCTAGGCAATGTCTTAAACTAGCATGAGTGGGAATCATAGTGCATAATAATCTGTTCACATATGCTCCCAGTCCAGAAATGGAGTCACTGTCCCATCTCAGCACACAAACAAGCCACCATCATGGCATTGAAGGCAGCTGGGATAATAATAAACAGTGTTGCATTCATTGTGAAGATAGGAAATGGATGTCATGGCTGTAACTGCTGAAGTATCAATTGAAAATAGACATTCATATAAAAATAGAGATATATGTGCAGAAAGTGCTTTTTGCCATGGGCCATAAATATATATGACAGTATAAAAATACATCCCAGAATGTAAATAACTATTATTTGAATTAACAGTGCATGCATCACATAAGTATAACAGATGTGTGTGTGTGTGTGTGTGTGTGTGTGTGCCACCTTTGCATACTTCATGTATTGAATACTGATATGAATTTTCACTGCATCTTTAAAAAGTGCATTCACATTCTTAGATTGTTGTGCTTTTTTACAGCTGAACAACTACAGACAAAATAGGCAATTTTTTTTCTTTCAGAAAAAAATTTAATAGCAAGGCAAAACAAAACTAGCAGAATTTATAATGGCACCATCACCAGATGCAGCATACTGAAAAATGTCTTACTTTTTGTGGGACAGTGTTACCACTACAGGACATAAAAATTTAAAGCAAGGTTAACAATTTCTTAATGCTATGTTTCCAGGAATTAACAGCTATGCTCATTTGCATCATACCTATTTCTGAGTCTTGCATGTACTGAATAAGTTTATGCACCTACAAATATATGAACGAGGCAAAGGGACAAGTAAAATTTGTTGAAAAGTCAAAATATATATATATATATATACATAGAAAAAAATCAGTTTTCTGTGCTCTATTTGCTGAAATCGTATGAAAGATGGAATGCACAATGGATTAATGAAAACACAGCAAAAAATTTGAAATGGAATCACAAAAGGTAAAAATGGTTATCATAAAGTAAAATGCCAAATCCCTGAAACAGGACTGTAAGGGAAAAAATATGCAGTTAGTCCAGGAGAATCCATACAGAAAGTTCAACAGAAGCAGGACAAGTACACCAAAAGCCCAGTGATTGACAATTACAGCTGTATACATCCTTAGCATTTAGAATGCAAATTAATGTGTTGTTAAGTGACAAAAGCAATAGAACACAGACAGGTCAGGGAAAGATCAATACCATCCATGTAGCTTAGGATAATGCTGATTATCTTGGTATATTTTTGCATTTCTTGCACCCAGTCTGTGATGTACATTATGATGTTATTAACAAAAGGAATAATGGATATCAGGATATGCAACACCTTGCTGTTTGTCTTAGTTGCAAGTTTACCACATGGCAACTATTAATGCTTTAGCCAACTGAAACTCAGGGTCATATAATCAGAGCTACAGATATGTCAGGAAAAGTGAATAATACCTACCCAAAAGGTTGATCTTTGCATGTTTCTGTGCCATTCATTACTAGTATTGCTCTCAACCTCTTCTCCAAGGCTCTCTTAAAAACAGTTGCAGTGCAGCTTACATACTATCCAATAAAGCAGCAGCATCATCCCTCTCCAAAGGCATGATGAATGCACCTGGCAAAGTAAAGCTACAACTTCCTGTGTCTTACCGTTTTCTCATCCATACCCTGGACTACAGCCTTCGCTGGCTATGTGCAGCACTCTCCTCCCACGCAGGTTTGATAACTGCAATGAAAATATGCTCTTTTTCATCGTATTGCATTTCAAAAGCAAGTCTATTATTGTCCCTAGCCTTATAGTAATATATCTGCCCACCATTTCATCCTAGAACCACTACTATTCTCACGATTCTGTGTCATCACTCAACATCCTACTCTACTCTTCCTCATACAATAAGCTAGTAACATTTAGTGCCCAAAACATTGCTATGTAGCTGCAAAATGACTTTGCTAACCTTGAGAACTTTTCCCACTTATACCAATCTAAAGTACAGAAATTTACTAATTAGGTGGCTTAGCTAAGCAGACTTTTTGAAATTAATGAATTTCCCAGAATGACAAAATGACCATGCATACAGGTAAGGATGTGTGTGTGTGTGTGTGTGTGTGAGAGGTTGCGTTTTTACACACACACACATATATATATATATATATATATATATACACACACACACACGTAAAATTACACCATCGCCAGATGCAAAAATGCCAATATGATGCAGCTCTGCCCATCCTTACTAATCTGTAACAACCATAACTCAAACTCCTACACTTTGCTTTAAGAAAAACCTCTTCTGTAACATTATCACTATTCAGAGTTTTGGTTAACTGATCATAGAAGGAAACTATTTTGTGATCTGTTGTAATTTTGGTCTGTTAATATTTTTGGTAAGTATACTTTCAAAGAGCCAGCATTAATTACCTGTGTTTTGATGCATGTGTGCTTCAACATTTCAAATTATATGCTCTTATATATTTATTCTCATTTGTTTACTGAGAAAATCTGACTGCATCTTAAAGTTCTCTTTTCAGTACAGGCCCGGGGAGAAAAGTTCCAACAGTTTTGCACACATTTTCAATTAGAGTAGCTGATTACCATAAAATTGCATGTTACATACAAAAACAAATTCTCATGTGCTTAGGAAAAATTAGCTCCAACAGTTTTACAATAATTTACAAACAAAGTAGTTGACTTACATAAAGTTGCACATTACAGAAAGAGGATAAGAATAGAATAGACAATACTACAAAACTGTGCAGAAAAGGAAAACAATCAGCAATGTTAAAATAAGATGAGGTAGGTTGATAATGCACGTTTCAGATTAAGAATGGTGGGGGATAAAGGGCAGTCGAGTGAGAATGCAGCATGGCTATTTTATTGTTAATAAGAATGATTAATGAGCAAGTCATGCAGGAAGAAAGAAAGGACGACGATGCAGAGAAAAGTCCGTCGTACGAGCAAGAGTTATTATACATATGGCATAAGATGATAAATTAATGATTAAATATCATTTATAAATGCTAAATGTATGGGGGAGAGATGGAAGAAGAAAGGGAATGGATATACTTTTTTAATGAGAATCAGAGTGGGTAGTGATGATGACTTAGGATATGAAGAGACTTCACCAAGGACAGAAGACTAATAACATATCCAGTTGAAAAAGAATTATGATTTTACTTGAGATTTAAAACAATCTGGGAATGATGATTTCATGAGCTGGCCGTGGGTCAGAATTCCAGAGTTTGTCAACATTGTGTGAGTAACAAGCCTTGACATGTGACTTGTTGGTTATGAATACATTCGTTAATGATTTTTTGAGGATCTAAGGAGCCTGACTAGGAGACTAACAATTCAAATGTGGGTTGAGAGCTGGTCACGTACCTGAAAAAGTTGCTTCAATTGAATTAGTTTGAGGAAGTTGGGGAACAAGCCAGTTACACTGCTTAATTGGGTTACAGTGTTGAACTGAAGTAGTAGAGCTGGTAGCGAAACTGACAATTTTGTTGCAAATTGTGCAAATGTTTTTTGAGTTGCACTAATTCAATTTTAAACCTCATTCCTCCTCCAGCACATTCTGCATGCATTGTTCGAACAATTCATTTTTCTATGTAATTTTTTTCCTACCCTTGTCTAAAGATCCCACTTCCAGTTCTTTTATCTGTGTTACTATATTCATTACTACTAGCACGATTGCTTTAGACTTTGATTTCCATTTTCTAGCAATTCTGGTAGCCACCAGAATTAAACCCAGCAAGACCTTACTATGTCTAGCCAATTCTGATTCTGTAACACACCTCAAAAAATAATTTCCTTTGCTACCACAATTTGCTCACAGAGTATTTCTGACAGAACAGTCTGCTGGGAATTTTTAAAGTCTGACAATTCATTACACTCCCAAAAATATGACCCTAGTTACCTCTTTCTTCCCCATCATATCTCCAACATTTGCAATCTCAGGAAAAATTATTTGGAGTCTGCTTGGGGTTCAAACATACCTATGCAAACTTCCAAGCAAAGATCCTAAATCTTTGAAACTTTTTTTACATATTTGGAAGCCATACCGATATCACCCAATTGTTTCTTTGTGAATTGTATATCCAGTCTCTCTTCCCAATCCTTTCTAACCTCCTCTGATCGATTCCTATAGGTATCATGCAATATTTTACATGCCTGACTAGTTATCACTTTTTTGACAGCAGCTTCTGTTCTAGAGTCTACTAAAACCTCTGCCAGTGCTGGTCTTTCACTCAGGATTCCTCTCATTCCTTTCTCTTTGGCTATTCTCTGATATCAATCTTTGACTGGGAAACAATATCTAGCATGTAGTCCAAATTAATTCTTGGCCTCTTCCCATTCTATTACCTTTCCCTCTCTACATATTTGCTCCCAATACCTTGGTTCCTTTGGCAGCTTTCTACAGTAAGTTCCAGCCCCATCTTATCTATTCACTCCACACCTAACTGCAGTCAACCCTATTGGCATAATCTACTTTCTCCATTCCCATGTTGGCTTAGTTCTTAGGATACTTTTTGCTACTTTATGGATACTATGTTCTGTATGGTTATTGTTATTCTCCTTAAAGATCTGCATACAATTCCCAGTCTCTCCTTATGTCTTGAGCTTCACCCCGTTTCATCATCATCCCTCTCCACCTTGACTTATAGTTTTTTGCTTGTGCTAAGTATAGGATCCTTAACTGTGTAGCTCTGAAATACCCCTTTAAATCAGGTAACCCCAACCCACCTTGTTCTATTAGAAGGATCAACTTATTCCACTTGACTCTCTCTATTCTCCTCCCATTAAAATCCTTCAACTCTTTATTAATTGCTATCCATGACTTCTCCTTTCATTGATTAAAAAAATATGCCCGACCTTTGTATAAAACTAAAGGGACTAAAAACATTTCACAGCTGGTATCTTGCTATCTATATCCACAAAACAGAGCTTCCAAGTTTTTGTATTATCTTTTGTTTAATCTCTTTCCAAATATCCTTAGCTGGCATAACAGAATCCCTCTTAATCCATACTCCCAAGTATTTCATTTTATCATGCCCCCATGAATATGGGTATTGCTGAACCAATGTGTGTGTAGATACATAATTTACAGCTATTGCCTCTGTTTTATTCTTCATCAATTTTGTATGCTGTAAAAACACGAAACTGTCTCAGAATGTTTCACAGCACGGAGATATCCTTTTCTGGTTTTATCAGGTGCAAAATATCATCTGCAAATAAAGCCAACTTTTCTTGATTATCATACCAATATCCTTGAATGTCTGAGTGCCTTATTTTCTTTGCCAATGGTTCTAAACATACCGCTAATAATAAAGGGGAAAGATGACTATTACTTTTCTCTCCTACCCTTAAATCCGCCCCTCTCTCCTTTTCAATTGTGTCTGACAATGGCACTATCATTACACCTGACTGTTCCACTAAACTACTAGGCATCACAATAGATAATCAACTAAACTTTGATTACCACATTGACCTAACCATCAAAGCTGTTAATAAAAAGATTGGTGCTCTTTATAGACTTGAGCCCTTTCTAACGGCATCTACAAGGGTGTCTCTAGCCCAAACTCATCTTATCTCCACACTATTGCATGCCTCCCCATCCTTTATAAACCTTTCAAAATCTAACCTTCAGAAACTTGCCATGGCCTATCATAGCACTGCCAGGTTTGCCACAGGTTCCCCATTTCACACCCATCATTGTGTTAACCTCAAAAAGCTTGACTGGCTCGAACTCCAAAATCTTATTCTCCTACATCAATTAGTTATCACCTATAAAATCCTCCACTACCCTTCTAATACACCCATACTAAATAACCTTGTTGTCCCTTACAGGAATCCTACTTCCCTTCGTTCAGCCAACAAACTACTAGTTGCCACTCTCAAAACACACAACAAAGCTGGTGACTCCTTGTTTACAAACGCCATTGGCTCATACTGGAATAAACTTCCCATAGAACTGACCTCTCTAGGCTCTTCTCAACTTTTCAAGAAACAACTGAGGAACTATTTTGTGTCTCACTGGCTATGCCCCTGCTCAAACCCTGACTGACCTGAGCATCCAGCCCTCTTCTCATTTCTCTCCATTTACCTCTATGCTTGTCCCTATCACTAATACTACCCCTCTTCTGCAACTATCTACTATCCACTTGGATACTACTTTACCTCTGCAACCTGTTATTCCCCCCAAATTTATAGGTTGCTCCCAGCTATGCAAATCTGCCTCTTAATCTATTGCCCTGGCACAAAACGATTATAACAATTGTGAATACTGTAAATACCTATAGACTCTTATGTAATTTACTACTTTCTTTCTTTTATGGCTGTACTATTCCTACTACAGCAAAGAATTTGCAAACATAAATCATCACTCTATGTTATAGCTATAGCTTTGTTAAGTTTGCTAATTGCAGTTATTGTCAAATTGCTTTAGTACCATTACTATGCTACATTGGACTAATTTTCTTGTCATGCTTATAATTTTGCATCCCGTTGTACTATTTTTATGTTACCTTCTAGTATATAGTGGAGCTTTTCTCCTCGGGCCTCTGCTGAAAATGGACATGTATCCAGCCAGACTAGCCCGGTCAACAAATGTAAAATAAAAAAAAAATAAATGACACCCCTGCTTGGTTCCTCTGCTCAAACTGAACTTATCAGAGAGGATCTTCCACACTTTAATTTTTGCCTCCAGTCCCACATATATCCTCCTAATCAACGTTATTTTTTCAGCTAATGCAAATGCTTCCACTATCCTACTCATAAAATCCCAGCTTACTCTGTCAAATGCTTTGTCTGCATCAAAACCCACTAGCAACAGTAGTATTTTTGTTTCATTCTGCTTCCTTCTGGATCACTGTTGTTCTACTAATGTTGCCAAATGTTTTCCTCCCTTCCACAAAACCACACTGACCCATATCTATCAATTTTTGCACCACCTTTGACATTCTTTCAGCCATTATAGACAAAGATGTTATAATCATTGTTTAGAATTGAAATGGGCCAGGATGAAGCTGGACCTAATGGGTCCTTACCATCTTTGGATATTACAGACACTAAGGCTTTCTTCCATGATATTGTTGTTCCTCCTCATTTTGAAATACTGTCACACAAAACTGTCTGGCTCTTTATCACTCTTCCCTCCTAGGTTCCAAACTTCCACAGGAATGCCATCTATTCCTGCAGATCTTCCTGTATATTGGTTATACATCAGTATTTTTATCTCATGTCCTATGGTTAGTAATTGAGTGTCATCTACTTCTAACTTTGGCATATTTAATATATCCATATACATTTTAATTTGGACTTTTTTGATTTCTATATTTCTCTGCTTTATGCAGATTTTCAAAAAAATTCAAAAATATTTTTAATACCTTTACACCATAGTACAGTTGTGTACCCTTACTATAAATGTAGATGCTCAAGTGTATTCACTGTTGCAATCCTGACTTGAGGGATTTCCCGCTGTGGAAGCCCTTGGCTAACCTGACTACCAGAGTAAAAATGTTTCCTCCTCCTGCATCATAGCACTGCCAGGTTTGCCACAGATGCCCTAACCTGACATCAGTACACTGGGATATAATTGGAGTCCACTGACGTCATAACCACAGATATTTTCTTGCCTCTAAGTTAGGAGCCCCTCAACAGGAGCTAAAGGTCAAATGCCTATGGCAGGGACCTTCAGGCAAGTAAGAGTCAAGAGGAGGAGTCCTAGGTAAATAGGAAATAATAGATGGCTTTGTTCTGGCCAGATAGTAATGTAGCTGCTTATGGATGTCTGAGAAATGCAGAACACCCCCCCCCCCCTGTTTTGTGGGTCTGGAGAGAAGATAGGTTGATGTATTTCTTGATTTGAAGAGGTGTCAGTCACCAACCTCAGCATAAAAGAAGGATTAGTCCTGAGAGAGAGAGACTGAGACTCTGTCAGGACAGAAAATAAGAATGGGTTACACTGCCATGAGTGCCTGGAGTTGTGAAATTCTCCTAGCAGAAGCGATAGCTAGTAAGAAGGCAGTCTTCCATGTCATCAATTTTAAGTCTGAAAGAGAGGCTGGTTCAAAAGGAGGCTGTGTAAGCCTTTCTAGGAAAAATGTTAGGTGGCAGGGTGGTGTAAGATGTCTCCTGGGAGGTCTGATGTGGATGACCCCTCTAAGGGGCTGTTTGACCATGGGAAGAGAAAAGATAGGGGTGTAGGCAGGAAAGTAGGCTGAGAAGGCTGAAGGCATTTGTCAGAGATTTGTCAGATAGGATGAGATGACAGGGATCTTGGCCCTGATGGGGTCCTGATTATGCTGTTCACACTAAACTGAAAAAAACTGTTCCATTTTCCTGCACAGGGTTTCCTGGAGCTAGGCCTTCTAGGTTCCCTTAGTATGTCCTGCACCTGATTATGTAGGGGAGAATTCCCCAGGGTTAAGGTATCCTGCAAGCTTATAGATAGAGGTTTGCAGGTTCAGGTGTATGAAGTGTCCCGTGTTCCGAGTTAGAAAAACTAGACTCTGCGGTAATATTAAAGGATTGTTCTGGTTAGGCTAAGAAGAAGGTGCCAGTGTTGCCTTGGTCAATCTGGAGCTACATCTCTGATTTTTTGAAGCTGGACCTAATGGGTTTTTGGAGAACCCGATGAAGTACAGGCATTGGTGAGAAAGCAAAGATGAATAGGCCTGTCCATGCGACTGAGAAATAAGAAGTTATGTACCTACCATAACGTTCCATGTTAGTTGTCTTCTCTCGCCTTCTTTCTTGCTTGATGGGTTCGGAGCCGATCCTCGGCTCCGACTCGGCACTTGCTTTAGCTCGAGGCAGCCCCATATCCCATGATGCAAGGCAGTAAGTACCCAGATCTCGTTTGTTGACAAAGGGCAATAACACCAAGCATAAAATACTTCCCAAAGGAAGAAGAAACTTACAGATGGAAAAGGACCAGGTCTGAATGGTCTTTAGCATAATAGTTTCTGATACAAGGTCTGTCCAGGCCAGGGGGAAGGAGGGAGGGTCAAGAAAGAAGCGAGAGAAGACAACTAACATGGAACGTTATGGTAGGTACATAACTTCTTAATGTTAAGTTGTCAATCTCGCCTTCATTCTTGCTTGATGGGACCGTCCTAGCACCTCTATCCTGGGTGGCTCAATGGAACAAACTCTTGAGGACTGTAGAGCCAAAACTGGCTCTGTCCCTGGAGGCCAAGTCCAATTTGTAATGGGAAACAAAAGTGTGAGGAGTGGCCCAAGTGGCCGCTGCACAAATAGTGTCCAAAGGAAGTCTAGCTTGAAAAGCTGTAGAAGTAGCTAAACTCCTAGTTGAATGAGCTTTGGGTTTTGAGCACAGCTGTTTTCCCCTGAGCGTATAAATTTCAGTGATGACCGAAGAAAGCCATCTGGACAAAGTCACTTTAGAAACAGGAAGGCCTTTTTATTTTCAGCATATGAAACAAAAGTTGATCAGATTTTCTAAATTTTTTTGTTCTGTCCAAATATCTAAGTTGACGGTGGACGTCAAGATAATGTAGCTTTTGTTCAGCTCTATCTGAATACTTAGGAAAAATACAGGGAGATCAATGGATTGATTCAGATTATTCTTTGAAGCGACCTTAGGTAAAAGGATGGATTAGTTCTCAAAGATACTCTGTCTTTGTGAAAAACCAAATAGGGGTCGAACCGAAGAGCATGAAGTTCAGACACCCTCCTGGCAGATGTAATAGCCACTAGGAATAAAGTTTTCCAAGAAAGATATTTGAGGGAACAAGAAACAGCTGGCTCGGTCGGGGGAAGAATCAAGGATGTCAGCACTAAATTTAGATCCCACTGAGGAGGAGGATTCCTGATTGGAGGCTTTAGTAGGAAAATTCCTTTCAAGAAGGCCCTGCAGAGCCTATGGGACATAATATTATGATCTGCTATCCCGACATGAAAATTAGAAATAGCAGCCAATTGAACTCTGACTGTGGAAGAAGAGGAGCCATGAAAAATCTCTGCTAAGAAGTCCAGAACTGCCTGAACAGGGGCAGTAAAAGGATCAATATTTTGGGCCTTAGCCCAGTAAGAGAAACGTTTCCATTTGCTTGTGTAAATCCTCCTGGTAGAGGGTTTTAGTGAAGCTACTATGATGTCTCTAACTGGGTTAGAGATCAAAGGAAGCCTGGCTAAGGAAGGAAGTGGAGCAACCATGCTGTGAGGTTGAGAGAAGGGATTGACCGGTGCAGCTGACCGGATTGGTGAATCAGTAGATCTGGCACTGGGTCCAGATGCCACGGCTGCACCAAAAGGTGATGATGGAGGAACGGGAACCAAACTTGTCGTGGCCAGTAAGGGGCAATGAGAATCAATTTGGCTCTCAAAACGGTAGCTTTCTGGATCACCTGAGGGATCAGAGGAAATGGAGGAAGGCATAAAGAAGTCCCTGGGGCCAATCCTGGGTCAGAGCGTCTCTGGGGATGGCCTGATAGAGGAAGAGGCTGAAGAAGTCTGAACTTTGGCTGTTTTGGGGAGTAGCAAAAGATCGCAACATGGACGACCCCATTCCAGAAAAATCTCTTCCGCTATAGATTGCTTGAGAGACCACTCGTGAGGCATGAGGATAGCTCTGCTCAATCTGTCCGCTATAATGTTGGTTTTCCCAGGGATATGCGTTGCTACCAGAAACCGATGAGAGGAGATCGCCCATTGCCAAAGTCTGAGCTTCGACACAAGGGGTAGGACTTGGTTCCGCCCTGTTTGTTGATATACCAAACTACAGACATGTTGTCTGTGTGGACTGCAATTGTCCCTACGGGAAGAAAGTCGTTGAGGGCTTGCAATGTTAAAAGCACTGCTCTCATCTCCAGGACATTTATGTGCAGATGGTACTCGAACGGTTGCCACGTCCCATGAACCATCCTGCCCTGATAATGACCTCCCCACCCGATCAGGGAGGCATCCGTGGTGACAGTGGCTATCGGGGACGGAGGTACAAAGCACCTGCCTTGGTGAACCTGAGACGATGTGATCCACCAAGCAAGATGTTCTTTGCATGTTTGTGTAACCAGAATCTGGTGACGCATTGGGAGTTGCTGATATGACCACTGTGTGAACAGCATCCACTGAAGGAGGCGCATGTAGAATCGAGCCAGGGAAGAAGAGTAATGGCCGCAGCCATGAGACCTAATACCTTTAGAACCATTCTGGCCTGTATTTTCTTGCTGGCCAGAATGATCCTGACATGAGTCTGAATGTCTGAAACTCTTTGTTCTGTAAGGGTAGCTGACATCCGAACAGTGTTTAAGTTTGCGCCTATGAAGGTAATAGACTGGCAGGGCGACAAGGATGACTTTCGGTTGATTGAGATGCCTAAATGAGAACAAAGGTCTATTGTGTAATCCCTGGCTTGTATAAGCTGATGCCTGGTGGTGGCTGACAGGAGCCAGTCGTCGAGATACGGAAACACCTGGAATCCTTGGCGTCTCAGGTGAGCCGTGAGCACTGCCATGCATTTGGTGAACACTCTGGGGCTGTAGTGAGACCAAAGGGCAGGGCTCTGAACTGAAAGTGACTGGACCCCAGGCGGAGAAATCTCCTGGAGCGTCTGTGAATTTTGATGTGATAGTACGCATCCTGAAGATCTATTGAGCACATCCAGTTGTCCTTCTGTAAGAAGGGCAGAATTGACTGAAGAGTGACCATTCGAATCTTGTCTTCCTGACAGACTTGTTGAGTCTGCTGAGATCCAATATTGGTCTCAGTCTCCCGTCTTTTGGGGACCAAAAAGAACCTTGAGTAGATTCCGGCTCTGAATGGTCTATTGTAACTGGCTGAATGGCTCTTTTTGCAGTAGTTTTGATTTCTAACTCTGCAATGTCCCTTAGACCGGGTGGTACATCTGGAAGGGAACTTGAGGGAAGGGACTTTCCTCGAAAGGAATTATGTAGCCCTTGGATATGATCGACTGTACCCATCTGTCTTGAGTGAGGGAATGCCAGGCTTCTGGGTACAGTGATAATCTTCCCCGACTGCCTCCAAGGAGGGACAGCCGGGCAACACCTCAGGGATGTTGAAAGGGCTTATCAGAGAGAGGCTCCCTGTTTCCCTGGTTCTTGGACCCCTCTGCCTCTAGGCGTCTGTTGTTGTTACCCCTCTGCCTCTAGGGGTAAACTGACCACGTGAATGACTCCTTGGGATTGGAACCACATCTTCCCACCCTTCTGTCCTTTGGGATAAGGCCTAGAAGGGGTGGAAAACGGACTCCAACAGCAGAAAGAGTCTTGCCGTCCTGCTCACACCTGGTCAAGGTTTCCTTCACCTGAGGGCCAAACAAAGCTGACCCATCAAAGGGAGAATTTGTGAAGGGCCTTAAAGGGATCCAAAAATCACATAGCCGCATCCAGGCTTGGCGTCTAAGAGCCACACCTGTGCTCCATCCAGCATAAGATATTAGCTGCATGGAGGAGTTAGCAATGGAATTGAGGGTTCCTAGCTGCGAAGCAATCTTTTCTTGAGCCCCTGCAGCTGTAGGATCCTGAACTACTTCTCCCAGCTCCTTGAGGATATCTCTTTGGAGTCTGGAGAAGTGACATAGGTAATTCAGCGAGCATAGCAAAGGTCGCTGAGGAAAACATCCGCTTACCGTACCTATCCATGGTCCTAGAGTCCTTATTAGGAGGATGGGCGGCACGGAAGGATCTGCAAGTTCCTTTTGGTGGCCGCAGCCACCACCATGGCATCAGCGGGACACCCTTGGTAAGGAATTGTTTGTCACTAGGGGCAGTGATAAATTTAGAAGGCCTCCTAGGGACTGGCTCTACAGAGTCAGGAGCTGCGTGCAATAACCTGCATAAGGGGTGAAAGGCGGAGACACCCAGGAGGTGGAGGGCCGAGATCCGCCTCTAGGTATACTGACTCATCCTCAGAGGGATTGTTGGTGGGCCAGTTTCCCTCTGTTTCAGAAGTTCTAGGATGTCTGAAAAGGAGACATCCTCAGAGGGGATCTAGGGGATCCCTCTGACTCATCAAAGTCAGTATCCAGTGACAGACAGTCTACATGCTTCCTCTTACAAGTCCTCTTCCTAGGAGGATCTCCTGAAACATCAGGAGAATCCTCGGAAGAGGGAATTCCCAGTGGGGAAACTTGAGGCGGAGGATCTCTGGGTCCTGTAGCAAGAGAAGTGGCAGAGATGTCAACAGGTACTATAGAGGGAGCTACGGAATAGACTGCTGACTGATACCAGTGGCCAGTACACTCTTCATCACCTCGAATGCTCCCTCCCAGGCAGGTCCGAGAGAACCCGCTCAAGAGCTAGGAACTCCAGGGACCACGAAGGGAAGCCTCCGAGGCAGATGTCGAGCCGAGCTCACCAAGGCCGAGGCTCCCTCGGACAAGGGTCGATGCCACTCACCCCCTCGGAGGAGACCATGGAAGCCCGACCACGAATCCCTCTAAGGAAGAGGAGATAAGAGTAGAGGCTGAAGGAACAGAAGGGGTATCCGTCCTCCAGCCGTAGCAGTAACCATGCCCGAAGACTCCAACTCCAAGCTCTGGGGTAGAGTTGAAGGAGGAACTGTAACGGGGTGTGGACCAACAGTCATCTGCTGAGACGGACTGTGTAACATTTGGGCCAGTACCTGTGACTTGAGTAATCTACTGACCACTCTCTCTAGGTCATGATCTGACAACCTGGATGACCTTGAAGATCGGCTCCTATGGCTCCGTTCCGATAGAAGAGGTGAAGCCGGAGCCGAAAGTATGGGCTCCAAGGAAGGAGACCTCGACCTCTTCCTGGAATGAGCCATCGAGCCGATACTACAGATCCTGTCGGCGCCGACTTCGGAGCCGACATACAGCCTGCCACATGGGTGCGGAGCCGATCGGAGCCGAAGTGGACAATACAGTTCGGCACCGATAGCCATCGGTGCGAAGGCTATCAAGCCAGAATCGGCTCCAGCGCCGAGGCCGCAGGCTTAGAAACAGAAGCCTGGGCCTTGGAAACTTTGCTGGTTTTGGTGGAGCCGACTGGAGAGCCCTAAGAACCAGTTTGTTATCTCTCCTGCAGGACTCTCTGGCTGAAGGAGTGGCAAATAGCACAGGAGTCCTGCAGGTGAAGAGGGCCCAGACAATACAGGCAAGAAGTGTGACCGTCTGTCAGAGACATTTTCTGACAGCACGAGTCACACTTCTTAAAACCTGAGACCCTCTCCTTTGACATGGTGCCGAAAAACACACACACCAGTCAAAATTAACTTAAATAAAATACCAAAAAGGTATTGTATAAAACCAATACACACACACCCTAACAGGGGGGGGATGGGATAGGGTTTTAAGATAGACTAACTAAAAATTAACGGAGACAGGAAAATTCTGTCAGAAAAGGTATAAACTAGAGTTAAAACTATATATATAAAGTTTTTTAGACTAAAGGGGCTTAAACTCACAAAAGTGAACAACTTACCAGGAGCTGGCAAAAAGAAGACCTCCAGATCTGGGTACTTACTGCCTTGCATCATGGGATATGGGGCTGCCTCGAGCTGGTAAAAGGAGTTCTCGAGCTAAAGCAAACCCATCAAGCAAGAATGAAGGCGAGATTGACAACTTAACATGCATCTGTTTTCCAGGCTGAAAGAGTCTTGTTCCAGGAACTCAACCTTTTCAACTGTGTGTTCTCCCTGGTGGCAAAGAGGTCTATCTGTGGGGCCACCGTCAGTTGTTTATGCACACCTGGAAGGTACTGAGCCAACAGGTGCACTCTCATGGAATGAGTTGTGTTCCCCACTCCCATTGCTAGGTGGCAAAGAGGGTGGGAATGGGTTTCCCTTAGTTTTTGTACCACACGGCTTTGGTATTGTCTGTATCCATGACTAGCACTCCTGGTTTTAATTTCTCTCTGAATGAGAAAGCCCTTTATGCTGCCACTAGTTTGTTTAAAGTTATGTGTCTATCTTTAATCCTGCATTCTCACTTTCACTGGGTCTGTAACTGGTTGAAGAGTTCTCCGCAAGCTGTCTCTGAGGTGTCAGTGGTGGAGTGTGTTGCAAAGCTGAATGGTAGGCCTGGGTTTAGAATGCAGGCCTTGATCCACCATGCAAATTCAACTCTGAGGCCAGGTACAAAGCCTTATCTTGTTAGATAGTAGTTGTGCATTATGGCTCCACACATTTTTGAGGGACCATTGCAATTTTCTCGTGTAGCCCGGTCAGGGGAATAATGAGAATGAAACAGGCCATGTAACCCAGTGCCCAGAGAAACTCTGGCTGTAAGAATATTGCTGTCCATAATTTTTTGCAAGTTACTGGTCAGGAAGGATACCTTGGAGGCAAGAAGGCCTTTTGAAGGGTAGAGTCCAGTAGGGTCCCCAAGAACAGTATTCTGGTTGCAAGTAGAGTTTGGGATTTTAGGTGATTTATAAATCCCAGGGAAGTAAACATGGTCTGGGTGAACATCAAGTCTGTGCTGAGTACTGCCAGGCTTGTAGACTGGATGAGGCAATTGTCAAGATGGGGATACATTTGTACCCCTTGTTTTCTGCAGTAGGCAATGAGCGGATTTAGGTGTTTTGTGAACACCCTGGGAGCATTAGACAAATCAAAGGACATAGCACAAAACTGAAACATTTGGAACTTGGTCTGATGCTCAGGAATCCTCTGCTTGATTCTTCTATGGAATATGCAAGAATGCATGCTTTAGAGTCCACATGCAAGCCTTTAGGAAAAACATGGCAAGAGTTACTGACGTGTCATCATCCTTAACCTGGGAACCTCCAGGAATAAGGTGAGGGTAGACAGGTCCAGAATACAACAGAATAGGTCCTCTTTTCTTGGGACCAGGAACAATCGAGTAAAAAAACCCTGCCTATTTGATGTACAGGGACAGCTTCTATTGAGCCCTGTACACATAGTGCTTTCATATGTGAAAGAGTCTCTGTTTTTGGGGGTGTGGTATATCTGGGAAGCCTGAATGCTTTGGGGTGTATGAATTTGAGCTGATATCCTCTGGAAATGATATTTAGTGCCCATTTGTCTGAATTAATGAGGTCAATTTTCTCTGAATAATGCCAGTCTTCCTGTAAGCCTCAGAACAGGTTGGAAGGGAGGGAAGTGAAGGGGCCGTGTCATGAATGAGTCAAGACTGTTCCCTACTAGGGACCTGTGGTGTGAAGTCCCTGGTTTTAAAGAAGTAGCATGCCCCTGTATGGGTCTCTAGTGCTGACTCTGGTCCTCTTCCCTATAAGACCCTCTTCAACCTGCTTTGGGTTGGGAAGGGAAGGACCAGAGTTTAGTGGGACAGTTTCTACCAAAATGTGGGGGCTCTACCTGCAAAAAATCTTTGACTGTCTGCATTGACTTCACTTTGTCCTCCCACTTTTTGGTGCACAACCTCTGCTTTAGGCTAAAGAACTCCTTATGCAAGGAAGCATACAAAAGATTGGATTTAACATGCTCCAGGAGGCCTTGTTCCATTAGCCATGCATGCCTGCTAATGACAGATGCAGTAGCCGTGGACATGCTGGCAGTCTCCAAAGCATCAAATCCACAGTGTAAGTAATGCTTGGCTACTTGTGGAGTGGAGTTGCAAATGTCATGTAATTCTTTAGGTAAGCTTTTATTTTCAATGGTCAAAAGCTTTGTCTCATCTGTTCCAGTAGAGCTTCTTGATATTGCATTATGTGGAACTGGCAGTTTAATGCCCTCAGACTGGCAGAAGTGCATAACCTTTTACCAAATCTATCAAGGGGCTCTGCCTTCTTTATCAGTGGGTAGGGGATTTCTGGATGTGCTGACTCTTGTACCGTTGGGTCCAAGAATGACAACCTCTGGGTATGCTGAAGGATTTTTAAAAAGGTGCTTATGCAAATCCATAACCCTGTAGAATTTGTCAGGTTTCCTGGGTGCACAAGGAGGGGAATCTGTCTTCAAGAAGGATTCTTGGAAAACATCTATCACCACCTCCAGAACTGGAGGAACAGCAAGGGGTTTATGTTCCAAGAGGTTGAGAAATTCCCTGACTCTTTTCTTAGATTAGCGGTAGTCCTACTCTTCCCAATGAAAATGATCACCCAAGGAGTGTAAAGTTTCCGCAAAGGACAGATCCTCAGGAGGGGAGGAAGAATACAGTTTCCTCTGAATCAGACTCCTCAAAGGATGCCATAGAGGGATTCTCTTCAAAAACTGAATCCGCTTGGTCAGATTCCTCCTCTGGCTCAAAAGTGTCAGTAAGATCCTCTGGGAATGGATGTCTTTTCCTTTTTCCTGAGGGGGAGGATGTCTGTCTCTAAACAGGGAAATAACATACTCTGCTAATCTAACCAAATCTTGCTGCTAGGCTTCGAATGGGAAGAAGACAACTGCCTAGGAGCAGTCTTTTGTTTAGGCCTGGGCACGTCAGAAGCAAAGATGCCTGTATACCTCGGAACTGTAGCGGTAGTGCTCTGTTCGCTGGCTTACAAAGCAGTCCCAGACCCGACTGATGAACATGAATCCAAGACTTGTGCTGATGTTGAGGGACCTCACATATCAGACTCCAAATGGGTCTTGCTAGAGGCTGCCTTTACCACTTCAATCATGGGAGGGGGCTGCAAAAGCACCTCACTGACTTTTGCAATAACCAGTCTTGGAGGACTAGCAGATGCTGAATGGATGTCTTCAGAATGCCTGAGTTTGGGCCATTTGCATTTAGAGAGATCAACGTCAGGGATGACTGACACCATAACATGCGGAGAACCTGACTACTCGCTAACAAACTTAGCTAAAATGTCTGCCCTATGCCAAATACTCTTGGAATTGAATCAGCTGCAAAAACAATTAGGGACATCATGGTCTAGGCCTAAACAGGTAACAGAGAAAGAATGGAAGTCTCCGTGTAGAATTTGTTTACCACAATGGAGACAATTGTTAACTTTCTCTGACATTAGTTGGCAAAAAGGAAAGAGTTCCCCAATGGGGTGCTAAGCTTTTTGAAAATTCTCTCTGGTGCAGACTGACCAATGCACCTACTGGATGTCTGCTTCGGGCTCTGACAGCAAGAACGACCTGAGGTCATAACGTTTCTGGACTCCACTTATACCCCATCACACTGATATCAGGTTAGGGTATCCACCGGATGTAGGAAGGTGGGAAAGTTTTACTCTAATAGTTGGGCTGGCTAAGGGCTTCCACAGTGGGAAATCCCTCAAGTCAGGACTGCAACAGTGAAACAACAACAACTCTGGTTATTTTATAGGCTCCCTCTGCTTGAAAGTTTTCATACACATCCTATAACTATTTCAGATCTTGCACCAGTAATAACTAAAATATAATGCAGGGTAATGAAGTAAAAATGAGACACTGGTACTTTTATTTAATAGAGGACAACCCTTTCTACATTGTGTTCATGGAGCCATTGTTGTAAAAGCTTTTGTGCTCTGGAGTTATCTAAAAACAGTTAATTAACAGCAATCTTTCTAAACTGATGGTTGTTACTGAGGTAGTCCCTTATTTTCGCTTTAGCACTCTGCAGTTGTGCCTGTTTTTAAGTGAGATTTCCCCTATTCTGCAACACTTTAACCTTTGTCAGTCCCTCTAAATTCTTCTTACTTCTTAAACATTTTTTTTTCTTTTATTTCTGTCCTATTTTTAAACTCTATTTTCATTTTAACTTACTCCCTAGCTATATTTTCTGAAGAAATGTCCTTCTTCCTTAACTCATTCACTCCAATGGAGCTCAGGAAGTTTGCACTGTAACTTCCAATGGGCGGATCCTAAGCCTTTTCACAGAATCAAATTATGTCCTTACATTTCAAACAAATGTTCTTATCTCTGGAACAATAAGGGTTATGAAAGAAGTATGAATGGCAAACCCTTCAGCATAAACTATATTAAGAGTGGTAGTGTTCTTTAGGTTCTTAAACAGTTCAGTCTTAAACTTATTTTTACAAGGCACAGGAACAGTAACTATTGCGTATGTAGTATTTTGTAAACACCTTACAGTATCTCAGTAGCCATTCAAATTACACACATACCGTTAGCAGTATTTTATTCATGTAGCTGAGAGCTTTCGTATGAGGCGAGGGAGTTCTGTCTGTGTTACTTGGTTGTTGAGATATTTAGAAAAACGTAAAAATTATATCTATACATATATCCTCTACTGAAAATGGACATGTACCCAGTTAGACTAGCCCGGTCAACAAATGTAAAATAAATAATAATAAATATATAAATTAATATCATGAAAACAACAGTTAATATCCCTTTACTTGCACTAGACAGAGTTGAAATGTTAATGCAGTTGAATTTGCCACTGTGCAAGCTTTAAGATGAAATCTCTTAAAACCTTGTACATAAGATGGCTTTGGAATTATTGACGCAAATATGAACAAGCGATATTTGATGCCTACAGGCATCAGTAGGAGTTGACTGCAGATGCACCTTGAGGTGTCACTCAGATGTAATGAGTTAATAACTCCTGAATAATTTCCACTAGTCATTCCTTAAACTGTTCTCTGTTTAACAGATAGGTGGGGAAGAGCCAGTACCACATTTTTACTTCATTACCTTGCATTTTATTTTACTTATTACTGGTGCAAGATCTGAAATAGTTATAGGATGCATATCAAAACTTTCAATTAAATGCATACGTTACTGTGAAATATAATTTCTGTCTAATCTAGCCCAGTTTTTGTACCTTGGAGAATAATACGTAAATCTTCCCTGAGCTCCTACTACAGAATTCTCATCTTCCATACCAAATATTTTCAGAAGTTTAGACTCTACCCTGATTTGTTATATTTTTCCTTATAGGCCCCCCCAGACACATCCTCACTGCTGCAAATCAAATTCCATTCCCCACCAGTATATAATATTCCCTGCTGAATGCTGATCATTTCTCCCAGAATTTTCTTAAGCTCTACTGTAGCAGTTTTAGTTGGAATATAAACATATGCCAATGTAACCCTCTTCCCTTGCCATTAACCCCTTATTACTACAAATCTACTTATCTTTTTTTTCCTCTTCTATCTCTACTGGAGCTCCTCTAGCAATTAATATAAGCAGCCCCCTTTCCTTTGTCCCAGATATTTCACTGCATAGCCATCCTGAAATCCTTTCTTTAACAAATTCTCATGCTCAGTTCTTTCCAAATGTGTCAACTGCAACATAGGAATTTGCACTCCACATTTTTAATATGGTTCACTACTCTCTTTTTTTGTATATACCTGTAAAGCCATTCACATTTAAAGATAATATGAAAAGTACTGTCATTACAATAAATTATTCACACTTGTTATGTATAACAGCTTTTTTAAAATGCCTGGTTTTAGCATTTGTATTATATGCATACATTAATGTTTCACAGGTTGATCTTTATACAGTTGTTTATTGTCATATCCACTTGAACTTATGTCACATCTTACAACACTTTTTGTTTTAATGAAAACTCTCCAAAAAAACACCCAGAACCTATTAACTTAATACAAATATACGAAACTGTGTACATCTTCAAATAATGAAGTTTAACCCTCCTAACTGGAACATTTGTCCCAGACTGACAGCTACACTCACAGGCTTGAATGAACCTGTAAAGAAGGCTATCCATGCTAAGAGGCATGCTACAGCCTGTGCTTCTAGTTACACTATGTGCTGTCTGATGTTGTCTCACCTTAATTCCTCTCCCAGATGTACAGTAGAAAACAACTTGACTGTTTTTAGAAAACATTACCTTTTTTGCCACTAAAAAAATGGTATTCTGTTTTTATTGCCCTTATCAGCTTGTCTACACAGAAACATGAGAACCAGATGCACAGTTCTCTTCAGTTACAAGCTCCTCATGTTGCAATGTGAGCATTTATTTGCTAGAGGAAAACTTTTTATTACATTTAGTTTTATTTTATTTTATTTACTTGCTTCCCCTTAAAACTTATTAGATCAAGTCAAGGGCCTTAATCCAATTAATTCCCTATGGAAAAAAAAACAGCATATCAATTTTAGTTACATATCATGCTCTTTTGTCCAGATGTTCTTCCCTTTTTATACTGCAGTGCCTATATTTCTTAAAACTAAACATGAAAAAAGGAAAGGAAAATAGCACCTGTTACTTTACTATCACCATTACATGTGCAAATAACTAAAAAAAAGCGTTACTTTATAGCATGCAGTATATGCCATTTTTATAAAAACACTGTTAAGAACAAAAATAGTTTTACTTACAATTACTTTTCCCTCACCATAATATTCTTCCAAACATTAATGACATGAAGTAGGACATATGCTTTGGAGTACCCTAAAAGTTTAATAAAATCAAAAAAGTCCAATATTTCCAGTTTATCTTGTTCTGCCATAATGCAGAAATGTGACTGATACTTTATAATCCCACATTTATTCATTTCTGAGTTGCTGGTTTTCTATCTGTTGATATACATAAACCTGCTATTCTTTCAACACCCAACAATCATATGTTCTTTTCTCTCCTGCATATTTATTTAAATCCAACTGCCATTTCTTTTTTTCTCCTCTCACTTTGTTACTGCAGGTATTTAACCGCTAGTAAATTAGGCATCAACTCCTATATCCCTAGGTGGGTTGCAAACTGGCTCAAAGATAGAAGTAGCAGACTCCAACTCAGACTGTCACTAGTGGAGTCCCACAGAGATCAGTCCTGGGTCCTCTCCTGTTTGGCATCTACTTCTAAGAAGTCCAGGCCAACACTGAGGGACTCTGGCTGACCAAGTTTGCTGACTATTGAAAGCTGGGAGCCATTATTAACTCCCCTAAGTGATGTAGACATCCTACAGAAAGGCCTCACTGAGACCGACTGATGTCAAAACCATGGCCTTAAGCTTAATGCCAAAAAATGGGTCATTTCCTTTGAGAAAAACTTGGTTCTCACTAATTACCACATTGATGGTAGCCTACTGAACACTGAAGGCATTATAAGAGATCTGGGGACATAGGTTGACCACCACATTGCCACTGTGGTCAGAAAGTCCTTCTATGTGGCACATCTCATTACCAAGGGTTTTGTATCCAGGAAGAAAGAGGTCATCATCTCTCTCTACTCTTCCCTCATTAGACCAATCGAGTATAATGCCCCATTTGGCATGTACCTCATAAATGTACCTCACGAAGAGGATCCTAGGCCTTAAACACATACCCTACATGGACAGACTCAAAAAACCTCCAGTTTTCTCTGTCTCATATCGTCTATTAAGAGGCGATCCAGAGACTACCCATGCTCTGGAATAGACTTCCCATACATGTCAAGCAGAGAAATCTTGATGACTGGATGGGAAATAGAAAGATCACCCTGGGGATCACTCTAGCGGCTCTGCTTGATAGAGGCACCGGGAACTAACGTCGGGCAGCATGATGCCTGGGCACTTCTATGTGCTAGGCTTGTAAAGGCTCCAGGGCCATTGGACTAGTACACACCTATGAACACTAGTTTCTTCCCTTTGTCTCACCTTCGCAATCCATCATCTCTGAAAATACAATGGCTCTACAGCATTGCATTAGGAATCTAAAATGCTGTTTCTTGAATCTGGTTGCCAAGTCCTGGGTAATGGCACTGGTGCATGATTCAGTAAAAACTATTGGGAGGACCACCTAAGATTGCACCATTTTTTTCATCCCTAGAGATATCTATTCTATTTTTGAGTATATTCCTACTGAAATAATATGTTAAGGGAGTGGTCACTCCACCCTCCCCTGTATCTATATCACTCATGCCTCTCCTGTTGATAAATAATTCCAGATACTGCCCTATTTAGGGAATTCTGTTAACTTCTTTGGCCTCCTTGAACAACGAGCTATCAAATTAAAATTCCCCCCATAATAATATTCCTTCATTAAAGCCTATTACTTCTCTGGATATTTACTTACATTCATTTATTATGGAGTTGGGGTTTTTGTACATGCTTACTAATGTATCAGTTGCTCCTTCTATTTGTACTTTCATGTACAGCAAATCTACCTTTCCTATTCCTATGCTGATAAACTCTTATGTCTGAGGGTTCAACTAATTAAAACTCTTGCCGCCCCCAGCTTATTCTTCGTCTTTACACATTTTACTGCAGTAACTGATGTCTATCCAAATTCATTTGCCTTGTTTAATGTCACTCAAAATTTCCTCCTGTAAAATCAAAACTTGAGGCAATTCCTTTCTGATACATCTCATAACCTTGTCCCTTTTAACTGAGTTACCCAACCCATTATCATTCTATGACAGTAATTTCAATATGATTTGTACATTCCACACTCCCAGTATATAATCAGCACACATTCCTTCAATTACATCCCCTCTGCCTTGAGGTTGGAACCCAAAGTTACACAGTTCTTTTGCAGACAGGATCTTAGGCAGGCTTATATTATTTAATAAATTAACTACAAAATGTATAAAAAAAAATAAGGTCAGATATTTACAATACTGTTAGTAACTAACAAATTTCAATTATCCATTTAACGATCATTGTATTTTCCAAGGTTCTGCAAGCCCTTCAACTTGTAGGGGTTGCAGAGGTTCTACTGCCACATGTAATTCACATGGATAAATTCAGTTTTGTACCTCTTATTTGCGTCTGCTCTACCGCTCAGTGAAAAAGTTAATTTAGTTCCTTCAGCAGCTCACAAACTATTTGTGCTAAGTACGGTAGTCTAAATATTTCTTCTAGGCATGGTCATCCTCCTTTTCCTCTTTCTCACTTCTAAGTTGTCACTTTTAGTTTTTTTTTACCCTTTTTCTGTTTTTCTGCAACTTTTGTTAGAATAGAGGGAAGGGCTTACAGACTTTTTTCCTTGCACTTCCTGAGTTTTGAGTTAGGTTCTCCTCTGACCTCAGTTGAATATTTTCTGTTGTCAATTCCCTTCCCTTTCCTTCAAAACACCTTGTGCATCCTCTGCATCCAAAAAATCTTTATTCCATTACAAAGTATACCAGAAAGTACACTGGATACACCATTCTAAATATTCGCTCCTTGCCTGACAACTGCATTACTGGAATAAATCTTACTTGCCTTCTCTGTCTCTCTGCACTAAAGCCCTGTTTCCAAGTTCACTCTGCAACCTCCACAGTTGAGCTTTTTCGCAAGTTTCCATAACAAAGAAAATCTTTTTCTTAATTTCTTAATGTAGTAAATCTTACTATAAATTGTCATATGTGTTCCTTAAGTTGCTCAAGTTACAAGGTGCAAATATTCAGCGTCTCTTTTTATGTATGTACCTCCTCTGGCTTTAACTCCAACCATTCTAGGTGTTTTTTTTAATAAAGTCTAATAGTTTTCAGTCTTGCATTTTCTCTGGGATGACCACCATCTGAATGGTTTTCCAAAATAACCGATCATCCACTTTCAATATTCTATGTTTTAATTGCTAACGCTTAATCTGATTGTCCGTATAAAAAGTACTGAGCTGTTTCATGTCTTTCTGCAATTTTGCTATTGTACCAGAATGTGGAGAGAAAGCACTTTCAATTTCTTCAAATTTCTTTTCTGCATGAGAGACATGTCAATCCAGTTTACAATCGATCTCTTGAAACTTCATTACTATAACAAATGAGGATCCACAAGCTGTTGTCTCTGTTATTTTACTATTGCTACTGGGTCCCCAAGTCTCCCCCCATGGTCATTTCTCCTAACTACTGTGAATTCTTGCGCCTCCCTGAATCACACTGCCATTTACACAGTCTTCTTTCTGTTCTTTTCTTCATACGTTTAGCAGTATTTTATTGTTCTCTAGGAAACTATTTTTTTAGTAAGTTAGCCTGCTCTTTCCAATATATATCTGCTGGTATTTTACACTTTCAATGGGGTGAGTTTTCGGGTTGCTTTAATCATCTACCATGATGGGAAGTCGCTCAAATTTATGCTTTTGAGTCTTACTTCATACATACATACTAACACCACTGAGGGGTGGGAAAAGACATTTTATATAACTGTGTAAGAAAACAAAAAAAGATGTTGATGCTGCCTCATTTGTGTGGAACCACTGGTTTGTACTAGTTCACCTAGGCCCAGAATTACTGTAAGCTAGACAGAGAACTTAGACATTTGGAAATTAGATTTTTCTGTCTGAATCCTGTCAAATGTCATTGTCTTTTTATTTGAACTTCAAGTGTGTACCAACCTACATATATTTTACTGAACATGGACACTATTTTCTTTACATTTATATACCTTTATTCTGCTGTGGTTGGTGTTTGTTATATTTATGCACTGCTTTTTATCTGACAAGACAGTAATCGTTGTTTACACTATTGGGTAGGTTGTTGTATGGCACACATCTTCCACAAGACTCCTCAGGATTGTAAACAGTGAATGAGATATTAATTGGTGCACTTTATCACTGGCTTGATTTCAGAACAAGTAGACAGTGGAAGTCTGACTTTTAGAGTGGTGGCAGTACTACTATGTCAGCAAGAAAGTTGTGAGGATATTGGAGAATTTTGCCAGCCTTCCCACTAAATTCTGTGTGTGTAAAAACTATACTTTTTTTGGAAAGCAATTACTATAGATAAAGGGGCACTAGAAGGCATTGGTTCACACAGACAGAATGGTGAAAGACTCAGTCGTGCAAGTGGCCTGTGTGCAGTTCAATCTGGGTGTGGAGTGTGAAAACCCATATGCAGTATAGCAGTGAATATTCCCTTTATGCTCTTGCAGCCAAGGTTGTAATTTTGTAAACTAGCTATTGAAAAATGTCTTGTGCGCACTTTCTTGCTAGTACATCACCCTTGGTTGGTAGTGGTGGGATTTAAAACCCATCAGTTCCAGTCTAAAAACCACATTTGGAGGCAGTGGAAACATATACCTCCACATTTGGAGCCAGTGGTGTCACATCACCTTCACACTTGGTATCCAGTGGTGATGTTACTTGAACTGATGTTCAGACTAAAATGACTTTGTTATCAAAAATATGCATGTAACCTTTAAGCCACAAGGTATAACATATAGTGGTATGACTGTGCACAGTTGTCATTTTACTTTTCAGACAGCATAGTTTAAACAGGTAAAAATGAGCTCTGCTGAAAAGTATACTAAAATGACAAAAGCTCAGCTGGCATAGCAATTTTAAATCCAGGCAGATGGATTGGGCACAATGCAAACACTACCATTTTAATATGATAAAGCCCAATCATGATACAAAGACTTTGTACTTAGCATCTGACGTAAGTTGCAGGAGGAAACGGAGGAGGAATCTATATCTAGAACTCCTTGGTAATGCTTGATCAGACACTGCAATTGACATGGTCATACTCCTCCCATAACTTAACCTAGCCAGGTTCTAGAAATCCAAGAAGTATTGTAGGAATTCTGGGATAGGTTTGCTGTTAAGTCAGGATGCACCCAAATGGTGGACCACAAAGCAGACACATGTCCTGAGAGATCAATCAATCTTCCTACAAAATGTCTGAAACAGAAACTGAAGTACATGATGGGACTGGGGTAATCCAGGAGTCCAACAATCCCTGAACCTCATGGGAGGTGCTGGTACCACCTGGTTTTGTCTGGATTACAGGAAAGTGAACAATCACACAGAGACAGATGTATATCCAATAGAGTAGCTGAACACGACTAAATATACAACAATGACTTGACCGAGTGTTAGTGGAAGTTACCCTTGATACTTGCAGACAGGGAGAGATCAAAATCTGTGATGGGTTGTGTGGATTTCCAAAACTTTTTTTTTTTTTTAAATAAGAACCATCTTTATTAAATTATCACTTATGACATAGTCAAGCATACATTTATATAAATGAAAAATAAACAATATAATCCAAGAATGCGTTTTGATAAGAAAAATGCTCCAGCATCCTTTCAGAGGCTGGTAGATTACACTCTAACAGGAGCAGGAGATTACGACCTTGATTACCTGGATGACACTGCCATCCACACCTGGTCCTAGGCAGAACACGTGCAACACATCATGGAATTGTTGGGCAGCCTGCAGGACTGCCTATGGAGACTAATCAGTGTCACATGGGAATGGCAGAGGTATCTTATCTGGGTCACAGAGTTGGCTGTGGAAAGATTAGACCACAGCCTGTCAAGGTTGAGGCTATTCATGGCCCACCCCTACTATCAAGAAACAGGTACAGCCATTCTTAGGGACAGCAGGTACTATAGGAAATAGTATTGTACAATAGCTGCTCCCCTAAATGACCTTTACTGTAAAAAAAATAGACCAGAAAAGGTTGTATGATCAGCATGTGAACAGGCACTTCAAAAACTCAAGGAGGCTCATAGTGAATCCTCTATATTAGCCAGTCCTGATTATACTCAAAAATTTATTGTAAAGGTAGATACTAACAAATATTGGGTAGGGTCTGTACTTAGCCAGGTTTCCTCAGAAGGAGAAGAGTACCTTATTGTGTACTTCAGCCTTAGACATTAACCGAGAGAGGAGTTTTATGCAGTCATAGAGAAAGAATGTTTAAGTCTGGAATTTGTATAAACTGCAACCGTACTTGTGCAACAGAAAATTCACTGTTACAACAGACCTTAACCCTTTATCGTGACTGCAAAGACAGAGTGCAAAGCTTCTTAGATAGAGTTTAGACTTACAGTGTTAAAACAAAACTATCTGACATCTCTGTGGTAGTGCCAATAGTAACACAACTGACATTTACTTTAGATAAAAGGGCATTGGAAGGCACTGGTTCACAGACAGATCAGTGGAGAATACTGACATCTGTGCAGTTACTGAAACATGGTCCAAAGCCATGCATATAACACCTTTCATACGTTCTGATCACCCACTGAAAATGAAAGAGCAAAAGGATCTATCTACATAAAGGATAGGTACATCTCAAGGCTGGTCAAACAATATGACTAGCTTTACCTACTCCATCGCCATCTAACCATGGGAAAAATACATTACTACATTCTTGCTAACAACAGTTCTCTCACCATGAACCAGTAAACCCATATATCAAACCTTGAGTTATTAGGATCACGTGCCATCTAGCCCAATACCATACACGAGTGATTTTAACTATCCCTCCGAAAAGGACTACTAATAAGCAGGCCCAAAGATCTCTCGACTTTGTAAATTCAAATGCCCTGCAGCAGCTAGTATATGCTCCCACTAGGGGAACAAATATCCTATATCTAGTACTCACAAATATGGGAGAGTGCTGCAATGCCCCCCCCCCCCCCCGTGCGATGCCCTCAGTGGTAAGGTACATCACAAAGTGGCCTCCCTTGAAATAAAGGTAAAACAAGTCCCACCCACCTCACCCCAAAAATTTTAAGAACTTCAGCAAGGTAAATTATCCCCCATTAAGGGGTGGCATAGCTAGTTTCCAAGCTCCCTCAAAACCAGAAAACACAGAAACCTATGCAAATGCATACACAAAAACCCTGTATGACCATCTGAACAAATGCATTGAAACCACAGTACCAAGCTAAAATAAACCCTGGTCAAACGTTAAAAATGAGCCACCTTGGTGGACCCCTGGTATTAATAGGTTGTACAACAAAATAAGGAAAATCTTGTCGAGAAGTAAAGAGGGAATGTGCACAAGAGAGCAAAAAGTTCATTAGTCTAATCAAGTGAATCAGGGAACTAGTTAAGTAACAGAAACCAGAGAGAACCCCAGCACTACCAGGCTACAACTCATACCATACATTTTGGCCACAAAACCTGGACCAAAATATAAAAGGCAGGGCCGTATCTGTATTTATCAAGGATACCCACACCTCCAGGTTAGTGGCACAGCACAGCGCTTCAGAGATCATCCACGTGCAACTAACAACGGGCAAAACTGCAATACAAATTGTAGCTTGCTACAGATTACCCATCATGTCTCAGGACCCCCACTCTGCATTTCTGGAAACACTGGGAAGCATAAAAGTCCTACCAAACACCCTGATTTTGGGTGATTTCAATTATCCAAACATTAAGTGGGAGAACTACTCAAGTACAAACTCCCTTGCCCAACATTTCCTAGAATTTATAAACTCAAACGCCCTAGATCAACTGGTTAACACCCCCACCAGAGGTGACAACATATTGGACCTGGTAATCACCAACATGGGCGACCGGTGTTCCACACCGGAGGTCAACCCCTCGCTGGTTAGATCTGACCATAATCTAATCACTCTAGATATCCACGTTCCGCCCCAAACTCCGTCAAAGAAACCACAGTGAAAAACTTTTCAAAAGCAAACTTCATGTTAGTTAAGACCGAGGTGGAACGTTTGAAAGCCCCCATGCTAAAGGATAATGCTGTCCAAGCTGCAAAACCCTTTACTAATGCACTCTACGGGCACCTACAAGAATGCATGGATCATGCTATCCCAAGCAAAACCAAGACTCACTCCTCCAAGAAAAGGAAACCAGTCTGGTGGACCCCTGCCATAAACAAGCTATACAATAGGAGGGATCTAGTACAGAAAAGAGTAAAATCATCCCAAGAAGGGAAGACATCCCTGATCAGTATCAGCAAGAAACTACGATCCCACATAAAATCATCCAAGGCTAGCTTTGAAAGAAAAATTGCCAAAGACTCAAAGGATAACTACAAGGCATTCTTTAGCTATGTTAAGAATCTAAGTGACAATTCTCAGATCTGCTCGGAGTTGGTGCAGAATGGCACAAAATACACTGAACCGACCATCACCAACATCCTGGCAGACTGGTTCAGTGCAAACTTCACCCCCCTCTCACCCCCAAAAGGGCCCATAACCATACCAGAAGAATGTAGTGCCCCTGAAATCACAGACACTCAGGTTAAAATAGCCCTCTCCAAAGCCAAAAACACAGCATCAATGGGACCGGACAGTGTCCCAGGCTGCGTCCTACATGAGCTCCAAGATGAACTAACCCCTCACCTAAACGCACTGTTCAAACTCAGCCTCTCCACAGGCTACATGCCCATAGAGTGGGTGTACAGCAACGGTTATTCCACTCTACAAAGGTGGAGCCACAACAGACCCCGGGAACTATCGCCTTATAAGCCTGACTAGCTTGTTCTGCAAGGCTATGGAGCACATCATCACGGATCTCATTAACAAGAGACATTGGAAACCTCCAAACACTGGACCCTACCCAGTTCGGCTTTCGTATGGGCAGATCATGCCTCCTAAACCTGATGGACTTCTTTGAGACAGTTACCAAGGCTATAGACGAGGGAAAAGTGGTCCGCACAGCCTACCTTGACCTCGCAAAGGCCTTCAACACCATTCCTCAATCAGATATTATAGACAAGCTTACTAGCCTGAACATAAACCACTACGTCACCAGATGGGTTGCCAACTGGCTCATGGACAGAACCCACATGGTAAAAATAGTGGGATCTAGGTCTGACTCTAAACTGGTTAGAAGTAGCGTTCCCCAGGGCTCAGTCCTAGGACCTCTCCAGTTCAGCATATACTTCTCAGAGATACAGGCAAGCACAGGAGGACTATGGCTGACCAAGTTCGCTGATGACTGCAAACTAGGGGCTATAACTGACTCTCCGGCTGACACAGGCATCCTCCAAAAGGGTCTCACCGAGAAGGAAACCTGGTGTCAAAACCATGGCCTCAACCTAAATGCCAAAAAGTGCATAGTCATTCCCTTTGGAAAAAACAAAGTGCTCACAAACTACCACATAGGTGGTAGCCCCCTAAATACAGAAGACATAAGGGATCTGGGGACTCAAGTAGATAGTAACCTCTCCTTTGATAATCACATTGCCAAAGTAATTACAAAATCCTTCTATGTGGCCCACCTAATCACAAAAGGGTTTGCATCCAGATCAAAATAGGTAATTGCGCCCCTCTACGCATCACTCATCAGACCCATCCTAGAGTACAACGCCCCATTTGGAATGTACCTTACAAGCCAACTGCAACAGCTGGAAAGACCACAGAAGTACCTCACCAAGAGGATCACTGGCCACAAACAGATGCCCTATGCAGCCCGTCTGAAGAAACTCCAGCTGTACTCGGTTGCATTCCGCCTACTCAGAGGTGATCTCTGCCTGACATACAAGGCCATGTCCAACTCAGAATTGAAGGACATGCTCCACGTAAAGAAAACCATATCTCCCACTAGCCACACACTCTAGGGATCTAAACCTCACCACAACAATAACTAGGACGTGCTGGAGGGATAGATTCCTGTCCCAGAGACTTCCCATGCTCTGGAACAGGACTCCAATCTACATTAGGCAGAGCTCCTCGCTAACCCTCTTCAACAGAAACCTTGACAAGTGGATGGGAAACGGACAGTTTACCCCAGGGATCACTTCAATGGCTCTGCTGGACAGAGGCTCAGAGAACTAATCTAATGGGGTGGCGAAAGCCAACACATTCCGGCTAGGCTCATAAATGCCTTCGGGCAGACAGCCTAGTACCTACCTATGAGGGTATATATTGCCTACCTCAACCTGGGCAAGGCATTTGACACAATTCCCAACTAAGGTATTATAAATAAATTCTCAAAACTGGGCATAAATCCCTACATAACAGGATGGATAGTCAACTCAGCCATGGACGGGACACGTGGTTAAAGTGGGTGAATCCAGATCCAACAAGAGGCCAATTACTAGTGGTGTGCTGGGTCCACTCCTGTTCAGAATATACTTCTCTGAAGTCAAGGCTAATGTGGAAGGCCTCTAGATGACAAAGTCTGCAGGAGACTGCAAGCTGGGGGCAATCACTGAATTCCCAGTGATGTAGATATCCTTCAGGGGATCTAGATCAAACAAATGGTTGGTGCCAGAACCATGGCCTAAAACTAAATGCAAAAAAAGCATCATCATACCCTTTGGGAAGTCAAATACTCCTGCAAATTACATCATCAATAGCACACCCTAAGAGTAGACTCAGAGGTGAGAGAGCTAGGTACACAAATAGATAGCAGTCTGAACTTTAACCTCCATGTGTCCTCAGGGGTGAAGTCCTTCTATGTGGCGTAACTTACAGGCATGGTATCCAGATCCAAGGAAATTATAGTCCCACTGTACTCAGCTCTCATTAGATTAACTATCAAGTACAATGCACTGGAGCAACCTCAGAGGGTCCTCACAAAGAAAATACAGGGTGCAAACACCATGACCCTTGTACACAGACTAAAAGCCCCAACCCTTTATTCTGTCTCCTATCGATTATTAAAGGGTGACCCATATGTGACCTAAAAGGCACCCAAAACTTAAGCCTTGATGGCGCTGCTACTTAGCAACTCAAATAAAACATACTGGAGAGACAGCTATGTGTATCAGAGAATGTCCCTCCTTTGGAAAAACTTCTTATTCAAATTAAGCAGAGGCTTCCTCTGGACCTCTTCAAACGCAGTTTGGATCAATGGATAGAGAATCACAAATTCACACCTGGGGTAGTGCACATGTCTCTTATGGAAAGGGGCAAACTGTAACATACTCAAGGCTTAGGCACAGACCCCTGCCATACTCTTGCCCGTAGGGTTCATAAATTAGGTAAAATTGTGTTATACTGGTTAGGCATGTAAAGGCTCTAATGCCATTAGCCTAGCAATCTCCTACCTATGAAAGACTCAAATGCATAAGTGACCTGTGTGCACATCCATTCTGGATGCGCAGGTCTGAAGCCCTTACCTAGAACAGCAGTGCATATCCCCTTCATGTTTATGGAACCAGATTATAGTTTTGTAAACTAACCATTAAAACAGACTTGTGTGCACTTTCTCACTATTACTTCACCCTTGGTTGGTAGTTCAAAACCTGTCACTGCCAGTCAAGTATCACATTTAGTGACAGTCATACCACTACACCTCCACATTTGGTGGCAATAGTGTCATGTCACCTTGATGGGGGAAATCAAAAGAAGCTGCAGAGATATAAAGGGAAATGGCTGAATAGGTTAACAGTTTCAAGCTATAACATAGGGTATTACTGCGATGAGTTTACAAGCAAGTTGGAGGGTATAAAATTTAAGAATTTTAAAAACAACTGTGAGCAGACAAATCTGAACATTCATCAGTGAGAAGCCAGTTAGCTCTGCAGGGGGATGTGCAGTAGTGATTGCACCTAGGTGACAGGTTTGGTAATATAGGGATCTTTACTGTTTTAGATAGTGATGTAGGAAATGTAGGGAAGGCCATATTCAATTTGGGCCTGGATGATGCTTTTGCGTATAGCATTACAACCATGTATTACATACTGCTTCCGTACACCCTGTGGTTATAATGCCTACAGCATTATTATCAGAGTGTGAGGAAGCAATACATGGTTATACTGCTATACTTACCCAATGTTCTTTTTCAGCTTCTTATATCTGTCCTAACATTTGCACTATGTATGTATAGGTTCACACTGTATGAACTGAAGTTGAATTTTTACTTGGTTAATATGTTGTTCTCTTACAGTAAGTTTTGCAATCATTTCACTTAATTGTAACTATATTATGTTAAAGTGGAGCTTTTTTCCCCTGGTCTCTGCTGAAAATGGAAAATTATGCCAGTCAGACTTTCCTGGTAAACAATTGTCAAATAAATAACATAAAATAAATTGAAAACAACTAAATATAAAAAACAATGAACATTCAGGTATAAACCAGAAAAATAAATTTAATAAAACAGTAGTTCTACCAACACCACCAAAGAAAGCACTCTAGGGCCTCGGCTTAACATAAGCCTTCAAGGAGTACTAACTTACAAAAAAGCAAGGTCTTAAATACTCACAGTTGTAAATCAAATCATTAATTAATCAATTAACATTAATTTATATAAAAACTTTTAAAGATACAATACACTCATTTAAATTACACATTTCCAACAGCAGTCTGTATTCAGACCCTGTGGAATCAAAGTACCATATTTTAAAATAAACAGTGTTTCCTTATATAGTAGCATCTTTCTAACTAATTCACTATTTCTATCTCCCATTATTTGTTCCAAAATAGTGGCTTTTAAACCAACAGGACTGCTGTTATGAACTTGTTTAAAATGTCATGCCAAAGGACTTTCCATTTTAGCCTGCCTTATGTCTCTCAAATATAATATTAACCTACTTTTGACCATCTGTTTAGTTTGACCTATATAATACTTGTCACAGTTGTGTATTGTATCTTTAGAAGTTTTTATATAAATTAATGTTAACTGATTAATTAATGATTTGATTGGCAAATGTGAATATTTAAGACCGTGCTTTTTTGTAAGTTAGTACTCCTTGAAGGCTTATGTTAAGCTGAGGTGCTAGAGTGCTTTCTTGGTGTTACTGGTAGAACTATTGTTTTATTAAATTAATTTTTCTGACTTATACCTGAATGCTCGTTTTTTTAACATAAAATAAAATGTTTCTGAATGTTTTACATCCTGGAGAGTACTGCTGTGTTGTGAGGTTTTAGAGTCACTAACCTGTAGCAATTAAACAAGACACGATTGCACACAGTAAAGTCATAAACAGGCCAATAACTAGTCAGTGTCACAGCAGAAGTCCACCAGGATGAATGAAAAGTGACACATGAATAGATTGACAGAAAGCAACCTCCAATATGTTTGCTAGATCTGTGTTTTTAGAGAACAGCAAAATTTAAGAAGTAACAAGTTTTTTGGGAATTTGACTCGCAGATAGTATTACATATGGCAGGTATGTCAAGTTTGTTGTTAATCCACGTGTACATAGTTTTTGACATTGTTTTTAAAATGGGAGTTTGGATGGTAAAGAAATTTGGAGTAGTGTAGCTACTGGAAGGAAGACCTAGAATAGATTTGTATTGCTAGACAGCAGAAGCCAGGCGAATTTTTGTGGTGAAAAGTCTTTGTAAATGTTTCCTGATGTGAGGAATTCAGAGAGCCGGAAGCACTTGAGGGAGGAGATAAGAACATGGTAAGGAAAAGGGAAAGGAGGAGGCAGGAGCAATAGGTGTGAAAGTGGAGGAGGTTGTTGTGGGACAAGGAACTGAGATGGAGTATACTGTATAATCTAAACAGAAGGAGGGGAGATAGGAAGAGAATGGAGGAGTATGCCTTATAATGGCTGGAAGACAATGAAGAGAAAGCTGGTGGCGGCTTGTTTGTGAGCGAGAAAGAAGTGTTATCAAAGGAGTAAAAAGGGCACCTGGCATGAGTAACAATAAACACAGAGCTTCAGAAACAATGCAAGGTGAATACATGACTGTGGCATTTGCTGTGAGATGGAAGAACGTAACTACGGGCAAATGATGAAGAAAACATATATTTTTTATCTTGCCATGATTTACTACACCTCCCAAAGCTGCCTTCAGCAAAATAAGTACTCATTCCTAATTTTATTTTGTTTTTACTCGTCTGCCCTCATGGGGGCAGACATGGTGATTCCTTTGGAAAGCTAAATTTGTCCTATAATGCAGACTGTGAGGACAAATAGCCCTACCATTTGTTGTCAGACTAGACTTCCATTCACTTAGAATGGAACTCTTGAAAAAAACTGCCAAGTCTGAGAGTCTGCAGCTCATGTGTCATTGACTGGTATACGCTGAGTTTTACAAATGTTGTTCCTACTGATGTGCTACACATTCACTGAAAGAAACTTGCAAAAGTGTCAACAAATTACTGAGAAAAAAAAGACTTTTCACAAGGAGCAGTTTTGCAAGTTTCAGTTCCTGGCCAGGTTACTCCTCCCATCTCCCCTCCTTCAGTGGGCTACAGTCCCACATTTCCAGCTTTGCTAGATTCATCTATTTAGTCAGCTTTGCATGACAATAGACATAAAAAATAGCCTGGTGTGCCACTAAAACTGTTCCCTTGTATGTCTCTTCACTTCTGAATAGCAATTCCCAAGAATAAAAAAAAAGCAAACTCATCAGTCCAGAGTTTAGGCTAGTCTATCTATTTTTTAAAATGTGCACAGTAAAATATTCAACTTGTAATGCATTTTGGCTGCTGACATGGTTATCTTTACATAGTTATTCTCTTATAGTATAACCTGAACTTATGGTATTTAATGATACATTTTACAACAGTTCTCAGTTTCTTAACAATGACCTCCCAAGCCTCTGATGTGACCTAGTACTTTCTTACTACTGCTTTATGTAGTTTGTCTTAGTTGTATACTTGTAGTGTGTTTCTCATCCTCTCAGCAACAGACTCCTGGAGAAGCATATACTTGTATTGAAAGAGTACCAGCAGCTGTAGCAGTGATACCACACTCCAAAACAATGCACTCAAACATAGTACTGACAAACACAAGGGAATGTACATGTCTGAATCAAGCAGTGATGAAATTGCTAGGGACTTCACTGAGCAAAATTTTACTCTTAATTTCTCCATTTCATAATACATAACATTCGCACCACACTTACAAAGGCACACCTCCACCTTCCACAAACACAGCAACCCACACCCACACAGCTGCTACGGTTTCTCCCTTTAGTTATTGCAAGCCAAGAATAACACTTTTTAATAAGGATACCTACCATACAAGTCTGCATCGTGCACTTAGTCTACCTGCATCATTGCAGCTTGGACCCCCCCCCCCCCCAGCAACTGCAACATTGCCAGATAAAGCCACTGCTATGGTCCGGTTTCTCCCTACCGTTATTGCAAGCCAAGAATAACACTTTTTAATAAGGATACCTACCAGACAATTCTGCATAGGTGACTGGATATTTACAGTTCTTGTTACTAGCAGATGTGGCCCTTAACAGTTATGTTTTAAACATTGTGACTGGTTACTTACTTTTCCTTTTACAGCACATGTTACTTTTACTAGTTATTTTTTAAACATTGTTTTGGCCGGCATGCACACCTGCAAGCCCCCCCCCCCAAGCAACTATAGCTTTGTCTATTGCCACTGGGTGGCATAACTTAACAATATACTTGCTGTATCTTGTCCCAAATAGATCTGCCTCCACACTGAATACTTGTAAATTAAGGCAAGTACCATTTACTTGGTGTATTTTGTCCCCAGATAGATTTACCTTCCTTTGTATTACTTGCACACCAAGGCATTAAAGTAGTGTTTCTGCAACTAACTGCTTACACTCCTAATTTCCTGCTTCGACCTCTTCCTTGCTTACACTTACATTACAGCTCCAAGGCTTCCACTTCTTATGCTGACTACTTTTCTTTGCAGTTTTCTGTGAGGGGGCGGGCCAGATCTCTACCGGCTTTTTCTGGTTATACCTTCCCCCATTTTGTATCTCCCTCCTCTAACTCCCTCCTCCCCCATGCACATTAACTAGTCTATATTAGTGGGTCTCCTTGAGTAGCACCCTTTTGAAAGTTATCTTTTGGCCTGCTTGTGGTGAGGTAGCTTCCCCAGACCTTTTTCAGTGTGACTGCATCCATATAAGTAAATTTAACTAGTACAATACAGCCAGGCAGACACATTTGGTGTAAACAGAAACAAGTGGTACGATACATTTGGTGTACAAAGAAAAGAAACAAGTAAGCCCATTGATATAATTGGAGTTAGTGCTAGCCCAGTTGCGCTCGGGCTCACTCCGCTCCCCTCCCTGCTTCCTATTTCCACCCGCCCCCACTAGTGCTACATTTCAACTGAACTTAGCGGCGCCCATCATGCTAACCACCAATCACTGAATCTGCCCCACCCCTGTACCCATTTCCTTCCCTTCCACTATTCCACATCCTGTAAAGCACAGTCTTCCATCTAACTACCTTACAATCACAAACACCACCTCTCATCATCCACCACACCCACCCCATCCCAAGCAGATCTCTCACTCATGACCAAACCCAACCAAACCATGCCCAAACTACCCAAATACACATACATGCATACACCTCTTACTATTGCTCCTAGGTGTATCCACACTCCCACTGCTAACTTCTATCACCAACCACCAAAAACAACTTAATTTTATCCATATACCAAGAAAAACTACTTCCACTGATAAACACACCCTTTTATTCAACTAGTCCCACATCACTACCAAACCTTCTTTATTCACCACTATGCACACATTACAGCCATCACACTACCAGTCTCAAACAACTATAAAGAACTTTAAGACTCTAAGCAAACTACTCAATCTCTATTTTTACCTCAGAACCTAACTCATTAGCTGTGGTGATATACACCCAAACCCAGGCCCTGAAAATCTAGGAGCCCCAACCCTCAACCTGAATGATACCCTACTCCACAGAGACAAATCCACGCTCCTCATTTTAAATTTAAATGTTAGGTATACTAAACAAAGTCCACGACCTTCATGCACTACTCTCCTTTTATCAACCTGAGATAGTCATACTAACAGAGACTTGGCTTAAACCAGGCAACCACAACAATGAAATCACTCCACCAGGTTATAATATAATTTGTAGTGAAAGAATAGGTAAAAAAAGGGGTGGGTGTTGCTGTAGTGTATAAATCTCACATCATCCTTGAGAAAGTAGACAATAACAACCCTAGACCTCAAAGTTGAACTCACTAACAAAACTAAAACTTAATGATAATAAATGCATCAACATCATAGGGTGCTACATCCCTCCAGGCAACAATATCCCCATTACAGAAAAACTCCCAGAATGGATATCTAACTCCCTCCCCCAGGAAAGCATAGTATTAGGAGACCTTAATACTGACTGGCAAAATTGTTCCAGTCATAAGCCACTCTCCCATATTAACCTACATGGCCTAACCCAACTCATCACTTCTCCCCACAAGAACAGACAAGAGAACCAAACATCAATCCACTCTAGATCGGATACTCGTATCCCACCCATCACTGATATCCCTAGCAGGATGTCTACCAGACACCAAGTAGTTACCAAGCCTTAGGCATAGGCCAACTAGGCGGCCGCCTAGGGCGCTGCTGTAGCAGGGGCGCTTTTCCAGTATTTATTTGGTGTAGGTAGACCAGGATGGGGGCACCAGATGGTGTGGTAGGGGGCACTGTGGAGCCCTTTTGCCTAGGGCACCAGTTGACCTAAGGCCGCTCCTGCAAGCCACATTCTTACTCAGATCAAAATCACCACAACTGACCCAAATATCTACACACCTAATTAGAAACAAAAAACACTAACTGCTTCAACTTTATAAATGACCTAAAAATGTGCAAAAGGACCCCCCCTAAAAAACTTACCTCTTGATGAAGCTGTACTATATTTCAATACTACCTTCTTAAACACCCTTAATCATCATGCCCCCTCCAGAACAACAAGAATTAAAACTAAATATGCCCCCTGGTTAGCCCCAGACACAAAATCCCTCCTCAAAAAAAGAAATAAGGCCTGGACCAACTACCTAAACAGTAAATCCCAATTGAACAAAAATATATGTTGAACTACATAACAAAGCCAAAAAACTCACCAAAACAGACAAAACATATTGCTACCAAAAGTTACAGGATAAGCACAGGAACAACCCACAAAAATTATGGGCAGCAATTAACTCTATTCTACAACTAGGTAAAACAACTACCCCAACCCCAAAAATAGATGATAACCAAGAAGACATCCCCCCACACAATTTAATAAATGCTTTATGGAAACCATCCAAATCCTTGCAAACAACCAACCCTATGACAACATCCCCATCCCTGCAAATCCACCCCACACCCCCAACTAACAATTGCCTCAAGTTCAGCTTCCACCCAGAACCAACCAAATCCACTGAAAAACTACTCTAAGCTTAAACCAACATCTCTTGCTGCAGGTAAATTACCCGCTGAATATCTCCACCTGGCTGCAGAAGCCATATCATATCCTGTCTCCATCCTAATTAACAGGTCCATCTCAGAGTGTATAGTACCCAAGCTATGGAAAATATCACATATCACCCCTCTACATAAAGGGGGAACCTCCCTGGAACTCAGTAACTACCGCCCTATAGCCATACTACCCCCTTTATTTAAAATTTTAGAGAGGGTAATACACAAGCAACTAATGAAATATCTCCTAGAAAATAATCTAAAAGCAACACAACAACATGACTTTAGACACTTCCATAGCACCTCCACTGCACTAAGAGAATTCACCAACATTGTCAATACTTACAGAAACAATGGACTCCTTGTATCTGCCACCTTCCTCGACTTGTCCAAAGCATTCAATATGGTTAACCACAATAAACACCTTTCACTAGCAACTCTAAACCTTACCACCCCTACCATCTCCTGGTTCAAAAACTACCTAGAGGGAAGGAAACAAGCTGTTATGTGGAAAAACCAACTCTCCCCCTCCCTACCAGTCTCCCTAGGAGTACTCCAAGGCTCCATCCTGAAGTCAACTCCTCGTTGGTCAGATCCGACCATAAGCTAATCACCCTAGATATTCACATCCCGCCCTCACCCCTCATTAAGGAAACCACAGTAAAAAAATTCTCCAGTGCCAACTTCATGCTTCTTAAGACAGAAGTGGCGAACTTCATGACACCCATGGAGATGGACAATACAGTTATGACTGCTGAATCCTACACAAATATACTCTACAGGCACTTACACAAGGGCATGGATCGTGCTAGCCCAAACAAAACCAAGAAGCTATCCTCCAAAAAAAGGAAGCCAATTTGGTGGTCCCCTGCCATAAAAAAACTGTACAACAGAAGGAAGAAACTGTTGCAAAAGAGAGTAAACTCCCATGAGTGGTGGAGCTCCCTGGTCAGCCTCAGTAAGAAGTTGAGATCCTTTTTAAGAGCCTCCAAAGCTAGCCACGAAAACAAAATTGACACTGATTCTAAGGACAACCACAAAGCATTCTATAGCTATGTCAAGAATCTCAATGGCGACACCCAGATCTGTTCTGAGTTGCAGCACAACGGCACGAAAATTACAGAACCAACTGATATTGCCAACATCCTGGCAGATAGGTTTAGTGCTAACTTTACCCCCCTCTCACCCTCTAAAGGGCCCATATCTGTACAGGAAGAATGCAGAGTCCCTGTAATCACAACTACACAGGTAAAAGCTGCACTCTCTAAAGCCAAAAACACAGCATCCATGGGACTGGACAACATTCCAGGCTGCGTTTTACACGAACTTCAGAACGAACTGGCTCGCCAACACTGATCCCGGGAACTATCGCCCTATTAGCCTGACAAGCCTGGTCTGCAAGGCCATGGAATGCATCATCATGGAACTCATAAACAAAGACATTGGTAACCTCCAAACTGTGGACCCCACCCAGTTCACGTTTGTGAAAGGCAGATCATGCCTCCTGAACCTAATCGATTTTTTTGAGGCAGTCACCAAAGCCGTAGATGAGGGTAAGGTGGTTCACACAGCCTATCTTGACCTTGCCAAGGCTTTTGACACCATGCCCCATTCTGGAATTATAGCTAAACTCACTAAACTAGGTATAAAGCCCTATGTCACAAGATGGGCTGCCAACTGGCTCACTGACAGAACTCACACTGTAAATGTTGCTGACTCCAAATCTGACTTCAAACCAGTGACAAGTGGAGTACCACAAGGTTCAGTCCTGGGACCTCTCCTGTTTGGTATCTACTTCTCTGAAGTACAGGCTAACACAGAAGGCCTCTAGCTAACGATGTACGCAGATGACTACAAACTAGGAGCCATAGTCGAGTCCCCAAATGATGTGGACATCCTACAGAAGGGCTTCACTGAGACAGATGCCTGGTGTCAGAGCCATGGCCTCAAGCTCAATGTCAAAAAGTGCACTGTCATCCCCTTTGGTAAAAACTCTGTACCCATGAACTACCACATAGGCAGCAGTCTACTTAACACCGAATGTGTGATAAGAGGCCTTGGGACCCAGGTGGACAGTAGTCTCCTTTGATAATCAGATCGCCACAGTAGTCAGGAAGTCCTTCTACGTGGCAAACCTCATCACAAAAGGGTTCTCATCCAGGAAAAAAAGAGGTCAGTGTCCCCCTCTACTCGACATTCATTAGACCCATTATAGAGTACAAAGCCCCTTTTGGAATGTACCTCACAAGACATCTGCAGCAGCTGGAAAGGCCACAGAACTATCTCGCAAAGAGGATTACTTGCCTCAGATGACCTACACTGACCATCTCAAAAAACTCCAGCTTTACTCAGTAGCATATCGCCTACTTAGAGGTGATTTCTGCCTAACATATAAAGCTATGTCAAACCCAGAGCTGTTGGACATGCTACACCTAAAGAAATCCCAGTGCCTCCGAGATACATGCTCTAGGAACCCAAAACCTTGTCACCACAATAAACAGGACATGCTGGAAAGATAGATTCCTGTCCCAGAGACTTCCCATACTCTGGAACAAGTTACCCATCTATGTTAAGTAAATTTCATCATTAGCAGTCTTCAAGAAAAATCTTTGAGTGGATGGGAAATAGGAAATATGCCCTGGGAATCACTTCTGTGGCTCTGCTTGACGGTGGCACAGGAAAATAACTTTCTTGGGTGGCATAAGCCAGGGAACCTTGTTGCTTAGGCTTACTTAGGCCCTTGGGCTAATAGCCTAGTACCTACCTATGAACCTATTAGACTAAATACAATATTATGTAGCATTAAAATGCGATGACATAAGGGTGACAGTTCATTATTTACTCAAAGCAAATGTCAGAGTGGAAAAGTTCAAAGTGGATAAAGAGAAGGAGGGGAAGAGAAGAAAGAGTGAGAAAAAGTATTTGTTAGAAGTAATAATTAGGGTAGATATGGGAAGCAGGAGAAAAAATGAGTAAAAGTAACATTACAAGTAAGAGAAACAAAACCAAGGAAAAGAAGAAATAACATGGACAACAAGATTTACAGCTGCAAACTGTCAAGTGGATTGGTAGCAGGTGTCATAAAACTGGGTTTGGAGAAATGTTTGGTGACTTTGAACAAACAGATTTGTCCACATCAACCGTGTATCATTGTGTGTATGTGTGTGTGGTATAAAAGAACTATTAAGCAAATCTGCACTGATACCTGCGTGCTGCCCTGCTGAGGGGGACACTTGTGCAAGTGCAATGGACTGGCTCCAGTAGGAAGGGATGGTCGCATACCTCTCAACATCATAGAACAAGAAATCTGGACCAGGCCATAAATAATAGGGGACAAAGGCCCATAAATTGGGACAATTTATAAATATTGCACTTACAAACTTAGAAAGTTGATAAACAGGTTTTGCATTTGAGTGAATTTTCTTAAGGATATGAAGTCTGAAAATCAAATGCCTGTCAATTTTCTGACTTCAGTGTTCAATGATTTGCCAGTGATTTGATAGAAAACTGCAATTTTATGAAAAACAGACAAAAAATCTGGACTTTCTGCAAAAATCTGTACTGTTGAGAGATATGGATGGGAGTCTTGAACCAACACCCATCAATCATTTTCATTTGTGTGCCAAAGCCATTACAGCAGTGTTTTGCAGAGAGGTGAGAAAAACCTTAAATTTGACTGGTATGTTTATTTTACATTTGTTGACTGGGAGAGTCCAACTGGATTACAAGCCCATTTTTCAGTGGAGGCCTGGGGAGAAAAGCTCCAAGAGAACAATTTTTTTACAAAACATAGTTTTAAGGACAGACTTTTGACATACAATTTCCATAGAAGAGACTTTGACATACATATTAACTAACAGATAGGATACATTCGTTCTCATCAATATAATACATTTTAGAAGATATTCCTAAGTTTAGGATTCCTGTAATAGATTTACTATCAGAGTAAAAGGAGAGAGACGTAGAATAAGGCTCTGAGAGAGCAGATGATGCTCGCTATAGTTGAGAAGGATTCACTATATGTCTTTGCCTGGTTTTAGTTGAGAAGGATACCAAATTGATTTACCATATGTCTTCTCCTGGTTTTAGTTGCTTATGGAAAACACAGCATTGCTGGGGTAGTTTTCCCTAACTCCTGGAGAGATGGGATGAGCAGTAGATCAACAGTCATAAGTGGGTACAGTACTATGATTGGTTGGCTTAGCAGAGTTACTTAAGTTAGGTGAAGTGTTCTAATGAGACATTAACCAGGGGGATACAGGAGCACAGATGATTATTCAAAAAGTGAGTTTTAACAAGTCTCTTGAACTATGATGGGGATTTGTTGTCAGTTATGTGGGCAGGAAGGGAGTTCCAGGTTTTTGCTATAAAGTGGCTGTAGACAGACTTACCAGCTTCATTATTATACTTGGTTACTTTGAGGAAGTTTTGTGTGCTAGACCTCAAGGGCCTGATGTTGTATAGGGTTGCAAAAGATTTTGTAGGGCTGGGGTGTTTTCAGAGTTATGTATTACTTTGTGGGCTAGTGATAGTTGATTGAGTTGAAGTAGTAGTGGTAGTTCTAGCCAACTGAGTTTTTTTAGGCATTCACAGTGATGTGTTCTGATGGGAGAGGTTGTAGCGAATTTGGCTATCTTATTATTATAACTATCAGGTTTGTTTAGGTCAGATTTGTGGAGATTTGTAAGGACAGGGGAGGCATAAAGTAGGGTGGATAGTAGGTGAGTCCTCGCTACTGTAGTTATGGAGTGGTCAGTGAGGAATATTTTATTGCGATACAGTAGGCCAAATTTTGTATGTACTTTATTTATGGTTATAGAAATATGTAGGTAAAATCTAAGATGATTATCTATTTCAACCCCTAAGAGTTTGGTATGATTTGTGGGGGTGATTGTGATCTTGTTAAAGGAGGAGATGAAGACAGAATCAGTGGGAGGTGTGGCTCTGTGGGAGCTAAAGAGTACTAGCTTTGTTTTACTTGGGTTCAGAATGAGCCTTTGGTTTGTAATCCAAGTTTCTGCTAGGGAAAAGCATTCTTGAGTTAAGCAGTGAAGGATGTCCATTGATTTGGCTGCACATATTATGGTGGTATCATCTGCATATTGCACTATTGAGGCTTTAGGAATACTGTTTGGGAGCTGATTGTGAAGAGGGTAAAAAGAAGTGGCCCTAAGATGGAGTCTTGGGGTACTCCTAGGGAGACTGGTAGGGAGGGGGAGAGTTGTTTTTTCCACATAACAGCTTGTTTCCTTCCCTCTAGGTAGTTTTTGAACCAGGAGATGGCAGGGGTGGTAAGGTTTAGAGTTGCTAGTGAAAGAAGGAGTTTATTGTGGTTAACCATATTGAATGCTTTGGACAAGTCAAGGAAGGTGGCAAATATTTTCTGAGAGTATTGACAATGTTGGTGAATTCTCTTAGTGCGGTGGAGGTGCTATGGAAGGGTCTAAAGCCATGTTGTTGTGTTGCTTTTAGATTATTTTCTAGGAGATATTTCATTAGTTGCTTGTGTATTAACCTCTCTAAAATTTTAAATAAAGGCGGTAGTTACTGAGTTCCAGGTAGGTTCCCCCTTTATGTAGAGGGATGATATGTGATATTTTCCATAGCTTGGGTACTATGCACTCGGAGATGGACCTGTTAATTAGGATGGAGACAGGATATGATATGGCTTCTGCAGCCAGGTGGAGGTATTCAGCGGGTAATTTACCTGCAGGTAGAGACGCTGGTTTGAGCTTGCGGATTAGGTTTTTAATGGATTTGTTTCGTTCTGGGTGGAAGCTGAAGTTGAGGCAATTGTTAGTTGGGGGTGTGGGGTGGATTTGCAGGGATGGGGATGCTGTCATATGGTTGGTTGTTTGTAAGGGTCTGGATGGTTTCCGTAAAGTACTTAGTAAACTGTGTGGGGATGTCTTCTTGGTTATCATCTATTTTTGAGGTTGGGGTAGTTGTTTTACCTGGTTGTAGAATAGAGTTAATTGCTGCCCAGAATTTTTGTGGGTTGTTCCTGTGCTTATCCTGTAACTTTTGGTAGCAAGATGTTTTGTCTGTTTTGGTGAGTTTTTTGGCTTTGTTATGTAGTTCAACATATATTTGTTTGTTCAATTGGGGTTTACTGTTTAGGTAGTTGGTCCAGGCCTTGTTTCTTTTTTTGAGGAGGGATTTTGTGTCTGGGGCTAACCAGGGGGCATATTTAGTTTCAATTCTTGTTGTTTTGGAGGGGGCATGATGATTAAGGGTGTTTAAGAAGGTAGTATTGAAATATAGTACAGCTTCATCAAGAGGTAGGTTTTTAAGGGGGGTCCAGTTGCACATTTTTAGGTCGTTTATAAAGTTGAAGCAGTTAAAGTGTTTTTTGTTTCTAATTAGGCATGTAGATATTTGGGTCAGTTGTGGTGATTTTGATCTGAGTAAGAATGTGGCTTGGTAACTACTTGGTGTCTGGTAGACACCCTGCTAGGGATATCAGTGATGGGTGGGATAAGAGTATCTAATCTAGAGTGGATTGATGTTTGGTTCTCTTGTCTGTTCTTGTGGGGGGAAGTGATGAGTTGGGTTAGGCCATGTAGGTTAATATGGGAGAGTGGCTTATGAATGGAACAGTTTTGCCAGTCAGTATTAAGGTCTCCTAATACTATGCTTTCCTTGGGGGGGGGGGTTAGATATCCAGGGAGTTTTTCTGTAATGGGGATATTGTTGCCTGGAGGGATGTAGCACCCTATGATGTTGATGCGTTTATTATCATTAAGTTTTAGTTTTGTTAGAGTTCAGCTTTATGAGGTCTAGGGTTGTTATGTCTACTTTCTCAAGGATGATGTGAGATTTATACACTACAGCAACACCCCCCCTTTTTTTTACCTATTCTATCACTACGAATTATATTGTAACCTGGTGGAGTGATTTCATTGTTGTGGTGGCCTGGTTTAAGCCAAGTCTCTGTTAGTATGACTATCTCAGGTTGATAAAAGGAGAGTAGTGCATGAAGGTCGGGGACTTTGCTTAGTATACTTAACATTTAAATTTAAAATGAGCGTGGATTTGTCTCGGTGGCGTAGGGTATCATTCGGGTTGGGGCTCCTAGATTTTCTGGGCCTGGGTTTGGGTGTATATCACCGCAGCTAATGAGTTAGGTTCTGAGGCAAAAATACAGTTTGAGCAGTTTGTTTAGAGTCTTAAAGTTCTTTATAGTTGTTTGAGACTGGTAGTGTGATTGGTTGTGATCTGTGTGCATAGTGGTGAATAAAGAAGGTTTGATAGTGATGTGGGACTAGTCGAGTAAAAGGGTGTGCTGTAATGTCAGTGGAAGTAGTTTTACTTGGTATATGGATAAAATTAAGTTGTTTTTGGTGGTTGGTGATAGAAGTTAGCAGTGGGAGTGTGGGTACACCTAGGAGCAATAGTAAGAGGTGTATGTATGTGGGTTTGGGCATGGTTTGGTCACGAGTGAGAGATCTGCTTGGGATGGGGTGGGTGTGGTGGATGATGAGAGGTGTTTGTGATTGTAAGGTAGTTAGATGGAAGACTGTGCTTTACAGGATATGGAATAGTAGAAGAGAAGGAAATGGGTACAGGGGTGGGGCAGATTCAGTGATTGGTGGTTAGCATGATGGGCGTGGCTAAGTTCAGTTGAAATGTAGCACTAGTGGGGGCGGGTGGGAATAGGAAGCAGGGAGGGGAACGGATTGAGCCCGAGCGCAGCGGGGCTAACACTAACTCCAATTATATCAATGGGCTTACTTGTTTCTTTTCTTTGTACACCAAATGTATCATTCCACTTGTTTCTGTTTACACCAAATGTGTCTGTTTGGCTGTATTGTACTAGTTTAATTTACTTATACTGATGCAGTGATACTGAACAAGGTTTGGGGAAGCTTCCTCACCACAAGCAGGCCAAAAGATAACTTTCAAAAGGGCGCCGCTCAAGGAGACCCACTAATATAGACTAGTTAATGTGCATGGGGGAGGAGGGAGTTAGAGGAGGGAGATACAAAATAGGGGAAGGTATAACCAGAAAAAGCCGGTAGAGATCTGTCCTGCCCCCTCACAGAAGACTGCAAAGGAAAGTAATCGGCATAAGAAGTGGAAGCCTTGGAGCTGTAATGCAAGTGTAAGCAAGGAAGAGGTCGAAGCAGGAAATTAGGAGTGTAAGCAGTTAGTTGCAGAAACACTACTTTAATGCCTTGGTGTGCAAGTAATACAAAGGAAGGTAAATCTATCTGGGGGACAAAATACACCAAGTAAATGGTACTTGCCTTACTTTACAAGTATTCAGTGTGGAGGCAGATCTATTTGGGACAAGATACAGCAAGTATATTGTTAAGTTATGACACCCAGTGGCAATAGACAAAGCTATAGTTGCCTGGGGGGGGCCTTGCAGGTGTGCATGCCGGCCAAAACAATGTTTAAAAAATAACTAGTAAAAGTAATAAATGTGCTGTAAAAGGAAATGTAAATACCAGTCACAATGTTTAAAACATAACTGTTAAGGACCACATCTGCTAATAACAAGAACTGTAAATATCCAGCCACCTATGCAGACTTGTCTGGTAGGTATCCTTATTAAAAAGTGTTATTCTTGGCTTGCAATAACTGTAGGGAGAAACCAGACCGTAGCAGTGGTTTTATCTGGCAATGCTGCAGTTGCTGGGGGGGGGGGGGGGACCCAAGCTACGATGATGTGCTATGCAGACTTGTCTGGTAGGTATCTTTATTAAAAAGTGTTATTCTTGGCTTGCAATAACTGTAGGGAGAAACCGGACCATAACAGTGGTTTTATCTGGCAATGCTGCAGTTGCTGGGGGGGGGGGGGACGGACTCAAGCTACGATGATGTGCTATGCAGACTTGTCTGGTAGGTATCTTTATTAAAAAGTGTTATTCTTGGCTTGCAATAACTGTAGGGAGAAACCGGACTGTAGCAGTGGTTTTATCTGGCAATGTTGCAGTTGCTGGGGGGGAGAGACCCAAGCTGCGATAATGTGCTATGCAGACTTGTCTGGTAGGTAGCTTTATTAAAAAGTGTTATTCTTGGCTTGCTATAACTGTAGGGAGATACCGGACCGTAGCAGTGGTTTTATCTGGCAATGTTGCAGTTGCTGGGGGGGGGGGGGCGAGCTGCAATGATGCAGGTAGACCAAGTGCACTATGCAGACTTGTCTGGTAGGTATCCTTATTAAATAGTGTTGTTCTTGGCTTGCAATAACTGAAGGGAGAAACCGTAGCAGTTGTGTGGGTTGCTGTGTTTGTGGAAGGTGGAGATGTGCCTTTGTAAGTGTGGTGCGAATGTTATGCATTATGAAATGGAGAAATTAAGAGTCAAATTTTGCTCAGTGAAGTCCCTAGCAATTTCATCACTGCTTGATTCAGACATGTACATTCCCTTGTGTTTGTCAGTACTATGTTTGAGTGCATTGTTTTGGAGTGTGGTATCACTCCTACAGCTGCTGGTACTCTTTCTATACAAGTATATGCTTCTCCAGGAGTCTGTTGCTGAGAGGATGAGAAACACACTACAAATATACAACCAAGACAAACTACATAAAGCAATAGTAAGAAAGTATTAGGTCACATCAGAAGCTTGGAAGGTCATTGTTAAAAAACTGAGAACTGTTGTAAAATTTATCATTAAATACCATAAGTTCAGGTTATACTATAAGAGAATAACTATGTAAAGATAACCATGTCAGCAGCCAAAATGCATTACAAGTTGAATATTTTACTGTGCACATTTTAAAAAATGGATAGACTAGCCTAAACTCTGGACTGATGAGTTTGCTTTTTTTTTTTATTCTTGGGAATTGCTATTCAGAAGTGAAGAGACATACAAGGGAACAGTTTTAGTGGCACACCAGGCTATTTTTTTATTTCTATTGTCATGCAAAGCTGACTAAACAGCTGAATCTAGCAAAGCTGGAAATGTGAGACTGTAGCCCACTGAAGGAGGGGAGATGGGAGGAGTAACCTGGCCAGGAACTGAAACTTGCAAAACTGCTCCTTGTGGAAAGTCTTTTTTATCTCAGTAATTTGTTGACACTTTTCAAGTTTCTTTCAGTGAATGTGTAGCACATCAGTAGGAACAACATTTGTAAAACTCAGCGCATACCAGTCAATGACACATGAGCTGCAGACTCTCAAACTTGGCAGTTTTTTTCAGGAGTTCTATTGTAAGTGAATGGAAGTCTAGTCTGACAACAAATGGTAGGGCTATTTGTCCTCACAGTCTGCATTATAGGACAGATTTAGCTTTCCAAAGGAATCACAATGTCTGCCCCCATGAGGGCAGACGAGTAAAAACAAAATAAAATTAGGAATGAGTACTTATTTTGATGAAGGCAGCTTTGGGAGGTGTAGTAAATCATGGCAAGATAAAAAATTAGAAGTTATGTACTCATCATAACGTTCCATCTGAGTAGGTGACTTCATTTGGATGCAACCTGTGGGTATCGTATCCGACCTCGGATCCGAGCCGGCATTTTAAAAGATTTAGGCTCCGAGCTCCTAGCTCCTCCCTCTTACCCATAACCCCTTGCCAAGCCCTGACTGACCTCAGATTGAGTTTGCCTAAATAATACTGACTACAGTACATGAACAAAAGCATAAATACTCGCTCTATAAAGGTCAGGGGGATGGAGGGGGGGATGGTTGCATCCAAATGAAGTCACCTACTCACATGGAACGTTATGGTGAGTACGTAACTTCTAAATCTGAAGTAGGCAGACTTCATTTGTCTGCAACCTGTGGGACAGAGTCCCCAGCTACCTGAATCTTGGGCGGCCGTCATGGAAGGATGGAGCACCGCTGAGCCAAAGGATGCTCTTCCTCTGGAAATAACATCCACTTTATAAAAAAGA
>NC_056729.1:362776399-362795364 GCF_019279795.1 Protopterus annectens | reverse complement strand
ACTTAGGGTTTTTAAAAACCTTTTTACCCGAGAGAGGAGTTTTATGCAGTCATAGAGAAAGAATGTTTAAGTCTGGAATTTGTATAAACTGCAACCGTACTTGTACAACAGAAAATTCACTGTTATAACAGACCTTAACCCTTTATCGTGACTGCAAAGACAGAGTGCAAAGCTTCTTAGATAGAGTTTAGACTTACAGTCTTAAAACAAAACTATTTGACATCTCTGTGGTAGTGTCAACAGTAACACAACTGTTACATCTAGAAAAGGTATGAGCTTATGTACCAAAAGACAGCGCCCTTGTCTCAAGTTTAGCTTCTTGAGGGATACACTCAGAAAGCTTGCTTGAGGTTCTTAAGAGGGAATGTTTACTCGGAGTACTGCCAGGTTCAATAAAAAGCAGTTCTGAATCCAGGGGTAATGCCAGGCTAAATGAAGACTAATGTATTTTTTCTTTTCTCTATTTTTTTTTGGTTTCATGATCATTTGCTGTGTGTTGTTCTGGTGATAGGAATGTGGAACTGTTTTCTGATTGTCAAAGGACAGGGACTGCCTGTGAAATGTGTAGAATCTTTAGATGTGCTAACACCTCTGGTTAATGTAACAAAGATGAAAATCCAGTGGCGTGCAATCATTAGTATAACCTATCTCTGTAACCCCAAGGGAATTAAGGATTCAAAATTATTAGATGATGTGCTTTCACAAACCTCAGTGATTACTATAATGAATAAAAAGAACTGATATGACTTTTCATTCCAGCTACAATATGATGATGCCATGGGCATTAGCGCTCAAGAAAATGCATTTTATAAAATTGTGTAAGAAAAGAAAGAAGTGATATTGATGCTGTCTCGTTTGTGTGCAACCATCTGTGAGTAATAGTTACTTATCTAGGGTAAGTATTACTGTAACAAGCTAACCATGAATTTTGGATAATAAGCTTGGGTTCTAGTGGATACACCCTATCTATTCTTATTGGACCTCTTTTGTGGATGCCAACTACATATATTTTTCTCTCTATACATACTTAAATTTCAAAGTAAAATTCATTTACTTACCTTTAAACTCTTGTGTCTGATACCTTTAAACTCTTGTGGCTGATATGTAATGTAGTTTCTCTGACAAGATAGTAATCATTATTTACATTGCTGGGTAGCAAGCTGGAAAGCACACATCTTTAATGAGACTGCTTAGGCCTACTACTAGTGAATGAGACATTAACTGGTACATTTCATACCGATTTTAAAGCAACCAGTGACTGGAAGTCTGTGACTTTTTTCAGAGTGGTGCTATTACTACCATGTCAGGAAAAACGTGAGGAACTAGATAATTCTGACAGCAAGTGCATGTGTGAGAGTGAGAGAGAGAAAATGACAGTTACTTTAGATAAAAGGGCATTGGAAGGCACTGGTTCACAGACAGATCAGTGGAGAATACTGACATCTGTGCAGTTACTGAAACATGGTCCAAAGCCAAAGAAAGCACTCAAGCTGTGCATGCATATAACACCTTTCATACGTTCTGATCACCCACTGAACATGAAAAAGCAAAAGGATCTATCTACATAAAGGGTAGGTACATCTCAAGGCTGGTCAAACAATATGACTAGCTTGACCTACTACATCTCCATTTAACCATGGGAAAAATACATTATTACATTCTTGCTAACAACAGTTCTCTCACCATGAACCAGGAAACCCATATATCAAACCATGAGTTATTAGGATCACGTGCCATTTAGCCCAGTACCATACACGAGTGATTTTAACTATCTCTCCGAAAAGGACTACTAATAAGCAGGCCCAAAGATCTCTTGACTTTGTAAATTCAAATGCCCTGCAGCAGCTAGTATTCGCTCCCACTAGGGGAACAAATATCCTATATCTAGTACTCACAAATATGGGAGAGTGCTGCAATGCCCCCCCCCCCCCCGTGCGATGTCCTCAGTGGTAAGGTACATCACAAAGTGGCCTCCCTTGAAATAAAGGTACAACAAGTCCCACCCACCTCACCCCAAAAATTTTAAGAACTTCAGCAAGGTAAATTATCCCCTATTAAGGGGTGGCATAGCTAGTTTCCAAGCTCCCCCAAAACCAGAAAACACAGAAACCTATGCAAAGGCATACACAAAAACCCTGTATGACCATCTGAACAAATGCACTGAAACCACAGTACCAGGCTAAAATAAACCCTGGTCAAACCTTAAAAATGAGCAACCTTGGTGGACCCCTGGTATTAATAGGTTGTACAACAAAAGAAGGAAAATATTGTCGAGAAGTATGAGGGAATGTGCACAAGAGAGAAAAAAGCTCATTAGTCTAATCAAGTGAATCAGGGAACTAGTTAAGTCTCTGAAAGCAGAATGAGGCAAAAATAGCCTCCAAAGCTAATGATAACCATAAGGCATTTTCAGTTATGTCTGCAGTCTTAAAGAGCAACACTCAATAATATTCAGAATTAATTGTGGATGCCATCACCTATACTCAGTCAGATCATCTAGCAAATCTGCTGGCCAGCAAATTCGGCTCAAATTTCACCTCCCCATCACCCCCAGTTCTCCCCCAATAAATACCCTCCACCACTCCAGCACCAATTATCACGAAAGAACAGGTCACTGCACACACTAAAGATAAAAACATGACTTCAATGTGGCCTGATAGTATGCCAGGTTGCCTATTAAGCAGCTTAAATCAGGACTTATCAGGCCCATTAGAATCTCTATTTAACCACCGCCTCCGTTCTGGCTTTGTCCTGATACAGTGAAGGACAGCAACAGTCACCCCTCTGCATAAAAGTGCCAACTTCTGACCCAGAAAGTTAAACACCCGTAAGTTTGACTAGTCTTGTATATAATTTCATGAAAAGAATAATCAAGGACCTGATAAATAATGACACAGGAAACCTCCAAACATTGGACCCAACCCAATTCAGCTATGTCAAGGGCAGGTCATACCTACTGAATCTGGTGGATTTCTTTGAGAAAGTCACTAAAGTTGTGGATGCCAGGTTGTCTATTAAGTTAAAACCTGAGGGTAATGCTATTCAATGCCAGAAGTCTAAACCTCAAAATGCACGGACTCGAGGCACTCCTCAGTATGGAGGAAATCGATACATGTGCAGTAACAGAAACCAGACAGCACCCCAGCACTACCAGGCTACAACTCATACCATACATTTTGGCCACAAAACCTGGACAGAAATACAAAAGGCAGGGGCGTATCCGTATTTATCAAGGATACCCACACCTCCAGGTTAGTGGCACAGCACGATGCTTCAGAGATCATCCACGTGCAACTAACAACGGGCAAAACTGCAATACAAATTGTAGCTTGCTACAGATCACCCATCATGTCTCAGGACCCCCACTCTGCATTTCTGGAAACACTGGGAAGCATAAAAGTCCTACCAAAAACCCTGATTTTGGGTGATTTCAATTATCCAAACATTAAGTGGGAGAACTACTCAAGTACAAACTCCCTTGCCCAACATTTCCTAGAATTTATAAACTCAAACGCCCTAGATCAACTGGTTAACACCCCCACCACAGATGACAACATACTGGACCTGGTAATCACCAACATGGGCGACCAGTGTTTCACACCGGAGGTCAACCCCTCGCTGGTTAGATCTGACCATAATCTAATCACTCTAGATATCCACGTTCCGCCCCCAACCACGTCAAAGAAACCACAGTGAAAAACTTTTCAAAAGCAAACTTCATGTTACTTAAGACCAAGGTGGAAAGTTTGAAAGCCCCCATGCTAAAGGATAACGCTGTCCAAGCTGCAAAACCCTTTACTAATGCACTCTATGGGCACCTACAAGAATGCATGGATCGTGCTATCCCAAGCGAAACCAAGACTCACTCCTCCAAGAAAAGGAAACCAGTCTGGTGGACCCCTGCCATAAACAAGCTATACAATAGGATAAGTACAGTTGTGTACACCTACCATAAATGTAGATGTTAGAGTGTCTTCACTGTTGCAGTCATGACTGTAGGGTTCTCCCCTGCCGGCAGGCAGCCCTCGGTCGGCCAGAATCCCAAAGTCTGGGTCTGGCGTCGGCTGTTCAACCTCGCTCCCTGACGTCAGAGCGCCAGGAGTATAAAGCCGACAGCTGACGCCATTTTCTCCAGTTTTTCTTGCCCCAGATGTCAGGAGTCCCAAAATGAAAATGGTCCCAAAACCTTTGCAAATAAACCTCAGAAGAATGGTGAAAAAAGGAACCACACAAAAGTAAAAATAAGAGGGGACAGGAGGGAGGGAAACCCAGACTGCAACAGTGAAGACACTCGAACATCTACATTTATGGTAGGTGTACACAACTGTACTATGTTCATCGTGTTTCACTGTTGCAGTCATGACTGTAGGGTAGAATCCCAAAGCTGAAAGAAAGGGAGGTGGTCATAAAGAAGAAGGGGTGGCTAAAAGGCCCTGCAAGACTGCAGAGGCAAAGCCTGCCCTAGACAGAGTAGAGAGGCAAATTGTAGTGCTTAGAGAAAGTATGCACTGAACTCCAAGTTGCAGCTTCCAAAATGTCCTTGGTAGGAACTCCCCTGAGGAAGGTTGCAGAAGTGGCAGCAGCTCTGGTGGAATGAGTCCGTATGCTCCCTGGGATTTGCTTTCCATGGTGTGAATAACAAAATCTGATTCCATGAGCAATCCATTTAGAAATGGTTTGTTTAGGAATGGCTTTACCTTGGGAACTGGAAGCATAAGAAACAAACAATTGTTCTGATTTTCTGATGTCCTTGGTTCTGTTCAGGTAAAAACGTAGCTGTCGATGTACATCCAAGGAATGTATGATCCTTTCCCCTTTATTTTGAGGAGTGGGGAAAAAGGTTGGCAAGTGGATAGTTTGATTTAAAGCCACTTTGGAAACCACCTTTGGCATGAAGGTCGGATTAGTCCTCAAAGATACCCTGTCTTGATGAAAAATAATATAAGGTTCTACCGCCATAAGAGCTTGTAACTCTGAAACTCTCCTGTCAGAGGTTAGTGCCAACAGGATAGCTGTCTCCCAAGATAAAAACTTGATGTCAGCAGAAGCAGCAGGCTCAAGAGTAGGCAAAGTTAGTTTTTCCAAAACATAATTGAGATCCCAAGCAGGAATAGGAAGAAATCTAGGAGGTCTTAAGTTCTTAGCTCCTCTGAGGAACTGTCTCATGAGCTGGTGGGAAAAGATGGGAGGGTCTGTATTATAATGAGCAGAAATAGCAGAAGCATGGATCTTAATGGAAGAGAAAGAGAGACCCTTATGTAAGAGATCTGTCAAGTAAAGTAGAATTAAAGTAATGTTAGGAAGAAGAGGATCAGAATCCTGAGCCTGCATCCAGGAACAAAATCTTTTCCATTTTCCTGCATAAGATTTCCTAATGCTAGGAAGTCTGGCTTCTAAAATGACATCCATAACCTGCTTGGGTAGAAAAGAAGAAATCAAAGGCCCTGGATTAACCAGGCCGCCAGGCTGAGAGTTCTGACATGAGTGTGTAGAACCTGACCCTGATGTTGGGACAGAAGGTTCGGAGACTGAGGTAAAATCCAAGGGGGATTCAGGCATAGGTTTAATAGAGTTGGATACCAAAACTGCCGAGGCCAATTCGAAGCCAACAAGATTATCATCTTGGGTTTGTCCTGTTTTATCTTCAATAAAACTCGTGGAAGAAGAGGTAGAGGCGGAAAGGCATATCCCGAGTGGTTCCTCCAACTGAATGACAGGGCATCCACTTTCCAAGCCTCTCTGTGGAATGTCCTGGTGCAAAAATTCTGTAGCTGATGATTTAGATGGGATGCAAAGAGATCTATGTGAGGACATCCCCATACTGCTGTTATCATCCTGAATATTTTGGTGTCCAGCATCCACTTGTGTGGATCCGAAAAGTTTCTGCTCAAACTGTCTGCCATTAAGTTTTGTTTCCCTGGTAGAAACTGAGCTTGCAGATCCAGATTGCAAGCTAGAGCTGTGTTCCATAAATCCATGGCTAGTCTGCAAAGGGGGTAGGAATGAGACCCCCCTTGCTTGTTTATGTACCACATAACTGTGGTGTTGTCTGTCCGTATTAGTAGTTGTCCTGGTTGTATGAGATTCCTGAAGGCCAATAGAGCTTTCTGAACGGATAACATTTCCTTTAAGTTGATATGCAGGTGCTTCTGATCCTTTGTCCAAAGGCCCTGCAGACAATTGCCCTGAAAATGGGCTCCCCAAGCATAATCCGAGGCATCTGTGGTTAGAATCTGAGATGCAGGAGGTAGACAGAAGGGCTTACCTTTGTTTAGAGCACATGCCCTGGACCACCAAAGAAATTCCTTTTGAAGGCAAGGAAGGACAGGAATCAGTATGTCCAAACTGTGGTAATGCTGAGACCATACACTTTTTAGATACCACTGTATTTTCCTCATGTGTAGTCTTGCATATGGTACGAGAAGGATGCAGGAGGCCATGTAACCCAAAGCCTGCAGGAATTTCCTTGCAGATAGATGGGTTAGAGTTGCCAAGGCTTTGAAAGTTGATGCCAGCTGTAATTGTTTTTCGGATGTCAGAAATGCCATCTGGGTTGTAGTGTTTAGAAGAGCACCCTGAAAAGTTATCTCTTGTGATGGTGTCAAATTTTACTTTTTTATGTTTACAGAGAATCCCAGGAATTTGAGGAGGTTTTGTACAAAGTCCAGATGCTGGAGTAAGACATCCTTGCTGTCTGCCTGAATTAGATAATCATCCAGATAAGGGTAAATTTGAATTCCCTTGAGTCTGCAGTAAGCTACTACTGGAGCCAGGCATTTGGTGAAGACCCTGGGCGCAGTAGACAATCCAAAGGGCAGCGCAGAGAATTGAAAGTGCCTCGATCCGGCCTTGAACCTGAGGTATTTTCTGCGATTCTGCCTGATGGGAATGTGTAAATATGCCTCCTTTAAATCCAAAGTCACCATCCATGCATTTTTGGACAGTATTGGAAGTAACTGCTGTAGAGTAAGCATCTTGAATTTTTGAATCTCTAGAAAGGTGTTCAAGACCGACAGATCCAGAATGGGTCTCCATGAATTTTGTTTTCTTGGGACTAGAAAGAGCCTTGAGTAAAACCCTTTTCCCATCTCTGAAAGAGGTACCAGTTCTATGGCATTCATAGACAAAAGAGCTTCCACCTGGTTTAAGGCCTCCATCCATTGATGTTTTGGAAGGTCTGGCCATCCGCTTGGCCTTGGCAAAGTATGAAAATGGAATTTGTAACCTCTTAAAATCACATCCAAAACCCATTTGTCCTGGGTTATTTGAGTCCAATTTTGGTAAAAAAGAGAGAGTTTTCCTCCGAGAGGGGCTTCCAGGCAAGACGGTCCTGTAGCCCAACAGAAGGAGTCATTGAGCTTGTTTCCTTTGAGACTGTGGCCTGTCCTCTCCTCCCCTAGGGGTAGAAGCAGTCCACTGCCTTGGTCTATAAGCAGCTTGTGTTTGAGGCCTCCCTCTGGAGCGTCTATATCTACCCCTTTGAGGCCTGTCTGAAGAGGGAAAGGACCAGTTTTTTGATGGCCAATTCCTGCTAAATCTAGGAGGCTGTACTTGTAAGAAATCTTTAACTGTTTGCATGGATTTCGCCTTATCCATCATCTTTTTAATCACCTCTTCAGCTTTAGATCCAAACAAAACATTATGCTGAACAGGAGCATCTAATAATTTAGCCTTTACTTGTTCAGGTAAATTTTGTTCCTTTAGCCATGCATGTCTTCTAATGACTGTGCCAGAGGCCGCAGCCCTACAAGAAGCCTCCGAGGCATCAAATCCACAGTGTAAAACATGCTTCCCAACTTGTTCAGTGGCATGCAATAAGTCATGTAATTCCTTATCCTCTGCACAGGCAGAAATGGAAGTAAATTTTTGTTTTAAGACAGACAAGAGAAATTGCTGATATTTAAGCATATGAAACTGACAGTTTAAAGCCCTAATGGACAAAGTAGCAGAAGTGTATACCTTCTTGCCCCATCTTTCCAAGGCTCGAGAATCCTTTTCAGTAGGAATAGGATTCTTAGCAGTAGTGGCCTTAACACCCTTAGGACCCTGAGAAATGGTTTCAGGGTCAGCAGTAGGATTCTTGTATAAAAACTGATGGCAATCAGGAACCCTGTAGTACCTATCAGGCTTAACAGGAGCAGGAGGAAAAGAATCAGGGGTTAAATTAGGCATCATCCACAATATCCAAAACAGGAGGACTAGCCAGGGGTCTATGCTGGGGAAGAAGAAGAAAATCCCTCAGTCTTTTCTTGGATTCTGAATACTCCTGTCCCTCCCAGTAGAAATGTCCCCTCATTTCATGCAGAGTTTCCCCAAAAGAAAAATCCTCAGGAGGAGAAACTGAAGGAATGGGTTCTTCCGCATCAGAATCCTCATAAGGAGGAAAAGAATATTCCTGATCAGAAGAAGAAACTGAGGAAACAGAAGCCTGATCAGAGGAATCATAATAAACATCCTGCCTTGGCCTTTTGTCTGGAGGGGGATGAGAACCCCTAATCATTGTAAGTAAATCCTCCGCCATCTTGACTTAGGAGCTGGTTTAGAAGAGGCCTGTGTTGAAGTCTTTGATTTAGAAGGAGTCTTTGCCTTTGTCTTTGGCTTTGCCTTTACTTGAAGCTGAGTAGGCCTGAAAACCCCTTCGGAAGCCGGTACCTGCACAGCGGCTCTGGACCCATCCGAAGGAGCATTGTCCGAAGGTCCTGCAACAGAGATATTTAAAGGCCTGGTTGGCTCCTCATGAGAGTCCGTTTCGGCCATCGGTTCTGAAATGGCTGATGACAGGGGCTGCAAAAGCGCCTCACTGACGACGGCTGAACCTGAAGCTGGCTCCACATGTGCACTATCATCAGATTTGGACCTCGGAGGCCTGTCTTTATCTTTGCGACGCTTGTGAACTACGGTAGATGGAACTGTGTCCGACGACATTTTGTAGTTAAAGCGCCTACAGAAGTAATGAAAAGCAAAATCCTACCTTCGCTTAATTGTACGTTGGTTGAATCTAGCACAACACTGACAACTAGCTACGTTGTGGTCAGGGCCTAAGCAAGGAATACAGTAAGAATGAAAATCCTTATGAGGTATTTGCTTCCCACATGAAATACAATTATTAACTTTTTTCTGACATCGGAGTGGAGCAAGAAAAAAGTTTCCCCAACGGGGTACTTAGCTTTGAGTGGAGAAGTCTTCGGACCGAAGTATGTAGAAATATTCGTCAGGAGTCAACCGACTGGCACTTGCGAACTGCTATCACCACACGGCAAGAAAGACTGGAGAAGATGGCTTCGGCTGTTGGCTTTATACTCCTGGCGCTCTGACGTCAGGGAGCGGGGTTGAACAGCCGACGCCGGACCCAGACTTTGGGATTCTGGCCGACCGAGGGCTGCCTGCTGGCAGGGGAGAACCCTACAGTCATGACTGCAACAGTGAAACACGATGAACATCTAGTACAGAAGAGAGTAAAATCATCCCAAGAAGGGAAGACATCCCTGATCAGTATCAGCAAGAAACTACGATCCCACATAAAATCATCCAAGGCTAGCTTTGAAAGAAAAATTGCCAAGGACTCAAAAGATAACCACAAGGCATTCTTTAGCTATGTTAAGAATCTAAGTGGCAATTCTCAGATCTGCTCGGAGTTGGTGCAGAATAGCACAAAATACACTGAACCGACCGACATCACCAACATCCTGGCAGACGGGTTCATTGCAAACTTCACCCCCCCTCTCACCCCCAAAAGGGCCCATAACCATACCAGAAGAATGTAGTGCCGCTGAAATCACAGACACTCAGGTTAAAATAGCCCTCTCCAAAGCCAAAAACACAGCATCAATGACAGTGACCCAGGCTGCGTCCTACATGAGCTCCAAGATGAACTAACCCCTCACCTAAACACACTGTTCAAACTCAGCCTCTCCACAGGCTACGTGCCCATAGAGTGGTGCACAGCAATGGTTATTCCACTCTACAAAGGTGGAGCCACAACACACCCCGGGAACTATCACCCTATAAGCCTGACTAGCTTGTTCTGCAAGGCTGTGGAGCACATCATCACGGATCTCATTAACAGAGACATTGGGAACCTCCAAACACTGGACCCTACCCAGTTCGGCTTTCGTATGGGCAGATCATGCCTCCTAAACCTGGTGGACTTCTTTGAGACAATTACCAAGGCAACAGACGAGGGAAAAGTGGTCCGCACAGCCTACCTTGACCTCGCAAAGGCCTTCAACACCATTCCCCAATCAGATATTATAGACAAGCTTACTAGCCTGAACATAAACCACTATGTCACCAGATGGGTTTCCAACTGGCTCACGGACAGAACCCACATGGTAAAAATAGTGGGAGCTAGGTCTGACTCTAAACCGGTTACAAGTAGCATTCCCCAGGGCTCAGTCCTAGGTCCCCTCCTGTTCAGCATATACTTCTCAGAGATACAGGCAAGCACAGGAGGACTATGGCTGACCAAGTTCGCTGACTACTGCAAACTACGGGCTATAACTGACTCTCTGGCTGACACAGGCATCCTCCAAAAGGGTCTCACTGAGACAGATACTTGGTGTCAAAACCATGGCCTCAAGCTAAATGCCAAAAAGTGCACAGTCATTCCCTTTGGAAAAAACAAAGTACTCACAAACTGCCACATAGGTGGTAGCCCCCTAAATACAGAAGACATAATAAGGGATCTGGGGACTCAAGTAGATAGTAACCTCTCCTTTGATAATCACATTGCCAAAGTGATTAGAAAATCCTTCTATGTGGCCCACCTAATCACAAAAGGGTTTGCATCCAGATCAAAAGAGGTCATTGCGCCCCTCTACGCATCACTCATCAGACCCATCCTAGAGTACAACGCCCCATTTGGAATGTACCTTACAAGCCAACTGCAACAGCTGGAAAGCTGAAATACAATACACTCATTTAAATTGCACATTTCCAACAGCAGTCTGCATTCAGACCCTGTGGAATCAAAGTACCATATTTTAAAATAAACAGTGTTTCCTTATATAGTAGCATCTTTCTAACTAATTCACTATTTCTATCTCCCATTATTTGTTCCAAAATAGTGGCTTTTAAACCAACAGGACTGCTGTTATGAACTTGTTTAAAATGTCATGCAAAAGGACTTTCCATTTTAGCCTGCCTTATGTCTCTCAAATGTAATATTAACCTACTTTTGACCATCTGTTTAGTTTGACCTATATAATACTTGTCACAGTTGTGTATTGTATCTTTAGAAGTTTTTATATAAATTAATGTTAACTGATTAATTAATGATTTGATTGGCAAATGTGAATATTTAAGACCTTGCTTTTTTGTAAGTTAGTACTCCTTGAAGGCTTATGTTAAGCTGAGGTGCTAGAGTGCTTTCTTGGTGTTACTGGTAGAACTATTTTATTACATTTATTTTTCTGACTTATACCTGAATGCTCATTGTTTTTTAACATAAAATAAAATGTTTCTGTTTTACATCCTGGAGAGTACTGCTGTGTTGTGAGGTTTTAGAGTCACTAACCTGTAGCAATTAAACAAGACACGATTGCACACAGTAAACAGGCCAATAACTAGTCAGTGTCACAGCAGAAGTCCACCAGGATGAATGAAAAGTGACACATGAACAGATTGACAGAAAGCAACCTCCAATATGTTTGCTAGATCTGTGTTTTTAGAGAACAGCAAAATTTGGGAAGTAATAAGTTTTTTGAGAATTTGACTCGCAGATAGTATTACATATGGCAGGTATGTCAAGTTTGTTGTTAATCCACGTGTACATAGTTTTTGACATTGTTTTTAAAATGGGAGTTTGGATGGTAAAGAAATTTGGAGTAGTGTGGCTAGTGGAAGGAGGACTTAGAATGGCTTTGTACTGCTAGATAGCAGAAGCCAGGCAAATTTTTGTGGTGAAAAGTCTTTGTAAATGTTTCCTGATGTGAGGAATTCAGAGAGCCGGAAGCACTTGAGGGAGGAGATAAGAACAAGGTAAGGAAAAGGGAAAGGAGGAGGCAGGAGCAATAGGTGTGAAAGTGGAGGAGGTTGCTGTGGGACAAGGAACTGAGATGGAGTATACTGTATAATCTAAACAGGAGGAGGGGAGATAGGAAGAGAATGGAGGAGTATGCCTTATAATGGCTGGAAGACAATGAAGTGAAAGCTGGTGGTGGCGGCTTGTTTGTGAGTGAGAAAGAAGTGTTATCAAAGGAGTAAAAAGGGCACCTGGCATGAGTAACAATAAACAAAGAGCTTCAGAAACAGTGCAAGGTGAATACATGACTGTGGCATTTGCTGTGAGATGGAAGAACGTATTGGCATTTAAGAAAGGCTGAGTAAACTGAATTAAGAAAAGGAGGGAAGCAAAAGACAAAGGGGTGTTGGATGAAAATTACAAAAAAAAGACGGTGAAGGATGTTAACTGGATATTACAGCAAACAAATGCTATGCCTCCTGCTCTTCTGGCTAATCTGTCCTTCCTTATATTAATATTATATCCAGTTGGTACAAGGTCCTTATCTTTGATACTGAGGTTTAGACAGGTTTCTGTTACACACAGAATTTCTGGCTTGTTGAGGTCCATTCAGGTGTGTAGCTTGTCATTTCTGTTGCAGATGCTTCTTATGCTAACAAGATAGATTTTGACGGTATAGCGACTATGACTGCTGTTGCTCAAAATACTGTGGACAGACTGGTTAGTTACTGCAGGCCCTGGATTACACTGAATGTCCCCTAACAGAAGGATATCAATGAGTAGATACATATATATTTTAGAAGTAATGTATTTTTAATTTTGTTTCTTAACACAGATAAGTTTGAGTGTTATGTGACTTGTGTACTGGTATTTTGAGATATTAGTGTGGGTGTTGTTATACACAGCCTGCTGAAATGGCAGGTTTTAGACTGTGGCACTTGAAGTGCTAATGTGACACGAGTTGTGCAAATGATTATCCTGTAAGGATGTTGGTAGTTTGGTGTACAAGCCAGTATTGCTAAGGGGACTAGTACGAGTGTTTAGACAGAATTCATATTGAATTGACTTTTTTATGAAAAATATTGAGGGTGGAGATGGAGGAGTACAGAGCTATAGATAAACCTATATGATAGCTGGAGATGGGGATGTAAGGGGTCAAAGTGAGTCACCAATCAATGTAATAAAAAGCAAATCTATACGCACAAGTACACAACAGCTAAAACTGGCACCTGGCAACAGAGGATCACAGCATAAAATAGAGAAGTAAAATGAGTACAGTTGAAAAGAAAAAAAAAATTATACTGGAGGCAAAGTATATTGCTGAACTATTATATTCGCCAGCATCAAAATTATCCATGTTCAGACCCCACCAATTCATAGGTTCACAGGTGTGTAACTAGGCCAATGGCCCTGGAGCCTTTACAAGCCTAGCCCATATAAGTTCATAGGTTGATACTAGGCTATCTGCCCTAGGGCATTTATAAGCCTAGCCAGAGTGCGTTTGGCTTACGCCACCCTTTTAGATTAATTGACTGCGCCTCTGTATAGTAGGTCACAGAAGATAGCCCTTTTAAGGTTAGTTTACTGTGCCTCTGTCTAGCAGGGACACAGAAGAGATTCTAGGGGTAAACCTACGATCTCCCATCCACTCTCATTGAGGGGCTCTGCCTAACATGGATTGGGATTTTGTTCCAGAGTGAGGGGAGCCTTTGGGATAAGAATCTGTCCCTCCAGCATGTCCTATTTATTTCTGTGCAGAGGTTTAAGTCTCGGGAGCGTGTAGCTCTAAGAGATTTGGATTTCCTGAGGTGGAGCATGCCCATTAATTCTGGTTTGGACATGGCCTTATACTTCAGGCACAGATCGCCTCTGAGTAGGTGGTAAACAACTGAGTAGAGCTGGAGTTTCTTTAGCCTAATTGCATAGGGCATCTGTTTGAGTCCCTTGATCCTCTTGGTGAGGTACTTTTGGGGTCTTTCCAGTTGTTGCAGGTGTCGGGTAAGGTACATCCCAAATGGGGCAATGTATTCAATTATGGGCCTGATGAGTGATGAGTAGAGGGACACAATGACCAATCTTGATCTAGATGTGAACCCTTTCGTGATAAGGTGGGCTATATAGAAGGTCCTTGTAACCACTCTGGCAACGTGATTGTCAAAGGGGAGATTGCTATCTACTTGGGTCCCCAAATCCCTAATTACTTCTTCTGTACTTAGTGGATTACCACCTATGTGGTAATTTGTGGGCACTGTTTTTCCCAAAGGGGATGACTATGCACTTTTTGGCATTTAGCTTTAGGCCATGGCTCTGGCACCAGTTATCCGTCTCTGTGAGACCCTTTTGGAGGATGCTTGTCATCATTCGGCGAGTCGATTATGGCACCCAGTTTGCAGTCATCTGTGAACTTGGTCAGCCATAGTCCTCCCATGTTAGCCTGTACCTCGGAGATATATATAGCGAACAAGAGAGGTCCCAGGACTGAGCCTTGTGGGACACCACTTGTAACTGGTTTAGAGTCTGACATGGCACCTGCTATTCTGACCATGTGGGTTCTATCCCTAAGCCAGTTTGCAACCCATCTTGTGACATAGGGGTTGATATTTAGGCTGGTGAACTTATTTATGATGCCCGAGTGGGGTATTGTGTCGAAGGCTTTTGCAAGGTCCAGGCAGGCTGTGTGGACTATCTTTCCTTCATCTATGGCCTTGGTGACTGTTTCAAAGAAATTGACCAGGTTCAAGAGGCAAGATCTGCCCTTAAAGCCGAATTGGGTAGGATCCAGCATCTGGAGGTCCCCAATGTCTTTGTTTATGAGTTCCATGATGATCCGCTCCATAGCTTTGCAGACCAGGCTAGTCAGGCTTATAGGGCGATAGTTTCCGGGGTCCGTTGAGGCACCACCTTTGTGGAGTGGGACCACTGTTGCTGTATGCCATTCCTTGGGTACATATCCTGTAGTAAGGTTGAGATTGAACAGTGACTTTATGTGAGGGTTCAGTTCTTCTTGGAGCTCATGTAAGACGCAGCCCGAGACACTGTCCAGTCCCACTGATGCTGTGTTTTTTGCTTTGGAGAGGGCAGCTCTCACCTGTGCAACTGTGATGTCAGGGAGGCTACACTCTGCTGGGATAGACATTTGCTCTTTTGGGGGGGAAGGGGGGGAGAAGTTTGCACTGAACCTGTCTGCCAGGATGTTCGCAATGTCAGTGGGATCAGTGTATTTTTTGTCATTTTGCACTAACTCAGAGCATATCTGGGAGTTACCACCTAGGTTCCTGACATAACTAAAGAAGGCCTTGTGATTATCTTTAGAATCTTGTGCAATTTTTCTTTCGAAGCTGGCCTTAGATGATTTTATGAGGGATCGTAGTTTCTTGCTGGTACTGATCAGAGATGCCTTCCCTTTTTGGGATTTTGCTCTATCCTGTAGTAGCTTCCTCCTTCTGTTGTATAGATTATTTATGGCTGGGGTCCACCAGACAGATATCCTGCCTTTGGAGGATTGGGTCTTGGTTTTATCTGGGATGGCACGATCCATGCATTCCTGAAGGTGTCCATAGAATGCGTTTATAAAGGATTCAGTGGTTTGGGCCATATTTTCCACTGGCCCGGGGGCTTTGAAGGATACCACCTCGGTTTTGAGAAGTGTGAAGTTTGCTTTTGAGAAGTTCTTCACCGTGGTTTCCTGGGCTGGGGGGGGGGATATGGATGTCCAGTGAGATTAATTTATGGTCCGATCTTACCAATGAGGGGTATACCTCAGGTATGGAACATAGAGTCCCCATGTTGGTGATGATCAGGTCCAATATGTTTTCCCCTCTTGTGGGAGTGGTGACCAGTTGTTCCATAGCATTTGAGTTTATAAATTCTAGGAACCATTGGTAGGTGTTTGGGCTTGAGTAGTGCTCCCAGTCTATGTTTGGGTAGTTGAAGTCACCCAATATAATGGTGTTTGGAGAGACCTTCATATTCTCTAGTGTTCTCAGGAAAGCCGAGTGGGGTTCCTGAGTTTGGGAGGGTGGTCTGTAGCAGGCTATAAACTGAAAGGCAGTTTTTCCCACTGTTAGTTGCACATGGATGGTCTCCGATGCTTCGTGTAGTGCCACTAACCTGGAGGTGTGGGAATCTTTGATGAATATGGATACTCCCCCTCCTTTTATGGCTCGGTCCGAGTTTTGAGGCCAAAAAGCATGGTATGAGGTATAACCTGGTAGTGCTGGGGTGCTCTCGGGAGCCTTGAACCAGGTTTCTGTTACTGCACAGACATCGATATTCTCCATACTGAGGAGAGCCTTGAGTGTGTGCATCTTGAGGTTTAGACTTCTGGCGTTGAGCAGCATTTACCCTTAGTTTCTTTTTTCTTGTGTTGTCTATGGAGGTGAGTTTGTCTTTTGAGCCTTGCCTAAAAAAGGCACTATGGGGGTGGCAAGAGCTTTAGCCAGTATACGAAAGCCCAGGGGTGACAGGTGCAAGCCGTCCCTAGCAAAGCAACATGGCTTGTTGAGCATGTCATCCCAGGCAGACAGACACTGGATCCCCTTTGAATGACACCAATACTTTAGCCAGTTGTTAAAATTGATCATTTTGTCTTTATACTGTGGCATCATTCTTGGTGAGGGTAAGATGCTACTCAAGGTCCGGGTCATACTGGTCTGGGCTACATGATCAGAGAGCTCCTCTATGTCTCTTTTCATGTAGTCCAGGGAGGTACATCTCAGGTCATTCACACCAGCATGGACAATGACTGAGTCATATTTGTACTTGCTTTGGAGTGACCTGAGTGCGTGTGTTATGTGGCGGATCCTGGCACCTGACAGACAGCTTACAGTGACCTTCTCCTTGTTCAGCCTGGTGAGTGGGACGTCAGTGTGTCTGACTATAGAGTCACCTATTACAAGTGTATTAGGTGTGTTTTCTTTGCCTTAAGGGCTGTGACTGTGTGGCACACTGACTGTGGACTATGTGATAAGTGGGTATTGTTGTGGGGTAGCAGTTGTTTGGGTGTCTGCTTTGGTGGTCTCTGCTGCTTAGGCAGATTTTTATTTAGAGACTCCGAGTATGTTTTTGTGTGTTTATGTGTTTGGTTTGCTGTTGCTATAGGTCTATGTGAGACTGGATTTGTGGTGTGTGTGGTTACCTTCTCCTCCTAATTGATTGTGTCAGTCATGGGTCGAGAGAGCTCAGCCTCCAGTTTGGCTATATATTTGCATCTCTCACATATATTTGAGTTTGTTGGGAGAAGGAGAGGGTTGTCTGTGTACATAAGGCAGTTGTAACATTGCCTTAAGATTCCCATATTCACCAGCTGGACTGGAGAGTACACATGAAACTGACCTTTGGACATGTAAGGATATTTGATTAATACTTTTGACTGATCTAGGAGGATCAGTAGGGTGTTAAGTATTTAAAAGAGTATAATAAAGGTTTTAGTGCTTATAAAGTTTCTTCTAAGTGCAAGGATAGGCTATAGAATAAAAATACAGTGTTTCCTTTGAGATACAGATCAGTTCCAAGGGAAAAAGTGAAGAGCAGACTCTGTGGAGTCGGTAATAGTTTAAACCTGCTTAAGCTGCGCTGCCCGATGCTGCGCTAATGGCAAAATCGCGCAAAACCGTGCTAAAGCAGGTTTTTAAACAGGGGACTTGAAAGAGCTAGGAATTAGCCCAAAACGGCCAATAAACAACAAGATTCTGTGCTGAGATCACTCCTCCAGGGACAAGATAGGCTGCTCAAAACTCCCCTCCCACTGGTGAACAAAGCTTCCTTCTATTCGAAGTAAGGATATAGACGCTTGGAACTTTTCTAAAGTCCAGAATACAGCACTACCTGTACTAGGGACTATTCTAGCTCAAGAAAGGCGGGAAAACAAGGATATTTTTTTTTTCTTTTTTTCTAAACAGACAACAGAAAATGCACAGTAAATACTACACAAGGATTGGTACGCCCAGGTAGTGAGCAACAAGCAGTTAAAAATAAACAAAAGGAACAAGCTTTAAGAGAGTGCAGGTAATTATTAAATGCAGAAAAACAAGCTTGGTTCAAGCAAAGAAACAGTTTAACTCAACACCCCGGCGAGAATGAAGGCAGTTGCAAAAGGTAAAGGCAGTAAAAGGTACTTAAATCAGGTAGCAGTCACTCTTTTTCATCTCTCTGCTGCTAGCACCACTCTGAAGAACCACGAGGAGGTTTGCTGAGTCGGAACTAGTGTCCCTGCATCGTGCCGCCCGACGTTAGTTCCCAGTGATTCTATCAAGTAGTACCACACTGGAGTGATCCCAGGGGTGAACTTTCTATTACCCATCCACTCATCAAGATTTCTCTTGAAGAGGGACAGCAAGGTGCTCTGTTTGACATGTATGGGTAGTCTATTCTAGAGCATGGGCAGTCTCTGGGTGAGAAACCTGTCCTTCCAGCATGTTCTGCTGATTGTGGTAATGAGGTTGAGGTCTCTGGAGCATGTGGTGCCCGAGGAGGTTGTGACCTAACTTTTGAATGTAGCATTTCTAACGGTGCTGGATCGAACATGGCTTTGTAAGTCAAGCAGAGATGGCGCACAAGGCTAAAATGAGACGAAAATAACTGAAGTCTTTTGAGTCTGTCCATGTAGGACATGTATTTAACACCTAGGATCCTCTTCGTGAGGTACATCTGTGGCCTCTCCAGCTGTTGCAGGTGTCTAGTGAGGTACATGCCAAATGGGGCATTATACTCGATGACTGGTCTAATGAAGGAAGAGTAGAGAGAGACAATGACCTCTTTCTTCTTGGATGCAACTGCAAATGCAGACTTTGACCACAGTGGCAATGTGGTGGCCGAAAGAGAGGTTGCTGTCAACCTGCATCCCAGTCTCTGCCTCATGCCTTCAGTGTTCAGTGGAATCCCATCGATGTGGTAATTAGTGGGAAGTGAGTTTTTACCAAAGGGGATGATGATGCATTTTTTGGTGTTAAGCTTAAGGCCATTTCGACACCAGTCATTAGTCTCAGTGAGAACTTTCTGTAGG
>NC_056729.1:362735134-362775899 GCF_019279795.1 Protopterus annectens | reverse complement strand
CTAATGCGCCCTGACCGACGTCAGCCATATACTTTGGTATTCGGGCCGACTGGACAGCGGACTACCCAATGGTTAGGACTGCAGCAATGTGGAATGAAGAACATCAGAACATTCTAAGTACAGACTGAAGGCACTATTAACACAGAAATCCTACAACAATGTATTCATGGACCAATGCCATTTGCTCTGTTCATCAATGATATATCCACTGATCTGCCCACCTCAGATTTATCCTTTATGTACATAATATTTTACTACCTGAATCACGTAACAATACCTTGACCCTTCAATAGAAACTATAATTGAGCGTTACAGAATTATACTACTAGACAAATAGAAATATGCTCAGAGTCAGTTATACAAGGTCTAACATCATATTTGGCACGCACACACAAAAAAAAAAATCTAAATCCTTACCTCTAGTACTGATACAGAAGGCAACCCTCTACCACTAGTGAAATAAAAGCACCTTGGGATCACCTTGGACTCTGCTCTTTCACTGACCAAGCATATTGACAATATTATTAGCAAAACACACCACCATGTAAAATTTTGCTATACACTTTCACACCGCCATACCCTTACATCGCATAATGCCTTAACTAAAAATGTACTTATCTGTAAAAGTGAATACAGGCCCCCTCTTGTAACTTTACATTCCAGCTCAACATATGCATTTTGCAAACTACTATACACACAATCTGCAGACTTGTTGTTCTTGCAGAGCCCCAAACTCATCACTGCCATTTTCTATAGTAGTGTAACTGGCTACCGGTACCTGACACATCCAACATTTCTTCTTTGCTGGCAAATCTACATGACATTGCCCCACTCTTGAAAACAAAAATTACAAATTAAGCAGCCTAACCACATACTTAGAGACAGCTAAGTAGATAGGACTCATTACAATACCTCCACTAAATTAAGAGCTGTCTGTAGGCTAGGCCCAGGTGTTTGGAATCAAATATCTGCAGAAATTGGGGCAGCAAGAGCCACTTCAATTACTTAGAAACAAACTAAAAGAACAACTGTTTAGGGACAAAAAATACTCTTGGTTCTGTGACAACGGCTGGTCCTTACAGTTCATGATGCCATCACATCTTTCTTCTAAAGTCAAACGTTTCACAAATGACCACTGGTTGAATGCCTGCCTCAACTGTACATACTGTAATATCATCATTTACAATGACAAATAACATACAAATGTAGCGTCGTTAGTATACTTCTCTACTTTCTACTGTCCTTTGTACAACTCTCTGTATTGTTTAGTCTGTGTATAATTTTCTGCCTGTCTTGCAAACATGGTGCCCGGAACATGGTTGAAAAGTATCAGCTGACCAGTCCACTTATTGCATTATCATCCTGAAATAAATAAGCAAAGCACTGCATAGTAGTTCTCTCAAAAGTCCTCAGCTGAGTCTGGGCTTGCAATGGAAGAACAAGGATGGTGGAGTGACAAAGTAGCACACAGAAGGGTTACACAATTATGTAGTTAAAGTACTACACTTAAACTATGCACTCCACAGCAGTCTGCTCTTGCACTGCAAGCACAAAGATGGCCAGGGGCACACCACCACAGTAGGGTCTCAGACTACAGTGTAAACAGTGAGTCATATGCCCAAAGACTGGACTGTCAAGCTTGTTCCATATCGACTATAAGGAAGGTTTTGAATACTGCAACCTCTTGCTGATGCTACTTCCCACAGAAGTAAAACAATATTTTTTTAAAAATTAATGACTGACTTGGTCTGAATGTAAAGGGAAGTTTATTTCATACTCTAAGAAGGGGGAGGGGCACACAATGTATTTGTCTCTCTAATTATGTTATTGATACTTAGATTTAGAGTTAGGTTCTCCTACCTAGTGTTAGCACCTTTTGTGATGTGTTCCAGTAAATAACTTTGAGACGGAACTGAATCAGGCATGACCTTATGGACAAGGTAACTGTCTCAACATATCCTTGTTTAGCCCATCTTTAAGTTATTCATATGCAACTACCACAGAAATTAAGGCTAAGTTTACTAAGATCCTTACAGATGAACAGCCAAGTATGTACCCATGAACCTATACTGTAGAAGTGACCTCTAACTAAAAATTATGAAAAAAAATACAGGAATTTCTTGAAGCTGTTTTGTATATTTCTTTGCCACTGTCATTTTCTCTCTACTCCACCTACCAATTCATTTTCTAAACTACTTGTCTTGGAGAAGATCATGGTGATAATAGGCTGAACTGGATTCACCCGACTTCCCTATATACAGCAACAGTTACCAGTTCATCATGTAAGATTCCCATCATTTCCAGGGAAGAGGAGAGAGTTCAGTTAGGTCTGGGGCTGCACTGGAGCAGCCTCTCAATGGGAAGTACCTGGTAGCCCCATGTGGGATACACCTTGGGTGCATTATCACAAGGCACCCAAACCACCTCAAATGACTACTTTCTTCCTTATGGAGTAGAGGCTTTATTCCAGTATTCATCCAAAGTGCTGAGCTCCTTACCCTATCACAGACAATAAGTCCTGCTGCCATGTGAAACAATCTAATTTCTACTACAAGTATATGCTGTCTTATCCATTCAGCCACTTTGCAAACCTTATGACCACAGAGCAGAGGCTTTGGACATTGACAGGTTAATGGACAGCTCTATGCTATGACTCGTTTCTCACTTCACTGCTACAGCTCAGCAGGATACGTGCAGGACTGCCACTACTGCTTTCATCTACTTGCCAGACTTCCTGATTCCCCGCTTCCTTCACTCATAGGGAACCATTCCTTCACTCTTCAAAAGGAACCTTGATTGGATGAGAGAAAGGAAAATCACCCCAGGGATCACGTCAGTCCCCCTGCTAGACAGGGGTCCAGGAAGTAAATAGTGTGGGAAGAAATAGCCAGGGAATTGCTATAGCTAGGCTTGTATAGGCCCCTAGGGTTGATAGCCTAGTACCAACCTATGAACCTAAGTAAGCCACCACCCCTCACATTACACAAAGTACTACACTTGATTTAGCTGCTGTCATATTACACACAGAGAGCAAAGCAGGCTTCTATGAGAAAATCACAACCTTTGACTTTGAGATAATTTTCTTCCTATTTTCTAGTGAAGCACTTAAATGCATGTCAAATATCTCCATCATTTGGGGTCACAGGACATCATCTACAGAAAACAATGATGCTGCCTTTGGTGTCAAGACTTTCCTGTTAATGCCTGCACCCACACCTTCATATCCTATACCTACAATGAACACACAGGACTTAATACCAACAGTCTATACACACACACACACATTTTAAATATATATATATATATATATATATATATATATATATATATATTTCTTCTTCTTTCGTCTTTTCCCGGTTAGGGGTCGCCACAGAGGATCACCTGTCCGCTCATGATTGGCAGTGGAGTTTTACAGTGTCGAGTTGCCAGTCCGGCACCCAACCTTCCACAGAAGGTGCACACACATGCACGCACTCACACCTAGGGCCAATTTAGTGTGTCCAATCCACCTACAGCATGTCTTTGGGATGTGGGAGGAAACCAGAGCACCCGGAGGAAACCCATGCGACCACAGGGAGGACATGCAGACTCCGCACAGAAGGCATCCGAGCCGAGGATTGAACCAGAGAATCTCTTGTTGTAAGGTGACAACGCTAACCACTGCACCGCCATGGCCGCCTAGATATATATATATATATGTATATATATATATATATATATATATATATATATATATATATATATATATATATATATACATACATATATGATGTTTGCTCCTCAAATACTGGGAATTCGAATGGCAGAGAACAATCTCTGTGGTACTACTTAATGTAGTGCCATCTGCCACAAGACTCTGAAGGGTATGCAGACATGTACATTGCAAAACTACAAAAAGAATACACGGACAGTGCTGGTAAACTCTTACAACCCCCTCCCAATATTTATGTAGGGACAAAGGCAGTCAAATGTTCCAAGAATCCGAAGGGAATCCAAAATGCTCCTCCTGAATCAGAGGTTCAACTACTGGACAAAGTCTCCTTTCCAGCACCATGGCATATGCTTTTTCATGGAGTTAGTGAAGCATTATCCCTCTGTAATTGGAATACACCCTCATTTTTCTTTAATTTGTCAATAGAGGTATGTACCAGCTTTCAAAGTAGCAGTGAAAAGGTGTTAATATCCCAACAAAATCCAGCAGTGTCAAATTTCTAGCCATATCTCATAAAGCATTATCAAAGTGAAATTATTTATTTTCACAGTAAACTCATATACATGCATGCATCCCATCAAACCAGCTGCTTTCTGCCACTCGCTTCTCAGAAGAGGTCAAATCCACCTGATTTAGGAGTTCCTCAACATATTACTTGTACCTCTCATCATTTTCACCATTTACGCTCAGCATTTATCCACACTTGCTGAGAACAGCATACAGTAGCCAAGGAAAAGTCCCAACTTGCTGGAACCTCTCTGTGACGATCTGAAAATTATTTCATTGGCCTTTCCAAACCACTTCCACACCAAGGCCTTCACCCAGTAACTGCCACAGCTTCCACTTTGTTTGCCTGTCACAACTATCGGAATAATCTGCACTATAGGCCTCAATGCTTCACTGCTGATGTCTATCTACAGAATCCAGGGTCATCTCTCCATGAAATATACTGAACCTCTGGCCTCTGCTCTGTCACTGCCTCAGCTACTGAGGCCTTGAATAGGGTCCAATAAGATTCAATGTCCCAGTCCATCAAGTTAAATGTAATAAGACTATTATGGAAGTGGAAGTTGAAATTATCCAGCACATAAGTTCTGGATAGATTTTACGAGTACGCTGTCAGTAAATATACTGCCTGGGTCTGTCCAGCAATCACCTCAGCCATCTGGCCAAACTTACCACAAAAATATGAGCAGCCAGTAGCTCACCACCTCTCTTAACTAAAACATCTAGGCCAAACAAGCTTAGGTCTGGTGATATGACCTAAATAAATTATTGACCTTGAACCCAAGGAGCTTTGGTACTGAATGCATAACAGGCATTCTTGTGTTTTTAAGGACAGTGTGTGTTATGGACAACTTATGACTAGAAAAGAAATCCAGAAACAATTCACTTTGGTTTCATATCACACAAGTCATTCCTCCACATCCCCTCCAATTATGCCTATCACTTCCCATGTAATCACTGAAGTCTTCTCCAAGAAGAACTTTAGAATCAGTAGGTGGTACACTGCTGACCAGCAAACTCATGGTCTTTAAGACTGAATACTTTGAATAGTAGTTAGGTGCATATACATAAACAGCTGACAGGTTTTTCCATTGTGCAACTCAATCACAGTGCGGTCTCTCTTTCTTTTACTAGTAAAATCTCCAGGTGAATGGCACCCAGGTGAGGCTCAAGAGCATCTCCCCACCCTGTCTACGCTCTCTACTATAGATCATACAGATAATCCTCATTCAAAAAGTCTAATCCCAGAATTAACATTGTGTGTAGATACAAGTCCAACTAAGTTTAATTGGTACATTGCATCATCCCCCAAAAGCGCCAATTCCTCCACCGTCAGTAAGGTAACAGTTAACAGTGGCAGATTTACATCCATTTTACTCCATCCCACTTCTGTAAGCCTCATGATAATCATCATAATAAATGCCAACAATTACTTTGCAGGTGGTGAGTCCACATGGTAGTTCTATGCACCATTTTCAAGCAATGCCTGGCTGAGCTGTGCAGGTCATCCAGCCATCAAGCACCTTGCCAGTGAACAGTGAGTGCTATCATCCAAGTCTGGCTCTATGGATGAGTCCTAGTATCCCTGCTCCAGGACACATTCTCTGAACTAGAAGTAGCCAGCATGAAGACATTCTGGAACACTTTTGGCCCCTCATCTCAAACCAGTTGCAAAGAGTGACCATACCAGGAGAATAAAGCACCAGATAAAGCAGCTCTAAGGCCCTCAGAGGCACATAAAACCCTCCAACATGACAACATCACAATGCCTTGACAGGCTGCTAAGGAATCACTGTAGATTTAAGTTGTTTTAAGTGTCTTGTCCGAAGTTTACACAATGCAGTACTGTATTCAATAATGGCCAGGTCACTGAGGTATAATCAGTATATGATCTCCCTGACGCAACTCGACATGAGATTTTATAATTAGATGCTCTTGAAAATGTGCTTTTTCTGACTTTGATATGCAGCACCATGACACTGGTCAGTCTTTAGATTGTCAACAATTGTTTCAAGATCATCAGTGATGATACTTTTTTATTAAGACTTGCCCAGTTATTTTGTAATCATAATTTATAACCTTTTTCAAGTTTAATTAGGCTATATTTGCAGCCCCTTAACCATTGTTTCCCCATTTAAATACTACATATGGATTGATATGTTACTACAATTAATATATCAGTTCTGTTATGCTGTAGTAGTTCAAAATAAGTAGCACTGACATTCATTCTTTCTGCAAGTATGTTCACTACAGCCTACAAATGGGTGGCTGCCTCGCTGCATATAGTTCCAATAATACTAGTAGGTGCAACAGGACTTAAAAAAATACAATTGTAATTAAATATGCTATCAATACATGTAACCCCATATGAACCCTAAAAGGGAGCACTTCCAGGTACTACACTGTGGGTCCTGAGAACAGCCCCATTGATTGACAAAGACAGAAGTGGTACTAATTTCACAAACTCTACATCCTGACTTAGGAAGGCGTTCCATTCCTGCTCTGATATTAGAAATCCAAAACATTTGGAAAAATTAAAAAAATAAATAAATAAGTTTGGCTCTTCCGTTAGAGTAAATTTGACAGTGTGATGTGGGCATTACAAGGGGTACAATTACGGAAGGAAAGCAGAACAATCCTAGGCTTGACAAGATGATAGATAGGATACCGCTACCTGTAGATGGATTCTGTACTATTTTTCCAGATTGTTACGATTACCCTATGCACAATTTATACATGGCCATATTTACCTGACACTAACCAGTTCATCCAGTCACAGAATGGATAGTTATGAAAAAGCTATACTCACAATGATTGTTTACATCCTGTAGTTTATTCAGGAAATACCAATGCTTTGCAACAACACAGAAGGTGCATGGTATGTTTCTACAGTATATTCCATACTAATGGCAATATCTAGTCCTAAGCTTTTTTCCTCTTTTTTTTTTTTTTTTTAATTTCTTTTACAGATATCAAAACACTACCACCTACCCCAGTGGATCAAGAACAATTAGAGAAGGATAAATACCCTGGAAATCTGCGATATGCATGTTGAATCTTTAAATCAGGGCTTAGTAAATGGTGCAGAGATCAACAAACTCCAACACAGAAAACTTCTCAGTCACCCAATTTACTCCACAACAGAAAACTTCTCAGTCACCCAATTTACTGATGATTTTTAGAATTCTGCAAAACTACTTTTATCATAGATCTTTTTTATCTTACTTATTTAATTGTTTATTTAGAAGCTGTCTAAAATGTACACTGTGATACGAAAAAATGTCCTGCTTTAAGCAGGTACTCCCTAGAGAAAGAGACAGAGCTCCTTAGGTGTTCCTATTGTGCATACCTCACTACAGGCGACAGGCACTGAACTTCCAGTATATTTTATAATGTCCTTAGGCACCGATCAAATGACAAATATTTTGATTTGCAGGTGCCATATCAGGCGATTCGAACATTTTGCCAAACAAAAATACACATCTCCAGCCTGATTTGATGCTTGATAACCTCTCCATACCATGTTGCACATCCAAGATGGCGCACCTTAGGTTGCTCACGTTAACATGAACAATGATCATGTTGCTATTATCCTCAATCCTTTCTAACCTACATGACAAGCCCTTAGGTTTGGCTGCAGAAAGGCATAGTGCTGTTATAAACACCCGTACCTAAGGTGTTTTGGGGGTTGCCAGGTTCCATTTTCTTTGTTCATAGGTTGATACTAGGCTATCGGCCCTAGGGCCTATACAAGTCTAGCCATAATTCCCTGGCTATTTCTTCCCACAATATTTACTTCCCTGGACCCCTGTCTAGCAGGGCGACTGATGTGCGCCCCGGGGTGAATTTCCTATCTCCCATCCAATTGTCAAGGTTCCTTTTGAAGAAGGCCAAAGAGGCGCTCTGCTTGATATGTATAGGCAAGTCTATTCCAGAGTCTGGGGAGTCTCTGGGTCAGGAACCTATCCCTCCAGCATGTTTTGTTCATTGTGATGACAAGGTTTAGATCCCTGGAGCGTGTGGCTCTGAGCGATTGGGATTTCTTTAAGTGTAGCATGTCCAACAGGTCTGGGATTGACATGGCCTTGTATGTTCAGCAGAGATTGCCTCCGAGTAGACGATATGCAACAGAGTATAGCTGGAGTTTTTTTTAGACGGTCAGCATAGGGCATCTGATTTAGGCCTGTGATTCTTTTAGTGAGGTATTTCTGCGACCTTTCCAGTTGTTGCAGATGTCTTGAGAGGTACATACCAAACAGGGCGTTGTATTCTATAATGGGTCTAATGAGGGATGAGTATAGTGGGACAATGACCTCCTTTTTGTCTGGATGAAAAGCCCTTAGTGATGAGGTGTGCCACATAGAAGGATTTCCTGACTGTTGTGGTGATGTGGTTATTGAAGGAGAGACCACTGTCCACCTGTGTCCCAAAGTCTCTTATCACACTTTCGGTGTTTAGTGTACTGCCACCTATGTGGTAATTCAAGGGTACATGTTTTTTCCCAAAGGGGATAACTATACATTTCTTGGCACTGAGCTTGAGCCCATGGCTCTGGCAAAAAGCATCTGTTTCTGTAAGGCCCTTTTGTAGAATATCCACATAATTTGGGGATTCAATAATGCCTCCCAGTTTGCAGCCATCTGCGAACTTTGTTAGCCACACTCCCTTAGTGTTGGCCTGTACTTCAGAGAAGTAGATGCCAAACAATAGCGGTCCCAGGACTGAACCCTGAGGTACTCCACTTGTCACTTGTCTGGAGCTGGATTTGGAGTCGGATACTTTTACAGTGTGGGTCCTGTCAGTAAGCCAGTTAGCAACCCATCGAGTGACATAGGGATTAATGACCAGCTTTTCAAGTTTATCTATGATTCCAGAGTGGGGGATGGTGTCGAAGGCCTTGGCGAGGTCCAGATAGGCTGTGTGGACTGCCTTACCCTCGTCCACAGCTCTGGAGACTAATTCGGAGAAGTCAATCAGGTTCCAGAGACAAGATCGCCCTTTCACGAACCCAAACTGGGTGGAGTCCAGTGTTGAAGGTTGCTAATGTCTGTTTATAAGTTCCATGATAATACGTTCCATGGCCTTGCAGATCAGGCTCGTCAGACTGATGGGGCAGTAGTTCCCAGGATCCAAGGTGGATCTCCCCTTGTGAAGTGGGATAACTGTAGCTGTGCGCCACTCAGTGAGCCCGAAGCCTGAGGTGAGGCTATGCTTAAACATGACACTTAGGTGAGGTGGCAGTTCATTGTGTAGTTCATGTAGTAATTCCTCAAAGAGCCACAAAAAGTCGCGACACCACCACTTCTTAATGGTAGACAATTCAGTTTATAAACTGAATTGTCTACCGTTTGGAGCTGCAGCCAGCTTTTGCTGAGTTCTAGTTCATGTAGTACACAGCCTGGGATGTCGTCTGGTCCCATGGATGCTGTATTCTTAGCTTTGGAGAGTGCGGTTTTTACCTTTGTGGCCATTATTACCGGAATTTGGTAATCTTTCAGTATTGAGATGGACCCTTTAGGGGGTGAGAGAGGGGTGAAGTTGGCACTTGATCTGCCAGGATATTAGCAATATCCTTGGCATCAGTATATTTAATGCAATTTTGTTGTAGCTCAGAGCAGATCTGAGTATTGCCATTTAGATTCATGCAATAGCTATAGAATTGCCATGTGGTTATCTTTGGAATATTTGGCAATTTTATTTTCGTATCTAGCTTTGGAGGATTTCATGAGGGATCTCAGCTTCTTACTGAGGCTGGTAAGGGAGTTTTTTGCATCTTGGGATTTTCCTCTTTTCTGCAACAGTTTCTTCCTTTTGTTGTAAAGTTTGTTTATGGCAAGGGACCACCAGATTGGCTTCCATTTTTGGAGGAGAGCGTCTTGGTTCGATTTGGGATGGCATGAGTGGATGTGCTCGTACAGTGCCTTAGTGTAGGATTCAGCAGTTGAACTTTCAGTTCCCATCTGCATGGGTGTCATGAAGTTTGTCACTTCTGACTTGAGTAGCATGAAGTTGGCTTTAGAGAAGTTTTTTATGGAGGTTTCCTTACTGGGGGAGGGTTATGGGCTTTGAATTCTGGCTTGGTTCAGTTTTAACTCCCCATGTTTTATTATGGACTTTCTCCAATGGTTTTGTATAACTTATGGTTTCTTGAGTAAAGGCAAGGCTTAAATTTTCACCATATAAAAATGGGTAACTGTGTGCATATGATCACAGGGCAAGGCAACTGCTGACAGTTAATCCTCAATACTCTATGTATACTTGTTCATCTCACATGGTCTTGACAATAATGAGCGCATTTTCTAACAGCCTGAGGCAGTTTTTATACTGCCTTAGATAATCATAAATTTATGAAATATTTGAAAGCTAGCTCATGCACTGCCTCCATATCTAAATTAAGAACCATTCTATATAAAAGTATAAAACAGAAAAGTGTGTATTGCTAGTGAAAACTAACATTTACCTTTGCCAAATGTCTGCTAACTGGAAGATTGTGACATGCTATTTTAAATCAAAGTGTGCTTTTTATTTTTTTACATTTACACAGTAAGACAATACTAAGTACTGATACAAGGACTTCAGAATTAAGCCAGAAAATGGTTAAAGCTATGGATAATAAACTATGCAACCAGTGAGTGTGAAGATACACATGTAAGGGTGAATGAAGTCTTAACTAGTTTAAGATAAAGACCTTCACAGTATGATGTCATAGTGATCACTTGATCAGTGGCAAAGTGGATTAGATGAGGATCACTCGGCTTTCTGAAGTAAAACTAACAAGTAGATACTTTAGGAGACACTGGCCTTAAGAATACAAGAAAAGCAGTATGGGAGAGTTGAGAAAAATTACATTTTCTCAAGACACATTCTTTTCTAGCAGCTGTCTCAAGAAAACCTCATAATGTTTTTGTTTTGTTTTTTTATTTCTTTACGCAGAAATATCTGTTTCGATTTCCATTCCACATGTATTTGTTTATTTATTTATTGGTGTTTGTTAACTAGGAAAGCTGGTCAGAAAAATTTTCTATCATAACCTGAGCAGTGAGAATTAAGGAAATTAAATCAAATAAGTTTAAAATGAAACTAAACTTATACAATAAAAGCAAAAATAAATAAAATAAAATACAAGGTAAAATGAGTATTTTTTGCAAGCATGACATTTTGCATAGTGCATTATAAATGTGTAATAAAGTAAATGTAGAGAACAAGGAGGCAGTCAACAAAACAAGGTACGTGTGTAATGGCTTTCCCACCTACCTGTTAAAAAGAGAGAAATGTAAGGAATGGGTAGTGGAAATTATTCAAGAGTTATTAGGGAAGATAGAAACTTCTTCAGAAGTTATAGCCAGTATGTAGGATAAAATGAAAAAGGAGTTTAAAAATAGGTCAGAAATAAGAGCCATATGTCTGAGAATAATAGGAATTATTTTGATGGCCTGACAAAGGTTAAATGCTAATAGGCAAGGGGAATTTTTCAGAAGAGTAACAGATGCAATTGCAGTGAGCTAAAAAGAAAATAAAACAGTATCTGGACAACATGCATTAGTATCGAAAGATTGCTGTTAAGCAACTATTTTTTTTGGTAACCCCAGAGCACAAAAACATTTAGCAGAATGACTTGGACAACAGAATGTAGAAAGGGTTGTTGCCAAACCTAAGGAGCCTATAACAAGAAAAATAAGAGATCCTGCACAGGAATTAGAGACATTTTAAAAATTTTATGAAAATGTGTATAAAGCAGAGAAGTGGGGAAATCAAGAAACAGCACAAAAAGAAATATTTATGGAGACTTAATTATGCCAAAGTTAGAGGTAGATGAGACTCTTCAACTAACAGTTAAGATGTAAGCGGGTGAACGTATGGTATTCCTGTGTAATTCTGGAGGGAAGAAAGTGATGTTGAACAGTACTGTAGCACCAAAATCTTGGAAGAAATATGTGGTGGTTGTAATACCCAAAGACAGTAATGGACCCAACAGACCCAGCTTCATATAGTCCCATTTCAATTTTAAACCATGACTCTAGAGTGATTATGTCTGTACTAGCTAAAAGAAAAGCAACGGTTTTGTCAAAATTGACAGATACGGATCAATGTGGTTTTGTGGAGAGGAGCAAACATCTGACAGCATTAATAGAACAATGATGATGATTATGATCCAGAGGGAAGCAGAATGTAAGAAAATGCCTCTGCTGCTTTTGTTGGGACTTGATGCCCAGAAAACATTCAACCCAGTAAGCTGGGGTTTTAAGAGTAGGGCAACAGAAGCACTTGCATTCCCTGATACAATAATAAGGTTAATTAGGAAGATATATGAAGGACCAGATAGAAGAATTAAAGTGGGAGGGTTGTGCTCTAATAAGTTGCTTTTAAACACAGGAAAAGGGCAGGCATGTCCTCTTACCCTTTTGTTATTTGCTTTACATTTAGAGGCATTGACAAAGAAAGTAAGGGACTCAGAAATTCAATAATATAATTGGTATGGTAATTAAGAAAAGTTGTCTTTATTTGCAGATGATATTTTGTAGCCGATAAATCCAGAAAAGGACATCTCAGTGTTGTAGAACTTAAGTCTTTTCAGAATATACAATTAATGAAGGCATATCAAAGGATATAGCCATAAATAATGTACCCACACATGAACTGGTTCAGCAATACCTATGTTTATGTGGAGATGATAAGATGAAGTATTTAGGAGTATGAATTAAAAAGGCATCTGTTTTGGCAGCCAAGGATATGTGGGAAGGGACTAAACAAAAGATGATACATAAACTGAGAAATTAGAAGCTCTTGTTTATAGATATAGATAGAAAGATATAAGCAGTCAAAATGTTTTAGCTCCTTTAGTGTTATATACAGGTCATGCGTATTTTTACCAACAAGAGTAGATGTTGTGGACAGTAATTAATAGAGTTGAAAGAATTTATCAGAGAGAAGAAGAGGGCAAGAGTTAAATGGGATACATTGATCCTTTCAATAGGAAAAGGTGGTTTAAGATTACCTGATTTGAAGGGCTATTTTGAAGCTAAACAGTTAAAGGCTCATATACATAACACAAGTAGAATGTGCTTTATAAAGTGGAAAGGGATGATTATGTTGCAGAAGAAAAGTCAAGAACTAAGGAGAAAATGTGATTCTGGATACAAATCCTTGAAAATAATAACAGCCATACAGAATATTACATTCATAAAGTAGCAGAAAGCATTTTAAGAACTAAGCCAACATGAGAATGGAGGAAGGAGATTTTGCAGATAAGGATAATTGTAAGTAGGGGTACAGAAAATAGGCAAGAGGGGATGGAATTTACTGGAGAAAATGACAATGGAAATGAGGTGTTGAGACCAAACAATCAGAGGGGGAGAAGTAAAAGAGTGGGATGAGGCCAAGAAGACATTTGCAGGTTAGACACTGCCTTCCCTACCCGGCATTGATATCAGAGTATAGGCAAACAGAAAAGGGTCAGGGGAATCCTAAGTGAAAGACCTGCTTTTTAGTTGCATATAGAAAAGATGCTGCTGTTAAGAAAGGATAATTAGTTGGGCATATAAATATTGCACAGTAAATATAATAATCAATCACTGGAGGTTAGAAAAAATTGGGAAGAGAGAATGGCTAAGTAATTTACAAGAGAACAATGGGAGGAAATATGCATGGCCCCCAAACATGCAACAATGTCTAGATGGTTTAGGATTTCTGTTTAGAGGTATTTGCATAGCTATTTTTATATTCCAAACAGACTTCAAAGTATTTTTCCTCGGGTAGATAGCAAATGTTGAAGGTGTGATAGGGAAGAAACGGGTAACTTGGGAACATACATTTTGGGGAGTGTAATGAGTTGGCAGACTTGAAAAATTCTCTACAGAGTATTTTGTCAGAAATAATAGGTGAAAAAATGGTTGTAACTATGGAAGTGATTCTTCTGGGCTTAGAGAAGGGATCTGAATTGCCTAGACATAGTAAGGCCTTGTCAAGTTTAATTATAGGGGCTGCCAAAGAATCAATTACTAGAAAATGGAAATAAATGTCTGAAACAACTGTATTTGGAGTACTGAATATTGTAACAAAGATAAAAACTGTAAGTGGGATCTTCAGAAAAGGGGAAGAGCAAACTGCATACAAATAAACAGAACTTGTGAAAACAAAACAAGCAGCATAATGTTCAAGAGGAGACGTAAGGTTCAAGGAAAGGCAGGAACTGAGCAATTTATGTAACAGAGTGAATAACTGTAGCTACAAGGAAAGAAAGCACATATGTAATGTATGATGCATGAAAAACATTAATGATTTGTTTTATTTACTATATATATATATATATATATATATATATATATATATATATATATATATATATATATATATATATATATATATATATATATATATGTATGTATATATATATATATATATATATATATATATATATATACACACATGCACATACACACACACACACACACACACACACACACACACACACACACACATATATATATATATATATATATATATATACATACATATATACACACACACACACACACACACACACACACACACACACACACACATTTGTGTGCGTCTAGGTCTTCAGTGATAATTGAATAAAGATGATTACACAAATTAGCCTCCTGTTTTGTATTTCTTTGAACAGATCATCAAATTAATTTGAGGATCATAGTATGAAAGAAGTTTTGTTCCACAAACTTAAGTATAAACAAACGGTGAGAAATGCATACACTGCCTGGGAGAAGAACATCTTGAAATGTAAATCTTTCAGTTCCGGCAGAAACACCAGCTTCTGTTTATGAGTAACTTTATGGATACTGAGCTTCCTCAGCATTGACAGTGAGTACTGGTTTTGTCACAAGCAGCAACACAGTGAGAAGAATCACTTCTAATCATGAAACAAAAAGCACTATTCTTATGACTGTTCAGTAAAAGGGCTGCCAGTGATGTGATCTCAGAGAGAATCCATTAACCAAATGGTGAGTCACCATTTAGCCTTCACAGAAGAAATGCCATCAGAAAGCCATTGGGTGGATTCTTGATGACATTTACCTTGACAAAACAGGGTGGTGACAAAAATAACATTGTCATCGCAGCACAGTCTATTTAAAAGAAATGCCCCTCCCCCAACGTAAGATCAAAGCAGCTGAGCACTTAATGGCCTGGTTGCTCTTACCAAGGGCCCTTCAGTCAAGGTAGTGGCCTGGCTGCTTTTAGAATGTTGTCTCATCTTGAAGACACTATGGTGGGCATACTGAGCCTCCACAAACTATATGGAAGTTACTGAAAGTCACTCTACGAAACCACGTTTCCTATGATGTTTCCTCTACAGACCTCATGTTTTCAAACCAGGGTTCCTTGAACTCATCAAAGTTCTGGTTAACCTGACAAAAAATCCCTGTACCCAGCCTGGACCTTCTCACTTTCTGTGAAGGGACCCACTTGTTTTACACAGGGCAAGTCAAGTAAAGCTCTCTCCCCAAAATTAGAGCCCCTATGGTTTCAGTTTGGAAGGACATACTTAACCATTAAGACAAGGCAAATAGCTGCAGCAATGCATTTTGTGAAGGCCCTTGTTGACATGGACAGCCCAGACAGAAGAAAACAAAATGGAAATGTAAGTGCTCCATCTGAAACATCAAGTATCTTCTGTGAGATTAAATGTTATAAATGATCAAATAAGCATACTCTACATATACAGAAACCATCCAAACCTGAAAATAGAGCAACTGATGTAAGGTTTCCAGAGTAAGCATATTGAACATGTTGGTTCATACAACCTAGGTGTGGCATGAAAAGTCCAGGAGCAGTTTCCATTTATTGGTTTTGAATTAATTTATTTTCCTTTTTTATAACAGGGACCAAGTGATATGTGCAACTTGAATACAAACTGACCATTCAACTGTGACTGTTAAAGGGCCTCTTCAGTTCAGAGAGAGAGATTGAGAGATAGCTTTGCATATATAGTATTTTCTCTTCAAATTAAAAGCTCAGTATTGACTTCAGTGAAAATCTTATATTCCACTTGTTATATATTCTGAAAGCTTTACCTGGAGGGTAGCTATCTAGACAGTAAATGGTGTTTGGCTATCATTTGCTTCACTTAGCTTACTTCCACTGTAACCAGCCCTTACAGGCCTACCACTCTAGCTTCTCTGCCACTTATCTTCAGATGTAGCCTTGTTTATGTGACTGCAGTAATACCAAGAGGTTGAGAAATGTGACGGGTACTGGAGAACTAGAGATTTTTTTTTTCGATCACTATTTCTGAGACCCTTCATGGCACATTCACTGAGGTGGCATACCACAGTTTTGTATTATTTTCAGGAAATGCCAGCTCTTCCTACCAAAATAAAAAAGGACAGGAATTTTTCAACAGTTATTTTTATGAAGCTCATTTAGTCATACTACAAGCAGGTGTTGGAAAAACAGTACGAATAAAATGAATGAGCCCTTTCCGCTACTAAGGTAGTATCCCCAGTAACTGTATCAGGATATAAGCTATTTTGCTCCTTTATACCAGTGTGAGATGTGTCCGTTTTAAAACATCTTTTTGCAATGGAAAAAAATGAAAATGTATGTAAGCAGGCATCTTTCAGACATATTGCTGTTTTTAATCTATTTGTTACTAATATGCACTGAACAGCAGAAAAATGACACTTCTATATTACAGGTAAAAGTTTCTGTTCAAGTCTATTAATTTTTGTGTGTCGTAAATAATTGTATATATGTAAATATATATTTTCTTGGGGAAAAATGAAAATCATGCTGCTGTCATGTAAAAGTTAAAAAATACTTTGCAGTGCAAAAAAATACTGCAGTATCTTCTATGGCAAAACTAGAGTGTTAGTGCTTCTCAGAAACTATGATTTTCAGGAAATAGCTGATTCTGGATAACTTCTTAGACATGTGATAAACACAGAAATGGTTTATGAACTCAGGCAACTAATAGAGAACAGTGCAGTTGCTAACTGTTGATTATACCATGCTTCACACAGTGCTGCCTGCATCGTAACCATGATTGTATTGCTCTAGGTATAGAACTACTGCAGTAAAACCACTTTAAAATCTGCTTGTTCTGTAACGTTTGCCACCTTATAATAATCAAAGATTTTGAGAAAAATATGTAAACCTTAGTAGAAATCGACAGATTATGAAGAATAACTGCTTGATGACTAGATGGTCTCAGCTTCGTGACGTCATCTCTCAAGTTTTGGTTTCAAGATAGGTAACCAATAATCAATCTCAAATAACCACTAAACGTGATTATTGATAACCATCTATTCATTATATCTCATGTTATCACATAAAAAAAAAAAACTTGCCACTCAGTCCAACAGGTGTTCTCTTACTCACTTTATAATAAACAGAAAAATAAAAAATATTAAATAGTTGTCAACTTCAACCTCTCAAAATATTTCCTAATGTGCATCGATAATTTTCTATGTTTAGATTTAGGTACTCACTCATCATAAACGTCTTCTGTATCCATTCTTCTGTAGTATTTTGCCAGTTTCACACCAAGAATAATACTTGGGATTAGAAATATTGTACAGCATCCCAGACCAAACCAGAAAGCATTCTAAATTAACAAACACAAGATATTTACAATTAAACATCTACACAACAGTCTAAACATATTAACCTTTATTCACACTACTTAATCAGAAATATCACTTTGATGATCAATATTCATTTGAAAAAATAGGTCTTTTCACAGCAAGCATATGAAATAAAACTCACAAAACAGTCTGTCTGATGTTTAATTGGAAGCTGTTTATATTTACATGTGCATAAATTAAAATTATAAAGCAGTATGATAAACACTTGCCACATTATTATTTGCTCCACATCCAAAATATAAGTTAGTATTTGAGGAGTTACCTTAGCCCTTTCAAAGTAAAATATCACACTGAGGTAGTAAATTGCTAGAATATGCAGGATTCTGAATTCTGCTACAGTGCCTCTAAACAAAATGTCTTCTTATACCATGAATGATGTATGTTACAAAGTAAAATGCTGTATATTATGAAGTGCAATGCCACGAAGACCAGACACCATCTTTGAATGTTTGCTTCAAATACATTGATAACAAGTAGTAAAAATGTTCCCTTGCACATTCTTGACACAAATACTAACAAATGCCACTTGCACCTGCTAGTTTACTGTATTGCACATACTGTGGTGGTAGTTTGGGGGCATTAACCATAAAACTCCATGATTTCATTGTACAGATCATCAAAGGTATTCACTATACATGTTGTGGGTCCATTCTCAGTCCTTACAACAGTAGCTGGCAAACTGAGATATTTACTAGCTTTCAGATAACCTTCTTGTGACATTATATATGCATCAGGACAAGAACACTTAAAAGACTTGCCAGTTTCCAATATCCACATAAGAATCTACAATTAAAAGAACTACTCGCTTGCCAAAACTACCAAACCACTGCAAAAACAATAACATATCTTATAACACTAAATACTATGTATTTCTAAATACTTTTAATCTCAAAGCACTTCTCATATACAATACTTGAGACTGGTAGTAATGAGAATAAATACACGATAGCAGCCACTATTAATACCCATTTTCACAAACAGCTTGAAAACTGCATGTAACAATTTTATAGATGGGAGTTGCTGGCCATAACACTAGAAAAAAATCAAATAATGGTGCTTATATGCGTACTACCATAATTCCAAGAGAGTTCAATGACATGTTGTGAATATGCATTCTGAACATCCTTTCAGCAGATGGCAGTCACCTGGCATAGTTCACAAGTAGCTCTTTTGGGGCATCTCTTCCTGATACACCTTCAGTTCCTGATAAAAGATTATTTGAGAAACCCTTTCTAGTTCCTCTCAGTCTTTCCCACTAGTGAAGAATTCTGACTTGGAGGAAAGTTGGGAAGTAAAACGTCGAGAAGCATCAGAAAATACAGCTGTACAAGTAAATTCACCATGACAGCAGACCTGGAAGTAAGAAATCAATGCACTAGTAAACTGCATTTTTCTTTAGTGGAGTTTTGTTGAGTACATAATTTCCATACCTACATATCTATAGGCCAATTCTTTTTTATCAAGCTAATGTAACTCGAATATTCTCTGCTACAGCTCTCTCAAAGAAGTGTTGGCATATGACTAGTTTACTCCTACTCATGGTTTCAAAACTATTTTTCATTCTCCTGTATTTTCTAGATCAAGTCCTACTTTGATAAATGCCCCCACCCCCCCACACACACACAACTTTTTTTACTATTTTAGCTCACTTCTTGACCTGATTCACTTTGAGGGCAATGATACTTCCATCAGTCATTCCATACGTGAACTTGTGGTAGAAAAACTGCCCCAGAAGATTTTTAATCAAAAGTGTATTAATTGTTTAGTTATTTATTTTGGTGGGGAGAAAATCATAATGATGGCAAATGTGAGCACTGTAAGAAATACAGCAAAGTAACTGCAGTAAGAAGGTTTAAATACTATAATCTTATTTAGTATATGAAAAATTCACAAATAAGAAATACTATGAAGTCTCCTAAAAGGAGGAAAAGCTCACAAAAACATTCAAAAATAGTACACTAACAGAGAGAAAGACTAACAAAACAAAGAGGCAGTTCCAAAAAACAAATCAATAACATAAAGCTCATCATCTCAGGAGAGATCTTTGATGGCTTTTCTTAAAGGGATACTGAAGCTAGTCCAAACCATGGTAAAAAGGGAATCTCCCATGTTGATGTAGCCATTCTAAATTATCAAGACCATTCAACACTTGAGAAACATTCTAGTGAATCTTAGATTATACATTTTCAAGGGTATGAATTCACTACATTATACCAAAATTTGAAATGTCTTGAAGTGGAGACTGGCCCACAGGACCTGATCACTACTAACTTTCACATTAAGACTACTACTGCCCTACACAGGGGGACTACAAAGATGTGGAAAAACAACTTGGAATCAGTACAACTCTGCTGGTGAGTAAATCCGGACATTACAATTTCTACAGTGATATTCCCTCAAAAATAAGATATTCTGCTACCATTCAAGTAAATGGAGCATAAGCAAGCTGGTCCTGGTGGATGACACACCACATTATTATATTACTTCCTTACAAAGGTTGTTCGTGTGTGTGTATACACGAGTCTTAACTATATCAGCTCTTGTCAATGACAGCATCTAGAAGCACATACACACACAGGTGCTTCTCTCCAGTGTGTAACTGCGCATCTGCTGAAGAGTGCACACTTAGGTGCTTCTCTCTGGTGCCTCTCAGTGGCTCTCGTGTTCAAGATGCTCATGCTCCCCATAGCACACACTGATGAAGTCCTGCATATGAAGTATGCTCTCCTGGACTGTGAAACAGAGTAGAATATTTGCAGGGAAGCAAACACACAGCCCGGCCACACCCCTCCATCTCTGAATATTCTAACTCCAAGATCATACAGCCTTGGGGGTAAAGAGAAATATCCTCATAGCTTCACGGCCTCATCAAAACTGTGACTTTTCTTTGATGCAAATGATATTTGTTTAAATATAATCACTGAATCCCACTGATGATGTCCACAGCGATCATAATTGTGCATCTCTCTTCAAACAAGCCACCCAAAGAGGGAAGGTTGGAACTGAGAAAAAAAAGTTGTTCAGACTGTACAGTCCTGACGTACTAGTGTGACACGGAGTTTGACTGCTGAAGTTGCTACCCTGGCTATTGTGTACTAATTGTCTGCACCAAAGACCTAGAGGCTGTAGTGGAAATGGACGCACTGCAAATATACGTAAATCAAATACCAGAAATGATATCACTATGTGGAATGACCACTAGCAACACTGATTAATGATCTGTTAGTCTTCTGGTGACAACAAAACGCAGTTAGTTTATCTAGAGGTGGTCATGAATGGCTCATTTAGTACACTGGGGTGAAAGCAAGAATTATTATTTAGACAGAGTAAGGTGATTAACAATTAAGAACTCGATGCCCAGGTATTTATATATTGAAGGTACTTGCTATAAAAATGCATTTTCCATGACGAAATTTCAGGTCCATTGATCCAGATGGCTCACATGGCGGAAAGGCAATCAAACCAACCATTAATTTCACGTTCTAGGGAAGAATCAGGCTCTTCAGTAGAGGTCAAAGATATCAGTCTATGCTGGGCCAAAGTACTACCTTTCACACAGTCATGACCTGCCAAAATGGCTGAAACATGCATCCTGAGACAGGACTAACTTAGGTTTAACATAAAAATGCATTTGAGATAAGTCAAGCAAATCTTCAGGTTCAGAGAATAAAAGTTCTGGAACATGTCATCTGGAAAATATAAGCTCCCTGGCATCTATGATATAGATGACAACCCAAAGTACATAGAGTTATTAGGGGCTTGGGCACTTCTGTAGACCATGTGCTCTCTTTGGTCACTATATTCCTAAGTTTGCTAAAAGCTTTCTACCTAAACCACCTGATTCCAAAGGTATACTCTTCTACAACCAAGGACATTAACATCTCTGGGTTCTACTCCTTTATTAGGCTCACAAAAGAAGATATGCTCCCACATGATCCATCCTGAAAGTCCCCAGAACTTCATCTTTACTATACAGAACATCTTAAAGCTCTATCTTTATATTCCATTTCATACAAAATCCTGTGTGGCAAGCTCTGGCTTACAAGTCCTCACATGACCCATTATACACTCACAAAACATGTAACACCTCAAACACCCACCTACTCTAGAGGCATCAAATTCCACTGCAACATAAAAAGAACCTGCCAGTGGGGTAGATACCTCTCCCAAAGAATTCTCCTCCTCTGGTATACACTTTCATTTAATATTAAAACAGTTCCCTAACCCTATATTTTCTGGCAAAGGAAAAACAGATGTATTTATTGCAGAATGTTTTCCTACCTTCTGGTAAAATAGTCCAGAGCAGTGACTTTTTATCATTCTTAACTGAAGGAGATATAGATATAGTAAATAAAATCAGAAACTTTGTAATCTTAAAATTATCAGATCAAAGGTTAGTCAAACTGAATATACAGTGGATATAAAAAGTGTACACACACCTGTTAAAATGCCAGGTTCAATCAAATTCCTAAACATAATCACAAATAAAATTTTAAACATCACTGATCCTTTAGGACATTTTTAAGTTGATACAAGTATTGTTGTTTAATACATAAACAAAAAAAACTTCTTTAAAAAAGTATATGTGCCCTAATGTTTTATGAGGGTAATTTATATAAAAATGGTGGATATAATAACAAAATATAACAAAACAATGAAAAACTGATAATATGTACACAATGGTAGTAGAAAGGATGTTAAATATTCCCACATTTAAAATACATCTAAGTCACAATTTTGCTGCTCTCATTTTCAAAACTGGGATGACTGACACATTCTCATTCAGTCCTAGGGGTCTGTTTCACTCAATCTAAGTTGCCAAAACAGTTCTCTATTTTCAACTTTTGTCTCCCAATTGTCTCCCCTGGGACATTTATAGAAGAGATAAGTATTCCAAGGTTAGAAGAGACTCAACAAACAACAGCTAAGATGAGCTTAACTCTAGCTCTCTCGGTGTGAAAACAAAAACTCAACAGAGAAGGCCAGTAGACTTTTGCATTCATGGGTACATTTCAATAACTGTCTAGTAAGTGTACTATCTGGAAGCCAGGAAAAAATAAATAGAGAGCAGCTGGAAAAATCAACTACAAAAAGTGAGGAAGAAACACTGACTGGGGAAAGTTCTGCAGCTATTCAGCAAAAAACAAAGCAACCTCCAGAAATGACTTCCAGTAACCTACAGATAGATACAAGACAGCTGCACACAAACCTGGCTAAAATAAACAAAACACTGATGGAGTATATCATCACAAACAAAAGGCTGGAAAAATGGAAGACGCTTTAAACAGATATTCAGATGAGGTGATAAAGCTGTAAAAATCAGAGACTGAAATGAATAAAGGCTGGCTGAATATGAAACTGCTCAGAAGAGATGCTTCAAAAAAATAACAGAATTAGAGGACACAGCACATAGGGAAAACCTGAGATTTTCAACTACATCAAAAAAGCTGGAAGGAACAGACTGCATTAATTTTATGAAAGCACAAATCAGCAACTGAACTGGTATTCTACACCAGGAGTTGTTAGTTGAAAAGACACACTGTGTGTGTGTGTGCTCCAAACCTGGCTATAAGAAGGCAGCCTAGACCTTTAATAGTAAAGATGCAATCCTACCAGCTGATTCTGACAAAACTGTGGCAGGAGGACAAAATACTAAAGGTAGGAGACAACAGAGTGTTTGTGGAGAATGATTATTCATTATACACCAGGCAGAAGAGGAATAAATTCATTCCACTATTCAGGGGATGTCAAGATGCAGGAGTGAGATTCAAACTGCCGTACCCAGTTGTCTTCAAGGTATTCTTCCATTGAGGGACAATATCATTTTTTGATGAAGTACATGCAACGGAGGAAATACAAAAGTCTGTCCAACAAAAAGTGAGCTGTGAAACAGGAGATTCTGCTTCTTGTTCTTCTGGTAATAAAGACCACAGAGATACTGTACTTGTGAAACCTTTTCCACTATTTCAATAGAAAATGTTAAACAGAAGGAAGGGAACACAAGAGTTAACCAGAAGAAGCGACAGTATGTTGCAAATGAAGCAGAGACAAGGTTTGGCAGATGGAGATGAACAGTAATAAAAACCAGTAACAATGTGGGATTACAATGCAATAATTATATTTGTGAAATATCTCAAACAAGAAAATTCAGAAATAATTGTACTTTTAGAATTTGTTGGACTTGTGGGGCCTCAAGTATATGCCCTACTCCATGTCATTAATGTTCATAAAAATGCTTTAGGGAGGGGAAGAGAGGAGAAAGTTAACTATAAGTAAAGTTAGTTTTTTCCCCCTTAATAGTACTATTTTTGTATGCAATAAAGTAAAGTTTTCCGAGTCATTTTTAAGTGTAATGGGGATTCTAAACAGGTGCTGCTGTTCTTTTCATCCTTTCTTTCTCCCTTCTCTCTATCTTTGTGTTCAATTTTAAGAAATGTAGGCACTGCAATGCATATAAAAAGAATCTGGTTAACAGAGCATGCCAAAAGAAAAATTAATGTGCTTTTTCTCATTCTTGCATGGGGGAATATCTGGATTAAGGTCCTTAGATTGATTTAGAAACAAATTTTAAGAGAAAGCAAGTAAATGAAAAAGAATAATATAAGGCGTTTTGTCTAGCAAATTAATATATGCTTAGTAGCAATCATATATCTGGCCCTCACATCTTCATGGAAACAATCTGATTAAGAGAAATTGACTGTCTGGTTCTCATGTCTCCATGGAGACAATCTGATAATGAGAAGCTGGTTACAGTCTGGTGGAGAGCGAATGGCAGGGAGAAAAAAAAAGAGAAATTGGCTAGGATATAATGTTCTCTGAAAGCATGCAGGGGTTTTTCCCTGCTGGGAGAGCTACAAAAGATGAGACAAAAACCAGTTAGCACTCAGTAGAAGCACTGGCTGCATCATGCATCTAAGCATGGATAATACTGTATTTAGGTTAACACAAGTCTGTAAGTGTTGATGTCAGTTTAGGAGATTTATTCCTATTACGAGGGTAAAACTTCAATATCTGAAGATGTACATACAGTGGATATAAAAAGTGTACACACCCCTGTTAAATGCCAAGTTTTTGTGATATAAAAAAATGAGACCACAATAAATCATTTCAAAACTTTTCCCACCTTTAATGTGACCTATAACCTGTACAATTCAATTGAAAAACAAATCTGTTAGGGGAAAAATATAAAAAATATAAACATGTACAATAAGATGGTTGCATAAGTGTGCACACCCTTAAACTAATACTTTGTTGAAGCACCTTTTGATTTAATTACAGCATTCAGTCTTCGTGGGTAGGAGTCTATCAGCATGACACATCTTGACTTGGCAATATTTGCCCACTCTTCTTTGCAAAAGCATGTCAAATCTGTCAGATTGCGAGGGCATCTCTTGTGCACAGCCCTCTTAAGGTCATCCCACAGATTTTCTATTGGATTTAGGTCTGGGCTCTCGCTGGGCCATGCCAAAACTTAAATTTTCTTCTGGTGAAGCCATTCATTTGTTGATTTGGATGTTGAAAGGTGAAATTCCTCTTCATCTTTAGCTTTCTAGCAGATGCCTGAAGGTTTTGGGCCAAAAGTGACTGGTATTTGGAACTGTACATAATTCCCTCCACCTTGACTAAAGCCCCAGTTCCAGCTGAAGAAAAGCAAACCCAAAACATGATACTGCCCCACCACCATGTTTCACCGTGGGGATGGTGTTTTTTTGGTGATGCAAAGTGTTGTTTTTGCACTAAACGTACCTTTTGAAATTGTGGCCTAAAAGGTCAACCTTGGCCTCATCAGACCATAACACATTTTCCCACATGCTTTTGGGAGACTTGATGTACTGTTTTGCAAATTTTAGCCAGGCCTGGATGTTTTTCTGTGTAAGAAAAGGCTTCTATCTTGCAACCCTACCCCATAGTCCCTGATATAGGGAAAATAAGGGAGATTGTTGTCACATGTGGTACACAACCTGTACCTGCCATAAATTCCTGCAGCTCCTTCAGTGTTGCTGTAGGTCTCTTGGCAGCCTCCCTGACCAGTTTTCATCTTGTCTTTTCATCAGGTTTGGAGGGCTGTCCAGTTCCTTGCAACATCACTGTTGCCCCATATTTTCTCCACTTTTTGATGACTATCTTCAATGTGTTCCACGGTATACCCAATGTTGTGGAATTTGTTTTGCACCTTTCTCCTGACTGATACCTTTCAACAATGAGATCCCTTTGATGCTTTGTAAGTTCTCTGTGAACCATGGCTTTTGCTGTAGCAGGCAACTGAGTAAATGTCAGGAAAATTCTACTAGGACAAATTAACTTTATTTGGGGTTAATCAGAGTCTCTCTAATTGATGGCAGGTGTGTACCCAAGACGACTGAATGCTGTAATTAAATCAAAAGGTGCTTCAACAAAGTAATAGTTTAAGGGTGTGCACACACAAAAAAGTATTAGTTTAAGGGTGTGCACACTTATGAAACCAGCGTATTGTACATTTTTTTTTTTTTTTATATTTTTCCCCTAACATATTTGTTTTTCAATTGAATTGTACAGGTTTATAGGTCACATTAAAGGTGGGAAATGTTTTGAAATTATTTATTGTGGTATCATTTTTTTATATCACAAAAACCTAGCATTTTAACAGGGGTGTGCACAATTTTTATGTCCACTGTAGTTTTGTGCGTTAGTAATAAATTAACACACTTTAGGGCGTATTTTTTTTTTCTTGTTTGAGGCCTTTCAATAAAACAAAAAGTTTTGTAAGATGTGAAAATAGGCTCAAATGGATATGACAAGAAACAACTATAGAAAAGTTCAACTTGCCAAAAAGTGTATGCATATAACAAATGCTGGAGCTAGACAGTTAAAAAAATACTTTGACAGATTTGGATTGCTTTTGCAAGGAAGAGTGGGCAAATATTGCAAAATCAAGATGTGCCATGCTGATAGACTCCTACCCAAGAAGACTGAATGTTGTAATTAAATCAAAAGGTGCTTTAACAAAGTATTAGTTTAATAATGATGCTTTCTGTAATGTCTTTAAATGTCAATGGTCTCACAGATAAATACAAAACTATATTAAAAATGTACAGTGCAAATAGCTATGTTACAGGAGATACACTTAGAAAGAAGAGAACATGTGAATTCGATAAAGAAACTTCAAAATGGTCATTCAGCGGAATATCTGGGACAAAGAAAGAGAGAAGTACTTATATTAACTGCAAGAGAAACTCCGATAGTGACAGAAGAGGATAAAAAAGATAATGGCAGATTTGTAGTGCTAAGGGGTTACTGGCAAGTGAGAAGGATTACATTGGCATTTATTTATATTCTACCTAAAACTGCTATATAGGATGTTAAGAAAATTCTGGGAGAAATAATCAGTTTTCAGCAAGAAATACTGCTTATAGGTGGGGACTGAAAATTGATTTGCAGCAGTGAAGATGTCTTTGGGGGGCCCAGAAAGGCAAGTATTACAAAGGAGGGTAGATTTTTAAAGAAATTTATGAAAATATTTGGTATGGAAGATGTGAATTCGTAATAGAAGTTTGGAGTGATTATTGCCCAAGATGCAAACACTGGGCTAGGCTAGACAGAATTAACATTTCACATGAACATGTGCATTTAATTGAAGGTCTTGATACTCGCCCAATAACTATTTCAGATCATGTGGCAATAATAACTAAAATACAAACACAGGGTAATGAAATAAAAATGAGACAATGGCACTTTCCCACCTATCTGTTGAAAAGAGAGGAATTTAAGGACTGGGTAGTGGAGACTACTAAGGAGCTATTCGAGAGGATAGAAATTACTTCTGAAAATATAGCTAGGGAGTAGGATAAAATTAGGGTGGAGTTGGAAAATTGCATGGAAATAAAATAAAGGCAGCTATGGTTACAAATTAACAAGAATTATTTAGAGGGACTGACAAATATTAATGTACTGCAGAATAGGGAGAATCTCACAGAACAAGAGGATCAACTGCAGAATGCTAAGCAGAAACTAAGGGATTACCTTGATAATATACACAGGTTTAAAAAGATTGCTGTTGAGCAACTGTTTTTTGATAATAATACTAGAGCACAAAAACTTTTATCACAACTACTCAGGCAACAAAAAGCAGAAAAGGTGGTCACCAAGCTTAGGGAGCCTACAACAAAAAAGGTAACAAGAGATCCTGTAGAAGTATAATAAATATTGTGGAAATACTATGGAAGTCTATATAAAGCAGAGAAATATAAAAATCAAGAAAAGATACAAATGGAAACATTTATGGAAGAGTTAAATATACCATGGTTAAGAGGTAGATGAAGCTCAATTACTTTGTTAAAGGTTAGGATAGGAGGAGATATGATAAAAATTGTGATCCAAGGAATAAATGGCATTCCTGTGGAAGTTTGAAAGCTAGGAGGGAAAAGCTGATAATCTGGAAGATTTTGTTTAACAGTATTTTAAGAGAAGCACCAACACCCTGGAAAAAAGCAGTGGTAGCTGTAACACCTAAAGATGGTAAAGATCCATCAGATCCAGCTTCATACATGCCCATTTTAAAACTAAACCATGATTATAAAGTGTTCTCGTGTGCAATGCTAAATGAATGACAAAAGTCATGCCAACATTGATAGACATGGATCAGTGTGGTTTTGTGGAGGGGAGGCAAACATTTGACAACATAAACAGAACACTGATGATCGAAAGGGGAGGCAAAACCTAATAAAATACCATTTTTGGTGGATCTTGATGCAGAGAAAGCGCATTTGACAGAGTAAGCTGGGACTTTATGAGCAGCAGGCAATGGAAGCATTTGCATTTCCTGAAAGAAAATATAAGGTTGATTAGGAAGATATATGAGGGATCAGAGGCAAAAATTCAAGTGGGTGGGGTCCTCTCTGATCATTTCTGTTTGAGCAGAGAAACCAGGCAGGGGTGTCATTTTTCCCCTTTGTTATTTGCATTACATTTAGAACCACCGGCAAAAAAAAAAAAAAAGGGACTCAAATTCAGAGATATAATTAGTATGGTAGTCAAGAAAAACTGGCTCTATTTGCAGATGATATTTTATAACTGACAAAACGATTACAGTGCTGTGGAACATTCTGAGGCAGTTTCAAATCTTTTTGGGATACAAAATTAATGAAGCTATAACAAAGGCAATTGTGGTAAATTATGTACCCACACATTCATTTGTTCAGCAAAATCCATATTTATGGGGACATGATAAAATGAAGTATTTAGGAATATGGATTAAAATGATTCTGGTGTAGCAACTAAGGATATGTGGGGACAGACTAAACAAAAGACAATATTAAAACTGAGAAAATGGAAGCTTTGTTAAATGAATGTGGATAGTAAGACACAAGTAGATAAAATGTTTTTAGTCCCATTAGTCTTATACAGGTCAGGCATATTTTTATCAGCCAGCAGAGAAGTTGTGGATAGCAATTAATAAAGAGCTGAAAGACTTTATCTGGGTGGGGAAGAAAGCAAGAGTCGTGTGGGATAAGATGATTCTTCCAGTAGAACAGGGTGGATTGGACTTACCCAATTTGAAGGGGTATTTCAGAGCTACACAGTTAAGGCTCCTATACATTGCATAAGCAGAAAACTACAATTCAAAGTGGAAAGAGATGATGATGAAATGGGGGGAAACCCAAGAAACGAGGAGAGACTAGGATTCTGGATGGAGGCCTTTAAGGAAAATAATAATCATATGGAATATTAAATCTATAAAGCAGCAGAAAGTATTCAAAGAAAATAAGCCAACACGGGAATGGATAAATAAGATTCTGCTGATAGGGATGACTGCAATTAGGGATACAATAGAGAAGAGGAGGCTAGAATTTATTGGAGAAAACTGGCAAAGGAAACAAGGTATTGGGAGCAATAACTAGAGAGGGAAACGTGAAAAATAGGGAAAACGCCACAAATTTATTTGGACGGCAGGTTACCTACTGTATTCCCTATCAAGGATTGATATCAGAGAATAGGCAAACAAAGAAATAGGGGGTCTTAAACGAAAGACCACGCCTGGTAGAGCTTTTAGTAGAATCTAGAACAGAAGCTACCATTAAAAAAGGAATAATTAGTAGAGCATATAAATATAGCATGATAACTATAAGAATCAATCATAGGAAGCGAGAAAGGATTGGGAAGAGAGAACGGGCAAGCAATTCACAAGGAAACAATGGGAGGATATATGTATGTCTCCTGAATATGCAACAAAATCTAAAAGATTTAGGATTCTTGCTTGGAAATGTTTACATAGATATTTTTATACCCAAAGTAGACTCGAGAGAATTCTTCCTCAATTAGAAAACAAATGTTGGAGGTGTGACAAGGAAGAAAGAGTTAATTGAGACCATATTTTCTGGGAGTGTGAAAAGTTGGCAGACTTTAAGGATTCCCTGTGGGATGCACTATCAGAGATGCTGAGTGGGAAGATTATTTTTCTGAGCTATGATACAGAATCAGAATTGCCTAGACATGTAAGGCCTTGCTGTGTCTAATTATGGTGGCTGCCAAAAAGCAATAACTAGAAAATTGAAATCAAAATCTATTCTAAACCATCTGTACTAGTAGTAGTGAATGTAGTAATTGAGATAAAACAACTGGAACTGAGATCTTTAGAAAAGGGTAGGAGCAAACTACCTAGGAAAAAATTGGAATTGTGGGAATAATACATACAGGGAAGGAATGAGGTTTAAAAGAAGGCCGGACTTAAATGAGCTATGTAATGTTTAACTGAAAATGATTGGGTAGATAAGTGATGTATAATGTTTGCAACTGGGAGCATATGTCAGTATGGTTTGTGATGTAAAATGCTTGCAAATAGGATTGTGTCAGTGTGGTTTGTTTTCATTTATATAAATGTATGATTGCCTATATCATAAGTGAGGGCTTAATAAAAATGCTTATTTAAAAGAAAAAAAAGGCAGGAACTGAATAATTTAATGCTTAGTTATGGAACTTCTTCAGAAAATGATTCAAGTTCAAACTCAAGCTTTTAAACTAAAACAAAGGAGGGCAGATTATGAATTATACAGTAAATGATAAGACATTAAGCAACAATTTGAATACTAATTGGAAAAAAATTAAGAAAAAAGTAGATAAAGACAGAAGTTCAGCTATTCCCATATCAATGACCAAAGACACTAATGAAGTACAAAACATTACTAAAATAAATTGGAAGCTTATTTTGGGAAATACAGAACTAAAAAATATTATCGGGGAGGTTCTGCAATTTGTATACAATAAGTCTTTTAATATAAAAAAAGCTGTTGGGAGGGGATTTTAAGGAAAGTTACAAGGTTTGGCTTAATACATGGAACCTTTCCATGTCAGATTTATTAGCAGTTCTTCCTGTATTGAATTTCCTCATCTTAAACTTATTATAAAGGCTAAAGAGAGATATTTTTTCCACAGTACAACTATAGTTTATATTGCCATTTGCAGTACATGTTCTAGTTATTATGTTGGCAAAAGTACAAAGCAGCTTAGAATCCATATCAGAAAGCACGTAAATGGCATTAAACAGAAAGATTTAAACAATACTTTATTTAAATACAGTGTCATTTGTAAAAATTTTAGAAAACTTAATTTTTCAGCTCAGGAAGATATTGATGATTTTATGTTTATAAATGGATGTAATGATGTATTAGAAGCGAGGGAGCTTAAGTGCCAGGTTTATCTTAGATCAGATAAGCATCCCGGCCTGAACAAAAATCTGAATATAAAATGTTTATTAAGGTTTAAAGTTTTATAAATACTTTTTTATTGTGATGTTATATTTGCATATATTACAAATGTAAATGTTTGTGTTAAATATTTCATGTTTTTTGCATAAATGCACACATATATTTATATTTTAACTGGTTTACTCTTAAATATCTGAGGAGGGGAAGTGATGCAGTTAAGAAGTATTAGACATGTAGTTCACTTGGTATGAGGAGAGAAGTGATGTAATAAGGAAGTATTAGACGTGGTTGAGTTAAAATTTTTTTATTGGCTAGGTCAACTGATGTTTGACCACCAAATGTTATTTAAAAGCTTGGGTGTGAACTTGAATCATTTTCTGAAGTAGTACTGGTAACTAATAAAACTGGCAAGAAAGCGCTAAATCTTAAGTCAGTTATTTCACTATTTAGTTGTTAAAGACTTGGTCGTTTTGCCACAGATTTTTGTGAACAGAAGTTTTTTTACCTGTTTGGTCGGTTTTGAGTTCAATTTATTTAATGTTACTTTGGTTATATAGAATAAAAAATAAATTGCAGTATCTGTAGCATTACCGGCACTTTAACAAGACAATGACTTCAGTTAGTGCTTTAGTCTCCCTTCACTCTCAGAAACTTCTTCAGACAAATTCATTGCTCATTACATACATTAAATTCCCATTCTTGGGATACGTCACCCAACAACATCCAATCTAAGTTAAGAAGACTAGTCACATGATAAAATAGGATAAATTAAAGAAAAAGCCTAGTCACATGATAAAATAGGCTAAACTGAGAAAAAAAAAACTTCTTCTTTATACCAAACACTAGTTTTTGTTGCGAGACGGAAGGTGTAGTGTATTGTTTGAGATGTCTCTGCAACCTATTATATACTGGGGAAACCAAGAGAAAATTTAGAATTAGGTTGCAAGAGCATATCAGAGACATTAAAAAACAGAAACTGGAAAGCCCTATCGCTCTGCATTTTATGCAGAAACATCATAGTGACATTAGCTTCTTACAAGCAACAATTTTAGAAAAAGTTTTTGTAACAAAGGGAGATAAGAGATTAATTAAAAATGTATTATTATATAAGGAAACTGTGTTTATTTTAAAATTTGATACTTTTACACCAAGGGGGTTGAACAGAGAAATAAATTGGAAATGTTTGCTTTAAACTGCATTAATTAATTGATGCAATTGTTTTATTGACTGTTTCATTGATAAATTTGATGTTAAGGGGTATATTTATAGGGGAATGTTCTTATGTAAAAATGTACTCTCTGAAGGCTGGATTGGCCGAGGCGCTAAGTGCAATAAAACTTTGGATCTGGTTCCTGTTGTCGTTTTTCCATATTTTGGTCTGCTGTGTTGGTTTTTGTAAATTAAAGAAAAAGCCTAGTCACATGATAAAAAGTTCTGAAAAAGTCAGTGTTTTAACCCTTTTCTTTTTAAGTACATAACACATTCCTCTCTATTATTGAGACCAGGGAAAAAACATGCATTTAATTTAACTTGCCAACAGTACTCTAGCCATCCCAGTTCTTCCTCTATGTTAATAATATTCCTGGTGTTACTCAATGCTTCTAATACTAAACATTTGAAGTTAACTTTGCATTTACTTTCTTTATATTGTTTACACACAGCATTCTTTACATTTACATTGGCAATAGCATACTTATGCTCATAAATTCTTCTGTTAAGCTCCCTGGTAGTTCTGCCCACATAAAAAGCATGACAATCCATACACATTAATAAATAAACTATATTGTTACTCTTACATGAAAAGCTTCCTGGTATTCTGACTACATAATTTCCCACTTCAATTCCACTAGAGTCAGTATACAAATAATTGCACATGTTACAGTTGAAACACTTGTTCATTCCTTTTTTACCTTCAACTTGTATTTTTCTATTCAGTTTACTTTGAAAGGAATCTTTGTAATTTCTAGCTCTCTTTTGTAAAACCTGGACCCTGTACCTATCTTTTTAATAATTTCATTATTAGTTTTAAAAATACCCCAGATTCTACTAATAATCAAAATCATAATAAAAATGTGCAGTGACTGAGACCTGGTTTAAGGCTCCAGAGAGCAACCCTGCAGTACCAAGCTACAATTCTTACCACACTTTTCGGCCACAAAACCAAGACCGAAACACTAAAGGTGGAGGAGTGTCCATATTCACCAAAGATATTCACACCTCCAGGTTAGTTGCCCAACACAATGCATCTGAAATTCTCCAGGTGCAACTAACACTAGGTAAGACTGCAATCCAAACTGTAGCTTACTACAGATCCCCCACCATACCCCAAGATTCTCACTACACATTCCTAAACATACTGGAAAATATTAAGATACAACCAAACACCCTAATACTGGGTGATTTCAACTACCCTGCCATTAACTGGGAAAACTACTCGGGTACCAATTCCTTTTCCCAATGGTTCTTGGAATTCATAAATTCCAACGCCCTGGATCAACTAATCCATTGTCCCACCAGGGGCTCCAATATACTAGACCTGGTCATTACCAACATGGGAGATAGATGTTACACACCAGTGGTCACCCCCTCATTCTGACCATAAGCAAATCACCCTTGACATCTACATCCCACCCCCAGTAAGGAAACCTCCTTAAAAAACTTCTCCAAAGCCAACTTCATGCTACTGAAGTCAGAAGTGACAAACTTCACAACACCCATGCAGACGGGATCTGGAAGTTCGACTGCAGAATCCTATACTAAGGCACTGTACGAGCACATCCACTTGTGCATGAATCGTGCCATCCCAAATAGAACCAAGATGCTATTCTCCAAAAAAAAGTGGTCCCCTACTATAAACAAACTATACAACAGAAGGAAGAAACTGTTGCAGAAAAGAGGAAAATCCCAGGATGCAAAAAACTCCACCAGCCTCAGTACGAAGCTGAGATCCCTCAAAAAAATCCTCAAAAGCTAGTTACGAAAATAGAATTGCCAAAGATTCCAAAGGCAACCACAAGGCATTCTATAGTTATGTCAAGAATCTAAATGGCAATGCTCAGATCTGCTCTGAGCTACAACAGAATGGCATTAAATATACTGATCCCAAGGATATTGCCAATATCCTGGCAGATCGATTTAGTGCCAACTTCACTCCCCTCTCACCCCCTAAAGGGCCCAGTCTCAATACCAAAAGATTGCCAAATTCCAATAATCACAGCCACACAGGTAGAAACAGCACTCTCCAAGAATACAGCATCCATGGGACCAGATGACATCCCAGGCTGTGTACTAAATGAACTACAAAATGAACTGGCACCCCACCTAAGTGTCATGTTTAATCATAGCCTCACCTCAGGCTTCGCGCCCACTGAGTGGCGCACAGCTACAGTTATCCCACTCCACAAGGGAGGATCCGCCTTGGATCCCGGGAACTACCGTCCCATCAGTCTGACAAGCCTGATTTGCAAGGGCATGGAACGCATTATCATGGAACTTATAAACAAAGACATTGGCAACCTTCAGACACTGGACCCCACCCAGTTTGGGTTTGTGAAGGGCCGATCTTGTCTCCTGAATCTGACTGACGTCTTCAAATCGGTCTCCAGAGCTGTGGATGATGGTAAGGCAGTCCACACAGCCTATCTGGACCTCGCCAAGGCCTTCAACACCATCCCCCACTCTGGAATCATAGATAAACTTACTAAGCTGGGCATAAATCCCTACGTCACTCGATGGGTTGCCAATTGGCTTACTGACAGAACCCAGACTGTAAAAGTAGCCAACTCCAAATCCAGCTCCAGACAAGTGGAGTACCTCAGGGTTCAGTCCTGGGACCACTCTTGTTTGGCATCTACTTCTCTGAAGTACAGGACAACACTAAGGGACTCTGGCTAACAAAGTTTGCAAATGACTGCAAACGGAATCCCCAAATGATTTGGATATTCTACAAAAGGGCCTTACAGAAACAGATGCCTGGTGCCAAAGCCATGGGCTCAAGCTTAATGCCAAGAAATGTATAGTTATCCCCTTTGGAAAAAAACATATACCCATGAACTACCACATAGGTGGCAGGACACTAAACATCGAAAGTGTGATGAGAGACTTAGGGACACAAGTGGACAGTAGTCTCACTTTCGATAACATCGCCACAACAGTCAGGAAATCCTTCTACGTAGCACACCTCATCACTAAGGGCTTTTCATCCAGGAAAAAAGGAGGTCATTGTCCCACTGTACTCATCCCTCATTAGACCCATTATAGAGTATAATACACCATTTGGTATGTACCTCACAAGAGATCTGCAACAGCTGGAAATGCCAGAGAAATACCTCACTAAAAGAATCACAGGCCTAAAGCACATGCCATATGCTGACCGTCTAAAAAAAACTCCAGCTATACTCTGTGGCATATCATCTACTCAGAGGCGATCTCTGCTTAACATACAAGGCCATGTCAAACCCTGAGCTGCTGGACATGCTCCACTTAAAGAAATCCCAATCTCTCAGAGCCACATGCTCCAGAGATCTAAACCTTATCATCACAATGAACAAAACATGCTGGAAGGATAGGTTCCTGACCCAGAGACTCCCCATACTCTGGAATAGACTGCCCATACATGTCAAGCAGAGTGCCTCATTGGCCTTCTTCAAAAGGAACCTTGATGATTGGATGGGAGATAGGAAATTCACCCCGGGGATCATGTCAGTCGCCCTGCTAGACAGGGGCCCAGAAAAGTAAATATTGTGGGAAAAAAAATTCCAAGGAATTGTTATGGCTAGGCTTGCATAGGCCTTAGGGCCGATAGCCTAGTACCAACCTATGAACCTATGGAAGAAATCTGTGGTGATTGTAATACCTAAGGATAAGGACACATTAGACCCAGCTTCATACAGGCCCATTTCAATTTTACACCATGATTATAAAGTGTTTATGTCTATAATATTAATACAATGGCAAAGGTGTTGCCAAGATTGATAGATATGAATCACTGCAGTTTTGTGGAAGGGAGGCAAACATTTGGCAACATTAACAGAACAATGGTGATCCAGTAAGAAAACACTGCTGGTGCAGGTGGGTCTTAATGAGTCTTGATGCAAAGAAAGCATTCAACAGAGTACGCTGAGATTTTATGAGTAGAACAATGGAAATATTTGCATTCCCTGATACAATAATAAGGTTAAGTGGATATATGAGAGATCAAAAGCAAGAATTAAAGTGGGAGGGCTTCTCTCTGACAAGTTGTGTCTGAAGTGAGAAACCAGGCAGGGATGTCCTTTTCCCCTTTGTTATTTGCTTTATATTTAGAGACATTTGCAAAAAAAAAAGATGACATTACTTTGCACCTGATAAATCCAGAAAAAGGACATCTCAGTCTTGAAGAACATAAGGGAAGGCAGGGATACAGCAATTTGTGGAACGTTGAATCAATGATAGTTTCACAAAAAAAAACATGTGATGCATAATGTTTGTAACTAGGAATGTGTTAATATGCTTTTTTTTCTTTTATATAAATGTAGGTTTGCCTGGCAATTAAGTGAATATTTAATAAAGGTGCTAAATTTTAAAAAAGGAGAGTATTTATCATTAGCAAACATAACTTTCCCTCCATACCATGTTTTCCTATAGGGCAATATGTTTTAATTCCTGTCTTCATACAGCATTATTCAAACTGCTTAACACTTGGAAGTGAATACCCCCAGATTCTGGTAGTTTTCATACAATGGCTTTTTATGTCACGCATTAAGCAGCCCACTTAGTAAACACACTGGGAAGATATTTTTCATCCCTCTTAAGAGCGAATTCCCTGATGACTAAAATCGGTGGTGTGTTGTTATTCATCACTGGTGGTTGACTATTTGTTTGCTCTTGTATGTTGCCTGCATTTCCCTTCTCACAGCTTTCCTCCTCTGAATTCAGAAGGCTCGCGCTTCTTGTTTCATGTGTCAGTGCTGATTCAGGTACAAGTTTACATGTGCTTGTGAGACATTTGCTCAAGACACATGTTATCACTGCCACATGCTTGTTTTGTTAAGTGCTTTAACTCCCAGTAACTCATCTCCATAAAGTTAACTATCCCTACAAGAATCCTGATCCTAACCCTCAAAAAAGAAAACTCACCAAGTGCCAAACCATAAAGTCCCCTTTCCTCTCTCTTTCTGGATCACTGCATAATCCAAAAATTGTCTTCACCCTCATGCCCACAATCACACACTACACCTAAAATCCATATCCCCCTCCCTAACCTTAAAGTCCCAATCACTCTCTAAACCTAAAATCTCCTTTCCCTCTCCCTAAACCTAAATTCCACATCACTGCCTAAACCTCAAATATTCTTCCCCTCAAAAACACAGTCACACCCTAAATGCAAAACCACCAACCACCTCACTAACCCTTACGTTTTCTGAATGCGCTCTAAACCTACAATCACTGTTCCCTCCTTCCTAACCCTAAAGTCCACACTACATTCTCCATTAGCCTCCCTAAACATAATGGGACTTCCCTGCTCTCCTTCACCACTTAACTGGTCTGCCAGCATTTACTTCCATTCATTTCCTAGGGCGTACGCAGATGGTGTTGGCAGCCACACTGTTGAACTCACATTCAAGTTTGAATGCAAGTAGCTGCTCAGAGCAGGTAAGAGCTGTCTGAAACCCTGATTGGAAGTTACTGGAATTCAAGCAGCTGTGGCACAAGTGACCATGGAACATACATACTATAGAAACATACTGCTGCCCAGCACCACCCCCATGCTCTTTTATGCCTTTTTTTTGTATGTGCTCTCCTTGCCGATGGCTTGAGTTTCATCATCGCTTAAATCTCCCAATGGGTGCTTAATTTGTTGTTCATAGGTAGGTACTAGACTATCTGCCCGAAGGCATTTATAAGCCTAGCCGGAATGTGTTGGCTTTCACCGCCCCCTTAGATTAGTTCCCTGTGCCTCTGTCCAGCACAGCCACTGAAGTGATCCCTGGGGTAAACTTTCTGTTTCCCATCCACTCGTCAAGGTTTCTCTTGAAGAGGGTTAGCGAGATGCTCTGCCTAATGTAGATTGTAATCTTGTTCAGAGCATGGGAAGTCTCTGGGACAGGAATCTATCCCTCCAGCACATTCTATTTATTACAAACCACTTTCCAACAAACCAATGACACCTTCTTTTCAACACATAAAAGTCTGTTTATTCCACAGCGAAGTAGAAAGCAGTAGATTCCACCATATAATATCCTAGCGCCTCGGCCGTAACAGCCTTTATAGAGTAAAATGCAAACTCACAGTATTTCCTATTTATAACACAATTTCAATTAATTAATTATACCAATTAGGCAGAATAAAAATTTCTTAAAGCTAAAACAAAATTCAAATAAAACTCTGCCAATTACATTCTTTATTTAGCCCGTAAGGCTGCATAGTATTGTATTTAATAAAAATTGATTCCTTTTTTTCTTAATGAACGTTTAAGCAGATCATCACTACCAAATACAAAGAAACATGTTCCAAAACTGTAACTTTTAAACTATTTGTGTTTCCTGAATGTACTGTATTAAAGTGATCTGCTATGGGACTTATGATTTTATCATTTTTTATGTCCCTAACATGTCCTTTTATCCTTTCACCTAAACTTCTTTTATTTTCTCCGATATAGAAACAATCGCAAGAGCATTTGATTGCATAAACTATTCCCTTTGTCATACAGGAAAAACAGTCCAGTGTTTCAAACTTTTTTACCATTTATTCTGTCAAGATGTAGATACTATATACTGACAAACTTCCTATTTATTGTTGTGGTAAGGTTTAGATCCCTGGAGCATGTGGCTTGAGGGGATATGGTTTTCTTTAGGTTGTGCATGTCCATCAATTCTGGGTTGGACATGGCCTTGTATGTCAGGCAGAGATCACCTCTGAGTAGGCGGTATGCAATTGGGTACAGCTGGAGTTTCTTCAGTCAAGCTGCATAGGGCATCTGCTTGAGGCCAGCGATCCTCTTGGTGAGGTACTTCTGTGGTCTTTCCAGTTGTTGCAGGTGTCTTGTAAGGTACATCCCAAATGGGGCATTGTATTATATGATGGGTCTGATGAGTGATGTGTAGAGGGGCCCAATGACCTCTTTCGATCTGGGTTCATAGGTTCATAGGTTGGTACTAGGCTATCAGCCCTAGGGCCTATACAAGCCTAGCCATAACAATTCCCTGGCTATTTCTTCCCACATTATTTACTTTCCTGCAAACCCTTTTGTTATTAGGTGGGCCACATAGGATTTTCTAACCACTTTGGAATTGTGATCATCAAAGGAGAGGTTACTATCTACTTGGGTCTCCAGATCCCTTATTATGTCTTCCATATTTAGAGGGCTACCACCTATGTGGTAGTTTGTGGGTACTTTGTTTTTTCCAAAGGGGATGACTATTTACTTTTTGGAATTTAGCTTGAGGCCATGGTTTTGACACCATGCATCTGTCTCAGTGAGACCCTCTTGGAGGATGTGTGTGTCAGCCGGAGAGTCAATTATAGCCCCTAGTTTGCAGTCGTCTGCGAACTTGGTCAGCCATAGTTCTCCTGTGCTTGCCTGTACGTGAGAAGTATATGCTGAACAGGAGGGGTCCTAGGACTGAGCCCTGGGGAACGCCACTTGTAACTGGTTTAGAGTCAGACCTAGCTCCCGCAACTCTTACCATGTGGGCTTTCTGTCCGTGAGCCACTTGGCAACCCATCTTGTGACGTAGGGGTTTATGTTCAGGCTGGTGAGGTTGTCTATAATACCTGAGTGGGGAATGGTGTCAAAGGCCTTTGTGAGGTCTAGGTAGGCTGTGTGGACCACCTTTCCCTCATCTATAGGCTTGGTAACTGTCTCAAAGAAGTCCACCAGGTTTAAAAGGCATGATCTGCCCATAACAAAGCCGAACTGGGTAGGGTCCAGTGTTTGGAGGTTCCAAATGTCTCTGTTAATGAGATCCATGATGAAGCGCTCCATAGCTTTGCAGACCAAGCTAGTCAGGCCTTGTATTGTACAACTGCAGTCAGTGTTAACATCTGATGTTTATTGAGGGATGGAAATGCATTTGAATTTGCCCTAGACCATAAGGTATCTGAATGTGCATAGTCCTGTCTGCCATCTATTCATGAGGTATGTACGTCTTAAATTATCATGAGCAGTTGCAAGCTTTACTGAAATATTACTTCATATTATGTCATACATGTAACCATCAAAATCAAATAATGTTGGTTCACTAACATTATTCTTACTGCCTTTC
>NC_056729.1:362572634-362730134 GCF_019279795.1 Protopterus annectens | reverse complement strand
GCAAATGACTAAAAGGAAAAGAGGGAAGTACTAGTGCTTTACTCACCATCGAGTCCATTATGTAACTACATGCAATTATGTCCACAGTGTCTACTACATTTGCAACAGGCTTGCATCCTGCAACTTCCTTAGAAATCTAAAGAAAAAAAAAAAAGGGTTAGACATTGTCAAGCTGAAAGCCGCACAACTGTACCATATTCTTTGCATTCTAAAAATACCCTTAAGATATCATTGGCTATCATTAGTAAAAGTGAAGTAGTCAGCAAATATTTACATTTCATAGCTTAATTTCAGGCCTTCCTAAAGTAATAATACATGAAATTCCTATAACGTTTAGTTGTAGAAGCATCAGCGATAAGTGAATATCTTACAATATTCTCAGTCAGTGTGCAATAAACAAAAAGGGCATGCATATTTTTTGTCAGGCATGCTACGAAATAGCAGTTGTGGTGTAGTATTCCTTCTGGTTAATATTGCTACATCATTAAGATACTGAAGTGTCAATATTATGTCCACTGTATGAACTGCTTTCTTTGTCCCAATCTGCATGCAGAACCATCTGTCTTAACAATACCTGGTTGTTATTGTGCGTCTTGGGTTTTGTTATTTAGGTTGTAAAGACTGATGTGATGTACCAGTACTGAAATAAATGCATTCTTAAATTACTGAAGGTTACAACTCCTGTTACATACAGACATACACAGGATTCCTCTGTGGTCTCTGGAAACCTACATGTTTTAGCATTATACTTTGAAGATAATTACTTTATTTTGTGGAGGTACTGATACTGCTTTGGAAGGGTCAGTACTTTAATCTCATACCTGTGTCCGTATGTCTAATTGCCAAAGCATATTTCATATCGCTTGAACATAAATAAGATCTACATATGCAGGGATCAGCCCCAAACTACAGTTATTCACTTTATGTCTGTAATTTGAACAACCAAACAAATCCTATCAGCAACATATGCAAATGTGATTTATTTCCCACACTCAGCATAACAGAATTTATGTGCTATGAAAAAAGGAAACATTGCGGATGAGGTGCTAAGCTAGAAATAAAACTCTTTCCCTCTACAACTATACTGCTGCAGTACAAGATTATTTCAAACTATTGTTTCTGCAATATAAATATTCTAAAAGCACAATAATAGGGGATGACCTAATGTTTAAAGATGAATTAGGGGATGGCCTAATGTCTAATGATGTATTAGGGGATGACCTTGTTGTTGTTGTGTTTTTCGGCTTATCCCGGTTAGGGGTTGCCCTAATGTCTTAAAATGTACTAGGACTGCTGTACCAGCTTGGAAAGTTCTGTGCAATGTCTGCAGCTAGCACATGCATGCTTGGACGGCAGGCTAGATTCAGAGCATGCATGCTCAGCGTTCCCAGGACCAATGACTTTGAAGTTTGCATTCGTGGGAAATGGAGTGCTAGGACTTTGAAGTTTGTAACAGGACTGTGTGTGTGTGTGTGTGTGTGTGTGTGTGTGTGTGTGTGTGTGTGTGTGTGTGTGTGTGTGTGTGTGTGTGTGTGTGTGTGTGTGTGTGTGAGAGAGAGAAATGCTCCAGTTAAATATACCTGGTGGCTAGAGAGAATAACTCAGGCTCAAACCCTGTACCTTGGATGCAGGTAGCAAGAACCTGAATTCCCCCAATCACCACCACTTTTGAAAAGTGTTCAGATTTTTGCCTCATATTTTTGTTCTGTTCCTCATAAAATCTGTGTTTTTCTGGACTGTGACTTCACTAAATAATGACAGACAATTGAATTCCATACTTCATATTCTTCAGAAAGTACATGGTGACACAAAACCTTTTGTTCTAGCAATTTTCTAAGTTTTTTTTTCTAAGATGTGTCCAAGCAAGGCAAGGAGCAGTTATGCAGTGTAAGTGTGCAGAGTATCCCCCCCATCCAAGGTAGACACAAGTACTACAGTGGCTTTTCATCTGTCCTTGATTTTGCAGAATGTTCGGGTTTTCTGTCATTTTTATACTGTTGATTTATGCTTATTATCCAGAAAATGCATGTTGTTGCAGTGCCTGTTGCTCTGTGTTTAAGTAGCAATGTTCTAATGACCATCAGGTAAGCTTGTCTGAGACTGTAAGATGCAAGTAAGCTTTAATAAGCATACTGTTAAAGAATTGACAACATTGAAAGCTTTTTTGTTGTTGCCATGCAGAGTATATTTATATAACTAGACAATTTATAAGCGTTAGATATTGAAATGCATATGACAGTATTTGTAATAAAGGACAGGATTACAGTATTTTCAGAAGCTCATTACATTTGTTGGAGACTTGCAGTCATCTTTGTAGGCTTTACCCGTAAACTAAACAGAATGCCAATCTATCATGTGTGGTCCATAACCTGTGCAGCAATCCTTTATGCAATTTATCTTGAGCTTGTTTCTTGTTTGCTGTTCATTATTTACTTTGATCATGTTTTCCCTATGAAACAAGTAGATAGTTGTTGTCAGGCAGTAGGTCTTTTTTGGATAAGAAACATTTTTACAAGTGGGGTTATCACAGAGATTGCTACTTTCAGCATGTTACTTGGTACTTTTATAAAGCTAAATATAAATTATAATTAGAACTGCAGTGCAAGGAGAAGTGGTTTGAGTTGTGTTGCTTGTTTTCTTATTTTTGATTTTGACTGGCATTCCAGTAATGTATTTAAAAAGTAATTTATTTTTTCATACCTCACAACCTTTTTGTTTCCATCTAGATATTAAGTAAGCTGTCATGTAACCAATGCATTGAAATATTTTTTTCTTCTACACTTCATTTTGTCTTGATTGGACTCTCATAATGACGGTTTGGCACCCTGGGCAGAGTATTTAATTAAAGTTCAAGTTTTTGTGGTTTTTGAACATAGCTCTGCCCCTTCCTAGTTGGTCACACCCCTTTCCATTGACACTACCCATTCAGCTGTCTCCTGTAGCCCCCCTTTCATTTGAAGTCACCAGCCACCACTGCTGCCCACTCCTCTACCACAGTCATACTTGCGTAACATATTCTAACTTCAAAGCTTCTCATCTGTAACAAAGATATACAAATGAAAAACGTGCAGCAATTTTCATTTCATGCATTCCTTCTCTAATCACTTATTTAATCTCATCTGGCCTCAAATGAGAGCTGGACCCTACCTGGGCATTTAGCATATACGTACAGCAGAGAAAATGACAGCTACTGCAGGAAGCATATCCACAGTCTCCCAAACATACTCAACTACATGCAGTCTGGAGGATATCCAATTCACCTATCTTTGTGATGTGGGAATAAACTAGACCACTAAAAGAAAACCTACATGGACACAAGGTAGACATATGTACCCTGAACAGAAGGGACGTGGCTGAGAAATTAACTGGAAGACAAGGTGCGGTGAAGCAGCAGTGCTAACCTCTGTGTACATAAGTTTCATTTTAAAACCTCATTCTCCCAGCTAGGTAGACAAGACAGATTTAGTTAAGCTTACTGTAACTTTTGCAGTAGCATGTGATCATTGTTATGCAGGTCCATTTATCCCTAAACCCCGTGTTATATGAAGGCTGTTCTGAGCATTCTCTCGAGCTAAAGACTATTAACTAGAGAGCTACTAGGTCATAAAAGAATTTCAGAAACATAAATGCATTATACTCATTTTTCCATCTATGCACAGGTATACCTTTAAGTGTTTGCAGCACACCAGAATGAAAATCCAGTCTAGTTCCCAGGTAAAGCAGTGGCAGAAAATGAATCATCCATAAAACTGGTTAACATTAGCATCACATGTGCAGGTAGAAAAAATCCCCCTCTATGACTTTATTCAGGATTCTACAGCAGTAGACTGCAAAACAGGAACCATGCTAAAATGTGTGAGGACAGGTTAAAAGTGAGCCTCAAATGTTGAAGTTTTATGAATGTGGGTCTGCAGGATGTTCACTTTCACAGATACTAACACATATCTACCTGTAGACTTATGCATTATTTATGGATTATTACAAATCAGTATTCAGTCAAATTTTATCTAAAAACAGTACTACCTACTCAACCCACACAATCCACAACAGATGAGTTGAACTTTAGACAACAGTCAAATCAAACTTGTAAACAAGCAAGAACAAGACTCCACTATGGCTAAAACAAAACTGATACAAACAGTGAAGTGAAAACAGCCAACATATGCAGGGTGAATGAGAAATTACTTATACTAATTTTGCAGTATCACATTCACCAAGAAATGCACTGCCTTATGGTTATTGCACTGCCAATGCTTTGACCACCTTCCTAACAACTTGTATTCAAGTTCAAGAATAAATCCACCCGGGACTTCCAAGATGGCTGCACACTGATCAACAGTTTAATTTCAGCTCACTCAATGTGAAAAAAGAAACTGAGAAATATGAGGCAGTGATACTGTCAACCTGAGTAAATTTCAGTTACTGGATACTAAGTGCAATGCCTGGATGCCAGCAGTAAAGGAATTTAGTGAACCTGAAAGAAAAAAAAATAGAAATGCACACTGAAAAAAATGAGATGTATAATGAGTGGGAAAGGCATCTTATCATAATGGCCACATTATCCATATTATCTTGAAATGCAAATAGCCTTACAGGTATAAACAAAAAGGAAAGGGTACTGAATTATGGTAAGAAATGCAGAGTGCAAATAATAATTCTCCAGATATATCTGGAAAGAAATGAGCATGTGAATTTCACAAAGAAAGGATTTCAGGAAGGATATTCATCAGAATATCAGGGACAAATGAAAAAGAGTATAATTATACTAATTGTTAGAGGGGCTCCAACAGTGATAGAAAAGGGGAAAAAGACAATAATGGTAGATTTGTAGTAGTAAGGGGCTATTAACAAGGGAGGATGATTACACTGGCATGTACTTATATTCCACAAAAAACTTTCAGCAAGGTATATTATTTATATGTGGGGATTGTAACTTGATTTTCAATAGTGAGGATGTTCCAGAGGGGTCTAGAAGGGAAATATAAGGGAAATAACTGTTTTAGATCATGTACTGATAAACTAAGACAGAAAAAATGGGACACTGGCCTTTTCTCACCTACCTGTTACAAAGAAAATAATTTAAGGAATGGGTAGTAGAAATTGTTCAAGAGCTATTAGGGAAGATATAAATATTTTCAAAATCAATAGCTAGTGAATAGGATAAAATGGAGTTTAAAAATAAGGTAGAAATAAGAGAGATATGGTTAAGAAGTAGTAGGAATTACTTAAGAGGGGCTGACATAGGTTAAAGTATTGCAGAATAAGAGGAATTTCACAAAACAGGAACAGGCACAAAAGCAGATTGCTAAAGAGAAAATCTGGACAATATGCATGAGTTTAGAAACACTGCTGTTTAGCACCTATTTCTTGAGAACTCCTTAGCACAAAAACATTTACATAACAAGTTAGGCAACAAAAAATAGAAAGGGTTGTCCCCAGACTTAAGGAGCCTATAACAAGGAAATGAACTACAGATCCTACAGAGACATTAGAGATATTTTTGAAATTTCACGAAACTTTGTATAAAGCAGAGAAATGTGGAAATAAAGAAAGAGCACAAATGAAAATATTTACGGAGACATAAATATGCCAAGGTTAGAGGTGGATGGGGATCAACAAGTAACAGTTAAAAAAAATTGTGATGTATAACCAATCTACAAAGTCTCCAGGTAGAGATGGTATTCCTGTGGAGATTAGGAAGAAAGTGACAAAGATCTGGAAGATTTTATTTAAAAGCATTTTAAAAGGAGGGAAAGCACCAACATCTTGACAAAAAGCTGTGGTGGCTATATTACCTAAAGATGGTAAAGACCCATCAAACCCACCATATAGATCAATTTCAATGTTAAACCATGATTATAAAGTGATTATGTCAATACTTTCTAAAGAATGGCAAAGGTTTGGGCCAAAATGATAGATATGGATCAGTGCAGTTTGCGGAGGGGAGCCAAACATCTGACAACATTAAAAGAACAAAGATGATCTAGAGGGAAGCAGAGCGTAAGAAAATACCACGGTTGTTAGTAGGTCTTAATGCAGAGAAGAAATTCAACAGAGTATACTGACATTTTATGAGTAGGTTAATAGAAGCATTTGGATTCCCTGATACAATAATAAGGTTAAGTAGGAGTATATATGAAGAATCAGAAACAAGAATTAAAGTGGGAGGGTTCCTCTCTGATAATTTGTATTTGAACTGAGAAACCAGGCAAGGGTGCCCTCTATCCCCTTTGTTTGCTTTATATTTACAGCCACCGGCAAAAAATAAGATGATATTATTTTGTAGCTGATAAATCCAAAAAATAACATCTCAGTGCTGAGGAACATTTTGAGACCGTGTCAAGTCGTTTTTATGATATACAATTAATGAAGATAAAACAAAGAATATAGCCATAAATTATGAACCCACATGCAAATTCGTTCAGCAACACCTATATTTATTGGGACACAATAAGATATGTATTTAGGAAAGTGGATCAAAAAGGCTTCTGTTGTGGCAGCTAAGGATATGTAGGAAGAAACTAAACAAAAGATAATACAAAAACTGAGAAATTGGAAGCTCTTGTTTATGGCTGTGGATAGTAAGATACAAATCGGTGAAAATGTTTTTAGTCCCTTTAGTCTTGTATATGGGCCAGGTATATTTTTTATGAACCAGAAGAGAAGTTGTGAACAATAATAAAATGTTAAAGGAATTTTCTGGGAGGGGAAGAGGGAATGAATTACATGGGATAAGTTGATCCTTCCAACAGAACAAGGTGGGTTAGGATTACCAGGTTTGAAGAGATATTTTACAGATACACAGTTAAGGCTCATATACGGTTCCCTATTATGAGAGCGAAAGTCCATTTATGCAAAACCCTAAACGCTGACATGTATTGTGTGAACCGGCATTACAGCGAATGTCCAAAACCACGAATTTGGAAATGTCGAATTACCATGGTTGGGCCGTCTGTGGTATAGCTCCATAAGGTAAGTGTGCGATAATTAAGGACCTTAGGGTTAGGGTGCGGGTTACGGTAAGTGCATAGATAGTTAATGTATGTAAGATTTAATGTTTTTGTAAATGTATGTATGTGGATTATTTATTTTGTTTATATTTTTGTAGGGGAAGTGTGCGGTAGTTACGGACCTTGGGGTTAAGGATAGTGCATAGATAATTGTCTATGTGGGGTTTAGTGTAGGGTTAGATGTAGGGTTTTGATGCTTTACTTTAGGGTTAGAAGTAGGGTTTGGTTGGTGTATGTATGTGGTTTATTTATTTTGTTTGGGTTGGTAGTATATAGCGGGTGGTGGGGTTGGCCAACTATGACATTTCGAGATTTAAAATTTTGCGGTTTAGCGCGTTCGGTATTCTCACAGTTCACACAATTCGTGTCGGTGTTTTGGTATTCGCTCAAAAGGAGTTTCGCTATGGTAATATAGACCCTCATATACATAACACAGGCAGAAGGCTATAAAGCAGAATGGAAAGGGATGATGATGAAGTGCGTGGGGGTGGAGTTCAAGAAAGAGAGAGAGTGGGATTTAGGATGCAGATCCTTAAGACAAACAGCAGCAATCATACAGAATATTATATTCATAAAGTAGCAGAAAGTACTCTAAGAGCTAAGCCCACATGGGAATAGAGAAAGGATATTTTGTCAATAGGGATGACTAAGTAGGGGTAAAAATAACAGGCAAGAGGGGGATGGAATTTACTGGAGAAAACTGGCAAAGGAACCACGGAACTGGGAGCAAATAACTAAGGGGAAAGATACATACGGTGGGATGAGGCCAAGATGACATTTGGACTGCAGGCTAGAGACTGCCTTCCCCTTCCACTACTAGGGATTGATATCAGAATACTGGCAAAGCAAAAGGGACAGGGGAATCCTAAGTGAAAGACCTGTTCTGGTTGAGTTTTTAGTTGAATCTACTATAGAACCTGCTGTTAAAAAATGTATAATTAGTAGGGCATATAAAATATGGCATGACAACTATAAAAAAATCCATTACAGAAGGTTAGAAATGATTGGGAAGGGAGACTTGAAAAGCAATTTACAAGAGAACAATGGGAGGGCATATGTATGGCTCCCAAGTATAAAACAAAGACCACAAGGTTTAGGATCTTTGGAAGCATCTGCATAGGTATTTTATAACTCAAGCAGACTTCAAAGAATTTTTTCTCAGGTAGATTACAAATGTTGTAGGTGTGGTGGGGAAGAAAGAGGTAATTGGGAACAAATGTTTTGGAGTGGAATGAGTTGGCAGATTTTAAAAATTCCATACAGAGTACTTTGTCAGAAATATTGTGCGAGGAAATTGATGTAACTAAGGAAATTATTTTTTTGAGCTGGGACACAGGATTTCAATTTCCTAAACATAGCAAGGCCTTATTAATTTTAAATTTGTTGGCTCCAAAATAAAACTATTATTAGAAAATGGAAATCAAAGTATAAACCAACTATACACTTAAGTACTGAATATTATAAAATAATTGGAAGAGGGGTCTTTAGAAAAGGGAAGGAGCAAATTACAATGAAATAAACTGTATAGAAATTGTGGGAACAATACACACAAAATAATGTTCACTAAGAGGAGGAGTGAGGTTTAAGAAAAGGTAGGAATTCATATATACTATATTGGAAGTTTTGCATCAGCATGTAATATAAATTCCTTGTGGAGGATCAGGATGAAAGAATTTTTCAGAAGTGTTAATATAACTGCAGAAATTACAACTCTCACAGGGGTTTGTAGAGCCTCTGTTATTAAATTCCCTTGTGTTATGCTGATAACATAAAAGTCTCTTCAAGTTCTTTTTATTCTTATACAGAAAGCGAGGTCGTTCACCAACTATCCTTTTAATATCTTCGTCTACTTGCAAAATGGACCAATTCTTACTAAATAACTGGCAATTTGAACTGAGCTCGACCAGTGAAGATGTTGGAAGTGTAACTGGCGATTTAGAATGGCTACAGCAACTGATGGATGATTTGGAGAAAGATTTTTTTCAAACTTAAGAGGCTACAGGCTCAGCAATATCACTTCCAATATTGTTTGGATAAGAAGATTTGCTGCACGGTCTACGGATGTTTAATATGCCCACCCAAGGAACATATTACCCAGAATTGCTAACACGCTGGCAACAGCTTAACTTGGAGGTAAGCGGCAAGTATTTACAATTGCTTGTCGACTTTTTTAAACCTGAAGGGGTTAAGCTAACAGACATGATAAAGGAAAAACAAGAATTTATAGTTAATAACTTTGCTGCCAGAATAGTTAATCCATTATTTGAAAGTTTACTTGATGGCATAGCAGCATTTGAGAGCAAACTGCTACAACAGAAGAAGAACAAAATACTAAGGGACACTAATGATTTTAAACTGGATCACGTCTTTATGTGGCCCAGATATGGACAGAATGTTGAGACTGCTGACCAGGTTGGTCTGTTACAAATGTTGGAGATGTAACTGCTGTGACTAACAATGTAGTAGAAACCCCTGTTAAAGTGAATCATGTACATAGTGATACTGGTAATTCCAGAACAGGAGGGAATATTATACAGAATTTAGGCACTGATATAACAAATACTGTAGTTACCTCAGGCCCTGATGTTAATTTAGCATCAAATGACTTAAATGGTATTTATGTACAGGAGTTACAGGAAGTACCGGAACAACAAGAAGAGAATTTGTATCCCATAGTAAGGGTTTCAAAGTCTCCACTTAAGACACATACATTACAACCAGTTGTTCGACCTAAAACTTTTAACAGTCAGTCAAACAGGTCACTTGTAAATACTGACATCACTAATATTAGTGAGGGAATTTCTTTTCCTTTACCAGTCAGAACGGACAAGGGAGGGAGATGAACTGGGTCAATGAGTCGAGGGCGTCAAAAGCGCAAACATTCAGGCGAATATACTCCGAATCAAACCCTCAAGAAAATGTGGGGGATGGGCGTGAGTCAATAGTTTACAATATTTCTTCATATTCACTTTTCCCAGATGAGGAGTGTGCACTTTGTAAAGGTTTAAGTTTTATTCCGACTTGTAAGAGCAAAATGACTGAAACAGTTATGGATCTTAAAGTTTTATATTCATAGATTAGTACTAGGCTAACTGACCTTGCGAGCCATTTTAAGCCTACCCAATTATCCCCTGTGAAATTCAAACCCTGTACCTTGTGTTTGTAAGGCAAACACCTTAACCATTAGGCCACCCACCCAACAAAAAATTATCATAGATTAGTATTAGGCTAACTGTCCTTGCAAGCCTAACCAATTATTCCTTGTGAGACTCAAACCTTGCACCTTGTGTTTGCAAGACAAACACCTTACCCATTAGGCCACCCTCCTTACCCCAATTAGGAACATCATGCTCAGATTTCTGTATGGTGATTCCGATAGACAACTAGAACAGGCACCAACAGAACTGATCTACAAGTTTACGAGTCTAAGTAATTTTGTTCCATCAAATCATCCCTTAGTGGATGCATATATGAAACTCACTGAAGATGAACTGTTTAAGTATTATGATGATAAAAATGTTTCTGGTTCCCATAGGAAGTATAATCTGAGTTAGAGAGAAAATAGCCTGAGACACCTACAGGACAATGATTCTATAACGATAAAAATCCGCTGATAAAGGTGGACTTATCATTGTTATGGACACCATACATTATATCAGATCTATGGAAAACTTATTAAATGATAAGTTTTATAATAAAATCACGATCAAGGAAGTGCATGCGATCATCCAATGTGTTATCAATACCTTGATTGATATTTATAAAGGAGGTATCACAAAAGAAACTTTGGACTACCTTGTTGTCAAGAACCCCCTTATACCAATAATACAGGGGTTGCCAAAGGTTCATAAAAATCCGTTTGACCCACCCATGAGACCAATTGTGGCGGGAGGGGGCTGGGTCACTGAACACCTTTCTGTTTATATAGAGAAACATCTTAGACCAGTTATCAATAGGAATAAATTTGTTCTTAGGGATTCAAAGCAATTTCTGATTGATCTCTGAGTGTTTGAAAGATGAGGATGATTTACAGGAGATAGTGTTGGTGACTCTGGATGTACAATCACTTTTTACTGTAATTCCCAATGCATTGGGGGTTCAGTATGTGCATGAATATCTCTTGACACATAGTAATTTTACATTGATACAGATAGATCTTATTACTAATTTTTTAGAATTAGTTTTAGAAAATAATCTGTTCATTTTCAATGATGGACTGTTCATTCAACGAAATGGTGTGGCCATGGGTACTCCGTGTGCCAACAGTTATGCAAATATGTTTTTGGCACATTGGGAAGAAACTATACTTTTTGGTACAGAGGAGTTCACAACACATGTAATTTTTTATCAACGTTTTGTCGATGACCTTTTCCTTCCTATGGAGAGAAGTACCAATGATTTGGATATGTTTCATCAGACGATGAATAATTTAACTCATTGTTTGAAATTTACCATGAATTGGTCCTCTTCACGTATTGAATATTTAGATCTATATATTGAAACATTAGGAAATGTTCTCATCAATACAGGTGTTTTTTGGAAACCATGTTATCGAAATTCTCTCTTATTCAGATCTAGTATGCATCCTGGGTATATTTTTAGGAATTTAATTAGAGGCCAAGGTGTATAGGCATCTAGATTGAATCCCTCAGATTACTGTTTTTCGGAAAAATGGAAAAACTAAAAAACAGACTTTGAGGGTATAGGGAGAAAGAGATACTTAATATTTTACATGATGCTCCTACTTTACGTGAAGGTATAGCGGCACCTTATTTTGGTCCAATTAACGAGCATGTACACAGTAATAACTTGGATAGTTACACTCTGGTCAAGGTCCCTTTGTTTTATACCTTAGACAATAGAAAGTTAGTTGAAATATTTAGTAAGAATTGGTCCATTTTGCAAGTGGACAAAGATATTAAAAGGATAGTTAGTGAACAACCTCGCTTTCTGTATAAGAATAGAAAGAACTTGAAGAGACTTGTTATCAGCATAACACAAGGGAATATAATAACAGAGGCTCTACGAACCTCTGTGGGAGTTGTCATTTCTGCAGTTATATTAACACTTCTGAAAAATTCTTTCATCCTGATCTCCACAAGGAATTTATATTACATGCTGATGCCATATGCAAAACTTCCAATATAGTATATTTAGCTGAGTGCCAAGTTTGCCAGTCTTTTTATGTTGGCAAAACTAATAGAGCATTCAGGGATAGGATCAGGGAACATGTCTATCATACCAGAAAACATTCTGATCATAATGCCCTGGCTAAGCATGTGACACGATGTGGGGATACACATTTTTTTACTTTTAGAGCACGAGGTCACTGCTCCCAGCATCCAGGAAGGTGACATCAGGAATCACACAGAGTACAGAGAAAATAGCTGGGTAATCATACTTAGAGTGGATAGAGGCAGTGGGCTGAATGAAAGGGCTTCAATTAAATCATTATTGAGAAAGCGTAGGAATATTAAGTAATGCAAGTTAATATGAACTGGCATACTTTTATATATATATTTTTTTAAATATGTTTCTTAAGCATTTTGTATGCACATATACAATTTATGCATATATATAATTTATTTTATAGTTATATTTATTGTGTATTTATGAGGTTTGAAAGTGCTTCCTCTGTTTTTATGCATAAAAAGGTCCTACTTTGTTCTATTTGAATATTTTACTTTTTTTCTGATGTTGCTTTAAACAGAACTAATTAGATTATGTTTGTGATTGGTCTAAAAGATTCCAATGTCTATATAAGTAAATGGGACTACTCGAAATGTGTTTTGATCTGAAGAAGCTATTTAGTGAAAGCGCTCATCAATTTACATCTGTAATAAACATCTTTTTTACGTTTTTCTACTTGTTGTGGACTGCCTGGTTGCTTCATTACAGCAGTTACATTTTGAATATATTTTTGATTATTTTGTATGACGGAGCATTTATCTGGTGGGTTATTTGCAGTTATTCTCCTTTTGGCGTTAATATTTAAAAAGAAATGTTAATATTATCTGCTTTATTTTCTGTTAATGTTTCTTTATTAAATTATCACTCAATATATAGGTAAAGGTGCTTAAAAAACAATAAATCCATCCCAGTACACACGAGTATTCACAAAATTCATATTGCTCCTGCTGAATGCCAACAATACTTTAAACACTGAGCTTTCTTGCTCTTATTTTTGTCATGGTGGATTTTAGTCAATGCCACACATTACTGAGAAATATAAAATTGAAGCTCAGTAGTTTTTTCCCTAGAATTCACAGGAAAAGTACAGTTGTGCAATGTCCTCACCATAAGAGAAAAATGATTTATTATATTTACATCTCCCCAGAAGATGATTTCTGCCTACTAGTCCTTTTAAATGAGACAACTGTTTGGTCCTGCCTTCCACAGACTGTAGAGTTCTTCCATGATAGGCTAATTGAGTTGACACTCAATACCCGAGCATTGCATGAAAACTCAGCCTCAGGGAGAAAGTACAAGTTCTACTAAATGTAGCCTGAGAAGCAATTTTCAACATAAACATGGCAGAGGCAGCATCAGGAACCCTGCATCTAGTCTACAACAAAATAGTGCACAACAGCTCAGACTCTTCTACAACTACATTTTGTGGTAGCAAGAAGAGATGATGTGCAAACCGTTTCAAGGTGTACACGTTTTTGTCCCCAAATATGTCCAAGAGAACATGGGCTCAAAAGCATCCAAGGGATTGGAGAAACTGACGAAGAGATACAAGTGATGTGAGTAGGTGACTGAAGAAGGCTCACTCATTTTAGGAGTTGATAAAGGCCTGTTACAAGAGCTCTACTTAGGGAAAAGCCCATTACACCAGCTTCTGCACTTGGGACTCGAGGGAAATAAGCCTGCATATAGAAAGTGGAAAGTTTTGAAACAGAATTTGCTTGAGTACAAAAAATGCTCATCAGGATCTAGGCATACATTGTCAGGTGGCTATATTTCCATAAGAACAAGATAACCAATTAAGGTAAGAGACAAAAATAAAAAATTGAAGAAATGTCAAACTGCAACTTTGAAAACTGAAATAAACAAGCTGGACAAACAAATTAAGCATAATGTGAGACAAGATCAAGAAAAATTTGAAGAAAATTTATATAAAGATATTGAGCATAACAGGAAAACTTTTTATAAATACATAAGATGTGGAAGGAATCTCCCACCAAATATTTGTAACATTAATTGTGCGACCCGCTTCAGAACTGAACTTAAAAACTACCTTCTTAATACTAGCTTCTGCCCATGCCAGGACCCTACTTAATCCCCACACACACACACACACACACACACACACACACACACACACACCTGTCATAACTCTAAATCTTTTAGCCTTCTACTACCTATACTCTGTTAATAGAAACAATATCATGAGTCTATTACCAATCTAATTCTGTTTTCTGTAATATTATATCATACTAGGGTGAACTCTTTTTTTTCTAAACTCACATCTGCTGTTCTCTCAGCACCTTTACTTTTGTATATACTTTTTATGCAACTTCTGTTACTATAAATATGTGCAACGATATACTAGGTAAATATTCCTGCATTTCAATGTATAATATAACTATGTCATATTCTTGTTTTTTGAATTTATGCATGTTAACATTTTGTTTTTTGAATCTATGCATGTTCATATCTTATTTCCAGGAACTTTTCTCCTTGGGTCTCCACTGAAAACGGGCCTTTGGCTCAGCTGGACCAACCCGATTAACAAATGACAAATTAAATAAATAAATAGATAGAAGTAACAAATGACAAATTAAATAAATAGATAGAAGTAAAGACATGCACATTGATAAACTCTGTGTAGATTCTAAAATGTGTTCTCACACAACAGATTAGATATATTTACAAAATCTTATGCAAAACAGTTTTGCTCCACAAATGGCGTTGTAAGTTGTCCTAGTAACATCCAGCTAACCGCCGAAACTGGAATCAAATTAGATTATATTGAAAAAGAACTGCACAAATTGGATCCAAACAAAGCACTGCAAGGATACGGAATTAGTAACAATGACCTGAGAACACTTCAGCACGAACTTACACAGTACCATTATATCTATTATTTGCTAGGTCATATAAATATGGGGAGATCCCTTAAAATTAGAGAAATGTGCTCATTAAACCTGTCTTTAATGGAAAGGGGAGTAGGACATACCCAGAGTCATACAGACCCTTACGTCTACTTTCATGTTGTGGAAAAATAATGGAGAAGGTAAAACTGGATAAGTTGTTGTCAGACTTGGATATGTTGGGACCTGAAACCATTTATCAGCATGAATATGCTGAAAATAGATCTATTTACCACCTGTAACATGATGTTCTATAACAATATAATAACAGCTATGAATGAAAAATTGTGTGCTGTGATGTAATTTATATAGCTTTAACTTCAGCATTCAGCAGGGTCAAACACAAAACACTGATCAATAAATTAGAACTATGCATCCATGTACTCTTTATAAGGTGGATAGCTGCATGGCTTACAAATAGGACATGGCAAGAATCATACAGCAATTGGACAAGTGAAATTTGTGGTTACAGTCAGGGCGTCCCACAGGTCTTTGTCCTAGGCCCTTACTTATTTAGATTGCATCTTTCTGACCTAACTTTTTCATCTGAGGTATTCTGCAGTCCATATGCAGATGACATGAAATTGGGTAAACTGATTACCTGCATTATAAATAAGGCATATCTGCAGAATAACCTGACTAAACTGACCATTTGGTCACATGAGAATAATATGCTGCTAAACACATCAAAAGCTAAGCATATGAGATTTGGGAGACAAACTGAAAGGTGAATACTAACCTACGAATATTTAACACAGTGCACAATGATTGAAAAAAAAAGTTATGTACTTACCATAACATTCCATCTGTTATTGTCAAATTTTTTTTATTTCTCCTCCCATATGGGTTGGGATCCAAGCCATCAGATCCAACTCAGCCATTACTAAGCTCATGGCAACCAAAAGGCGCTTGGATGCCTCCTCTTACCCACAACATACCTTTCCCTGTTACCTCAGATCTTGTCGCGAGGGTTATCCCCAAAAGAAGAAATATATAAAGAAATTTTATATGAGAGGATTGTAAGGAGACCATTTCTGGAGTATGGAGAAGATAAAAGGAGGCATAAATTATACTTCCTGTTCTACCATAAACCAAAGGTTGGGGGCTTGGAGGGGAAGGGTTGTGAGGAGAAATTAAAAAAAATGACAATACAGATGGAATGTTATAGTAAATACATAACTTCTTTATCTGATAGTCAATTTTTTCCTCTCATATGGGACAGAGTCTCCAGCTACCTTCATACTGGTTGGACTCGCAGAAGAATATTCCACAGAACCATTGAACCAAAGGAGGCTCTTCCCCTGTACACCAAATCCAACTTGTAATGAGTGATGAAGGTATGGTGATTTGCCCAAGTGGCTCCTGCACAAATTTCATCCATGGATGCATTACCCTGAAAAACTGCTGAAGTAGCCATGGCCCTGGTTGAATGAGCTCAGACAGGTCTAGGGAGGGCTATACCTTGTTTGGTGTAGACAAAGGTCATGCAATTACACAGCCATTTCGCTAGAATAATCTTGGACACTGGCAGGTCCTTCCTAGCACCGGAAAAAGAAACAACTGATCTGCCTTCCTAAATACTTTTGTCCTGTGCAGGTAAGAACGTAAATGTCTACGGACATACAACAGATGCAGTACATATTCACCTTTATTTGTGAAGTTAGGGAAGAACATGGGCAAGTTAATGATTTGATTAATATTAGTTTCAGAAACAACTTTAGGTAAAAAGGAAGGGTTGGTGCGCAAGGAAGCCCTGTCTTTATGAAATATAAGGTATGGAGGTTGGGAAAATAATGCCTGAATTTCTAATATTCTTCTAGCCAAAGTAAAGGCTTTTAGGAAAATGGTCTACCATGTCACTAAAGGTTCAAATAGGGGTTGCATTAGAGAACACAGCATCAAGTTAAGATCCCAAGGAGGAGAGGGCTCAGTAATAAAAATAAAGCCCCTTTTAAGAAAGTCTTGCAAAGCTTGTTGGAAATCAGTGACAAGTTATCTTTTCCAAAGTGAAAAATGGAGATAGCTGCTAACTGTACTTTAGTAGTAGAGGCTGCTGCCCCATTGTCCAAGAGGTAAGCTAAATATTCTAGAATGGATTGAATAGGAGTTGTGAAGGGATCTACATCATGTTGCTGAGCCCAGGTTGCAAACCTTCTCCATTTGCTTTTATACAGCTTTTGAGTGGATTGTTTATGAGATATCAAAATACGACAAACTGGGGAGGGGAGCATAGGTTGTCTGTTATAAAATGAATTGGAGAAACCAAGCTATAAGCTTGGGATTGGACAGATTGTGATAAATCATTCCTGTCAGCTGCAACAGAAGGTCTGGAGTGGGTTCCAGAATCCAGGGTCTTTCCCATAAGTGAGGCCAAAGGAATGGAAATCATATCTGTTTAGGTCAAAACGGAGCGATGAGGATTACTGTTCTCTTCCACCTGTTTGCTTTCTGGAGAAATTTGGGAATCAAAGGGGTATGGGGAAAATGCATAAAGGAGACCAGCAGACCAATCATGTGTGACAGCATCTCTCGGGGACTCCCCAGTAGGGGGGAATTAGGGCAAGATAACTGTTGCATTTGTTGTTTAGAGGGGATGCAAAGAGGTTGCAGCAGGCTTGGCCCTATCTACAAAAAATTTCTTCCACTATCTTCTGGTTGGGGGACCACTCATTGAGGCACTAGAATGGATCTGCTCAACTTGTCCGCAATCAAGCTGGTCATTCTTGGGATGTGCATTGCTACAAGAAAGTGGTCGAATGAGATCGCCCATTGCCACACACTGAGCATTTCTAGACACAGGGGGTATGATCTGATTCCTTCTTGTTTATGTACCACACTACAGGCATACTGAACTAAATCTCCACTGTTCCCAGAGAAACAGCAGCTTGAAGGCTCTGCAACACAAGGAGCACTGCCCTCATCTCCAGAACATTTATGTGTAAATTGGCCTCATTGGAAGATCAGTTGCCTTGAACCATCTTCCCCAGATAATGTCCCCCCACCCTATCTGGGAAGCACCCTTGGTCACTGTGGCCTGAGGTTGTGAGGGGAACAAAGGGTTGGCCATGTGTTACCTGATCTGAATGAATTCACCAAGATAGGGCTGTTCTACAGATGTCTGTAATTAATATCTGGTAAGACACTGACTGGTGAATAATTGACCATTGAGAGGCCAAAAACCATTGAAGTTTATGCATGTGAAATCTCACCAGCGGGACTAAGACTATAGCAGCCGCCATTGAGCTGAGAGCCTGTAAGACATGATGAGTGATTATCTTTTTGTTCTGGAGTAGCTTATGTGTTTGTCATCTGATCATTAGTACTCTGGATTGTGGGAGTCTTGCAATCATCTGATTTGTGTCCAAAATTGCTCCAATAAACTCCAGTGTATGAGTGGAGTCAAGTGTGACTTTGTAATTTATTACTTTTGTACATTATTTGGATAACAAAATCTCTTGCCCAAATAAGCAGATGCCTGGTCGGGGCAGAAATGAGCCAGTTGTCCAAACAGGGAAACACCCGGAATCCTTGTCATCTCAAGTGAGCTGCTACCACTGCCATGCACTTGGTGAACACTCTAGGGGCTGTAATGCGACCAAAGTGCAGTGCTCTAAACTGGTAATTACTTGCCACAGCTGGAAGCTTAAGTACCTTCTGGATCACCTGTCCATTGCTATGTGGTAGTATGCATCCTTAAGGTCTGTGAAGCACATCCAGTCATCCTGTTCCAAAAAAGGAAATATGGATTGTATGGTGACCATTCAGAACGTGTGGTTTTGAACCGATTTGTTTAGTCTGCTGAGATCCAGAATTGGTCTAGAAGAAACAAGCAGCAGGACCAGCAAAGCGGTTAACCTTCATTATGAACAAGTAAAACCCGAATGCAGACGAAAATCCCAGTAGAAGGAAATGCTTGGCTCAAAAGGATTGTAATAAAATGTTTTAATACTTTACAAAGCTTTCAGGCTAATGCCCTTCTTCAGTATGTAACAGAACAATTAAGCTGTGTCATGTGATTTAATTTGAATGTGTATAAAGGGATGGGTTGATTTCATTGTATTCTGTTACACAGTGAAGAACGGCATTAGCTGTTGTTTTATTACAATCCTTCCATGCCTGTCGAGTGATCAACTCAATGAGCTCATTGGTGGGCAGAGTGACCCAGGAGATAGACAGATGGGATCTGAAGGCCACCAGGTACACTGACTCCTGAGGTAAAGTATTACTGGAATGTCAGCCACCTCTCTGTTGCAAGATCTCCAAGATGTCCCCAAAGGATACATCCTCAGGAGGTGACTTTGGGGATCCTTCTCTCTCATCAAGGTCAGTGTCTTTTGTGGCTGACTCCTCAATGCGTCCAAATTTTTCTGCTTGCAGGTCCTTGTCTGAGGGACCTCTCAATGGGATAGTCTGGTGAGTTATCAGAGGAGGCAGGGGTAACCGATGGTTATCTTGAGGCCTAAGGTCCTGCTGTCCCTGTGGAATGCCTGGTCAGAAAACGTGCGCAGTGGGAGTAGATGGGGCTGAGGATCAGAGGGATATGGTGACTTCCTAGTTGCAGAGGCAGCTATAGCCCTCTCCAGAGCCCCAAAAGCTGACTTCTCGAGTGCAGAAGGAGTCCATCTCCAACAAGCCATGCTTGCAGGAAGGAGTCCTCTCCAGCTCCAAAGACAACTCACCCGGGATTGAAGCTGGAGCTCAGCTCACCTGCATGGAAGCCCTGAGGTGCGTAGACTGCTCAGAAGGTCTGGGAGTTGACTGCATCCGAAGTCCACCAGGCTCGCTCTGGCTCAAAGAAGGCTGAAGAGCTCTGAACAAACGTTCGATACAAGACAAAGGAGATCTTCGGATGTAAACCACAAGTCACCAGGTGCATCGGACCTGAGAACTCTGAGACTTGTCCTCGGAGACGAAGGAGCCAGAGCCAAGGAGAAAGTACTCGGCACCGAAGACCCTGATTGAATCAAGGAGTGCGAGGGCTTGGAAGGCTTAGATCTTGCCACTAAGGGGTCTAATGGAGCAGAGGAAGGTATCTTATTCCCTCTATCGGAACTTTTAGAGGTAGCAGAAGCAGAGCGCAAATGAGTAGACCTTGATTTAGCCATAGATTTAGGGGGACAACCAGAAATGGCCTCACTAAATGATGATGGTAATAAACCCCTCAGAATCAGTTTATTTTTCTTCCAACCGGGGCTCATTGGTTAAAGGAATGACAAATAGAACAGTCTTCCTGCAGGTGGTGAGGGTCTAGGCAGTAAACACAGTGTGTGCAAGTCACTATACGGCATCTTGTGACTGCACTTTGTACATTTTTTGAAGCCTGTGGGTTTATCCTGCTTCTCAGCCATGGTGCAATAAAAAGGCACAGTCTCAGAGCAGACAAATGTAGCCACACCCACATAAACACGTGCACCACAAGAGAAGTTCTAATTTTTTTTTTTTTAAATAGGAAAAGGAAAGCTGCTAACAATAGTCACTAAGATACTGTTAAGAGTATATTAGAGGGAAAGGAAGGTAAAGTAACCTAAAAAACATGGTTACTCAGGCAAGGATGATTAGAAAGAAAGGCGGGGAGGAAAGGGACTAAACTCTGTGGCAAGTTGGCATAATTGTTAAGGTGGACCTTACAGACACAAGGTGCTGGGCTTGATTCTCACATGGGTTAATTAGCTAGGGCAGTTAGCCTAGTATTAATCTGTGAACCTATGAACTCATTATTCAAGAAAGAGTTAGCTTAAAAAAATGGGTAGATATATTTTTAAATATCACCTGAAAACCCTAGAGCAAAACGGTAGACCACATACTTGCGAAGCTGCAAACAAGATCTGAGGCAACAGGGAACAGTGTATTGTGGGTAAGGGAAGGTGTCCAAGAGCTTTTTGATTGCCACGAGTTTATTAACGGCCGAGTCAGATCCAAACCCATATGTGAAGACTAAATGAAAAATTGACAATATCAGATTTGTAGATTCATTTAAGGACATTGGTATATTGGCAGATCCAGCTTTGAGATTTTTCTAATCTTATCAACCAATTGGTTAATGATAGTTATAGAACTATAGGTTGTACAAAAAGATTTATAAAGTCTAGGAAATCAGAAATGATGACGTCATTAAACAGTTGCAGTTACATTAGACCCAAACTTGAGTATGGAATAACAATATGGAAACCTTATAAGAAAACAATCATGAGTAAACTGGAAAGAGTACAGCAGAAATATACCAAAGGCATCCATGGATGTGAAAATTAAAGTTATTATGAAAGACTAAAATATATGAACTTGTACAGCGTCTCTTACAGATATACAAGAGGAGATCTTTGTTCAGATTTATAGGACATTTAGAAAAAATTATCTCTGGGAATGTTATCAAAAAGTACTACAGCATCATCAGACAACTTATGTAGAAGGCTCTATAGGTATGAGAAGTGTACTAACTGGTTCTCTGAGAGAATAGCTGATGCACAGAATAGACTACCGAATTACATTAAAGCAAGTACTAGTTTATATATTTTTAAGAACAGCCTGGACACATTGTGGGGAAAAAGAAGTTATGTACCTACCATAACGTTCCATGTTAGTTGTCCTTCATCTCACCTTCCTTCTTGCTGGATGGGTTCGGAGCCGATCCTCAGCTCTGACTCGGCCACTTTCTATAGCTCGAGAGCTCTTTACTGGCTCGAGGCTACCCCTTATCCCAGAATGCCCACACTAGACATAATCATAGAAGATAATCGATTATTATTAAACCTGGATATACAGCAAATTGTCATGGTTTGCTTGGGAAGCAACTAAGAACAAAACAAGTTAGCCAGTGAAACCATTGAAAAACTTGTCTCAATCCTCAAGGAAGGGGGAAGGAGGGAGGGACACAAGAAGGAAGGTGAGATGAAGGACAACTAACATGGAACGCTATGGTAGGTACATAACTTCTTTATGTTAAGTTGTCCAATCTCGTCTTCGTTCTTGCTGGATGGGACAGCGACCCTAGCACCTCAATCCTGGGTGGCTCATTGGAACAGACTCTTCAGAACCGTGGAACCAAAGGAAGCCCTGTCCCGGGAGACCACATCTACTTTGCAATGAGAAATGAATGTATGAGGATCTTCCCAAGTAGCTGCTGCACAAATTGAATCTATGGGCATTCTAGAATGATAAGCTACCGAAGTAGCTACTGACCTGGTTGAATGACCTTTGGGTCTTGCTGGAAGATCTTTTTGTCGCAAATGGTAAGTATAGGCAATGGTGTCCAACCATTTTGACAAGGTTACTTTAGAAACTGAAAGGCCTTGTTTGTTGTTAGCAAATGAAAACAACTGATCTGATTTTCTCAGCTCTTAGGTTCATAGGTAGATACTAAGCTATCTGCCCTAGGGCATTTATATGCCTAGCCAGAGTGTATTTGGCTTCTGCCTCCCTATTAGATTAGCCTACTGTGCCTCTGTAAAGTAGGTCACAGAAAGTACCCTTTTAAGATTAGTTTACTGTGCCTCGGTCTAGCAGGGACACAGAAGAGATCCCAGGGGTGAATTTGCGATTTCCCATCCACGCGTCCAGATTTCGCTTAAAGAGAGTCAGCGAGGGGCTATGTCTAACATGAATTGGGATTCTATTCCAGAGTGACGGGAGCCCCTGGGAAATGAATCCATCCCTCCAGCATGTCCTACTTATTTTTGTGCTGAAGTTTAGATCCCTGGAGCGTGTAGCTCTAAGGGACTTGGATTTTTTTTGAGGTGGAGCATGTCCATTAATTCTCGGTTTGACATGGCTTTGTACGTCAGGCATAGATTCACCTCTGAGTAGGCAGTAAGCAACTGAGTAGAGCTGGAGTTTCTTTAGTCGAGCTGCATAGGACATCTGTTTGTAGCCCATGATCCTCTTGGTGAGGAACTTTTGGGGTCTCTCCAGTAGCTGCAGGTGTCGGGTAAGGTACATCCCAAAAGGGGCACTGTATTCAATTATGGGCCTGATGAGTGACGAGTAGAAGGGCACAATGACCTCTCTTGATCTAGATGCAAACCCTTTCATGATAAGGTGGGCTATATAGAAGGTCTTTCTAACCACTTTGGCAATGTGATTATCAAAGGAGAGATTACTATCTACATTGGTCCCCAAATCTCTAATTACTTCTTCCATACTTAATGGATTACCACCTATGTGGTAATTTGTGGGCACCTTGTTTTTCCCAAAGGGATGACTATGCACTTTTAGCATTTAGCTTGAGGCCGTGGCTCTGGCACCAAGCATCCGTCTCTGTGAGACCCTTTTGGAGGATGCTTGTGTCAGCTGGAGATTCGATTATGGCCCCCAGTTTGCAGTCATCTGCGAACTTTGTCAGCCATAATCCCCCCGTGTTAGCCTGAACCTCAGAGAAGTATATACTGAACAAGAGAGGTCCCAGAACTGAGCCCTGTGGGACGCCACTTGTAACTGGTCTGGATTCGGACATGGCACCTGCAATTCTGACCATGTGGGTTCTATCTCTGAGCCAGTTTGCAACCCATCTTGTGATATAGAGGTTGATATTTAAGCTGGTAAGCTTATTTATGATGCCCGAGTGGGGTATTGTGTCGAAGGCTTTTGTGAGGTCCAGGTAGGCTGTGTGGACTACCTTACCCTCATCTATGGCTTTGGTAACTGTTTCAAAGAAATCAACTAGGTTTAAGAGGCAAGATCTGCCCTTAACAAAGCCGAATTGGGTAGGGTCCAGTGTCTGGAGGCTCCCAATGTCTTTGTTTATGAGTTCCATGATAATACACTCCATAGCTTTACAGACCAGACTAGTCAGGCTTATGGGGCGATAGTTTCGGGGTCCGTTGTGGCACCACCTTTGTGGAGTGGGACCACTGTAGCTGTACGCCATTCTTTGGGTACATATCCTGTAGTAAGGCTAAGTTTGAACAGTGACAATGTGAGGGTTCAGTTCTTCTTGGAGCTTGTGTAAGACACAGCCTGGGACACTGTCCAGTCCCATAGATGCTGTTTTTTGCTTTGGAGAGGGCAGCTTTCACCTGTGCATCTGTGATGTCAGGGAGGTTACATTCAGTTGGGATAGGCATTTGCTCCTTTGGGGGGGGGGGGAGAAGTTTGCGCTGAATCTGTCTGCCAGGATGTTGGCTATGTCTGCAGGTTCGGTATATTTTGTACCGTTATGCAACAATTCAGAGCATATCTGGGAGTTTCCGCCCATGTTCCTAACATAACTAAAGAAGGCCTTGTGATTATCTTTAGTGTCTAGGGCAATTTTTCTTTCGAAGCTGGCCTTTGATGATTTTATGAGGGATCGAAGTTTCTTGCTAATACTGATCAGAGATGCCTTCACTTTTTGGGATTTTGCTCTGTCATGTAGGTAGCTTCTTCCTTCTGTTGTATAGCTTATTTATGGCCGGGGTCCACCAGACTGGTCTCCTGTTTTTGGAGGAGTGAGTCTTGGTTTTATTTGGGATAGCACGATCCATGCATTCCTGCAGGTGCTCACAGAATGCATTTGTAAAGGATTCTGGGGATTGGGCTGTATTATCCTCTGACCCAGGGGCTTTGTAGGATTCCACCTCAGTCTTGAGAAGTGCAAAGTTGGCTTTTGAGAAATTCTTTACAGTGATTTCCTTGGCTGGGGGTGGGGACGGGATATGGATGTCCAGGGAAATTTGTTTAAGGTCTGATCTTACCAATGAGGGGTTTACCTCTGGTGTGGAACATAGAGTCCCCATGTTGGTGATGACCAGGTCCAATATGTTGTTCCCTCTTGTGGGAGTGACCACCAGTTGTTCCATTGCATTAGAGTTTATAAATTCAAGGAACCGTTGGGCAAGGGTGTTTGGGCTTGAGCAGTTTTCCCAGTCAATGCTTGGGTAGTTGAAGTCACCCAATAACATAGTGTTTGGAGAGACCTTCATATTCTCCAGTGTTCTCAGGAACGCCAAGTGGGGTTCCTGTAATAGGGAGGGTGTTCTGTAGCAGGCTACAAACTGAAAGGCAGTTTTGCCCGCTGTTAGCTGCACATGGATGGTTTCCGATGCTTCGTGCAGTGCCACTAACCTGGAGGTGTACGTATCTTTGATGAATATAGATACTCCCACTCCTTCTGTGCTTCGGTTCGAGTTTTGGGGCCGAAACGCATGGTATGAGTTATAACCTGGTAGTGCTGGGGTGCTCTCAGAAGCCTTGAGCCAGGTTTCTGTTACTGCACAGACATCGATTTTCTCCATACTGAGGAGAGCCTCGAGTGCATGCATCTTGAGGTTTAGACTTCTGGCATGGAGTAGCATTACCTTTATTTTTTTTATCCTTGGGTTGTCTATGGAGTTGGGTTTGTCCTTTGAGCCTTGCCTAAAAAGGCACTATAGGGGTGGCAAGAGCCTTGGCCAGTATACAAAAGCCTAAGGGTGACAGGTGCAAGCTGTCCCTAGCGAAGCAACGTGGCTTGTCTAGCATGTCATCCCAGGCAGACAGACACTGGATCCCCTTTGAATGACACCAATACTTTAGCCAATTGTTGAAACTGATCATTTTGTCTTTATACTGTGGCATCATTCTTGGTGAGGGCAAGATGCTACTCAAGGTCAGGGTCATACCAGCCTGGGCTACATGGTCAGAGAGCTCCTCTATGTCTCTTTTCATTTAGTCCAGGGAGGTACATCTCAGGTCATTCACACCAGCATGGACAATGACGGAGTCATACTTGTACTTGCTTTGGAGTGACCTGAGTGCTTGCGTTATGTGGCGGATCCTGGCACCCGACAGGCAGCTTACAGTGACCTTCTCCTTGTTCAGTCTGGTGAGCAGGACGTCAGTGTGCCAGACAATAGAGTCCCCTATAACAAGTGTATTTGGTGTGTTGTTTGGCCTTAAGGGCTGTGACACTGAGGCACACTGATATTGTGAGATATGTGATTCGTGGGTATTGTTGAGGGGTGGCTGTTGCTTGGATATCTGCTTAGGAGGTCTTTGCTGTGTAGGCAGATTTTTATTTAGAGCCTCCGAGTATGTTTTTGTGTGTTTATGTGTTGGGTATGCAGATGCAATAGGTCTGTGCGAGACTGGATTTGTGGTGTGGGTGGTTATCTTTTCCTCCTGACTTTAGTTCTATGGAGATAGAAACGTAGTTGTCTATGCACATTGAATTGGTGTAATCTGTATTCTGCCTTGTTGGAATGATTAGGGAAAAAGACAGGAAGTTCAATGGATTGATTCAAATTGCGTTCTGAACAAACTTTAGGTAGAAAAGATGGGTTGGTTCTCAGAGAAACTCTGTCTTTGTGAAAAACCAGGTATGGAGGGCAAACACATAGAGCATGGAGTTCTGAAACACGTCTGGCAGAAGTAATAGCAACTAGGAAGAGAGTTTTCCAAGAGAGAAATTTCAAAGAACATGATGCTGCTGGTTCAAATGGTGGCAGTATCAAGGAGGCCAGAACCAAATTGAGATCCCAAGGTGGAAGGGGCTCTTTCACTGGGGGTCTAAGTAGAGATGTACCTCTCATGAAGGCCTTACAGAGTTTGTGAGACATTAAGCTTGAGTTAAAAACTCCGATGTGAAAATTTGAAATGGCAGCTAGTTGCACTCTGATGGTAGCAGCAGCTGCATCAGATCAAAACAGTTCTGCTAAGAAATCCAAAATTTAATGTACAGGAGCTGTAAGGGAATCTAAATTCCTGGATTCTGCCCAGTAAGAGAATCTTTTCCATTTGCTAGCATAAACTTTCCTCATAGTTGTCTTATGGGAGGAAACAATAATATCATGCACTGCTGGGGAAATATTGGGGAGCCTGGCTAAGATTGGAAATGGAGTAAACCAAGCTGTGAGCTTGAGAGATTGGAGGGATTGGTGTAACCCACCTGACTGATGAATCAAGAGGTCCAGGCACTGGGTCCAGAACCCAAGGTTGGGCTAGAAGGTGGGGGTGAAGGAACGAAAACCAAATCTGTCGAGGCCAATAGAGGGCAATGAGGATCATCTTGCAACCCAACGATTTTGTTTTCTGAATGACTTTTGGAATTGGAGGAAGGGTGGGGAAATGCATAAAGGTGTCCTTGAGGCCAAAAGTGGACTAGAGTGTCCCTGGGTCTCTGACCTGGAGGAGGAACAAGGGAGAGGTAGCTGCTGCATTTGTTGTTGAGGCGAGAGGCAAAGAGATCGCAGCAAGGCTGGTCCCATTTGTGGAAAATAAGATCCACAATTTCCTGTTTCAGAGACCACTCGTGTGGCATGATGATAACCCTGCTGTGCCTGTCCGCTATTATGTTGGATTTCCCATGGATATGCATTGCTGTCAGAAAACGTAGGGAGGAAATCGCCCATTGCCAGAGTCTGAGGGCCTCTCGACACAAGGGGTAAGACCTCATTCCTCTTGTCTGTTGATGTACCAAACCACTGACATGTCTGTCTGTATTGCAATAGTCCCGGCAGGGAGAGAGTCTTGAAGAGCTTGCAATGCTAGGAGCACCGCCCTCATCTCAAGGACGTTGATGTACAAGTGGTACAAATGAGGTTGCCGCGTGCCTTGGACCATCTTCCCTAGATAATGCCCCCCCCACCCTATCAGGGAAGCATCCATGGTCACTGTGGCAACTGGATGGGATTCCATGAAAGGTCTGCCCTGAGTCACTAGTGGGGAGACCATCCACCAGGAAAGGTGTCTTTTGCAAGATTCCCTAATTAGCATCATGTGAAACATGGGTAATTCCTGGAAGAACCATTGTGTGAAAAGAAGCCACTGAAGGATTCTCATGTGAAAGCGTGCTAAGGGAACTAGAAGAATGGCTGCTGCCATGGACCCTAGAGCTTGAAGGACATATTTGACTTGAATTCTTTTGCTCCTCAGGAGGAGTGACATCTGTTGTCGAATAATGGAAACTCTTTCCTGAGGCAATTTTACAATCATTTTTCTTGTGTCTAGCTCTGCTCCTATGTAATTAATAGACTGACAGGGCAACAAGGCAGATTTTTCGAAGTTTATTGTGATGCCTAGTTGAGCACAGGATGTTATGGTGTAATCTCGTGCCTCTAAGTTGTTGCCTGGTGGTAGCAGTGAGGAGTCAGTCATCTAGATAAGGAAACACCAGGAATCCTAGATGTCTCAGGTGAGCCGTAACTACTGCCATGCATTTGGTGAACACCCTGGGGGCTGTGGTGAGACTAAAGGACAGAGCTCTGAACTAGTAATTACTGGCCCCTAGCCAGAAGCGTAGAAACCTCCTGGACAGTCTGTCCATTTTTATATGATAGCACTCTTCCTAAAGATCTATGGAGCACATCCAATTGTCCTGACCCAGAAAGGGGAGAATGGACTGCAGTGCTATTATTCAGAACTTTTCTTTTTGCACAGATTTGTTCAATCTGCTGAGATCCAGAATTGGTTTCCAGTCCCCTGTCTTTTTGGGCACTAAAAAGAATCTTGAGTAAGTTCTGGATCCTACTTGGTCTGCGGGGACTTCCTGGATGGCTCTTTCTTCTAGCAGTCTTGAAATGTCTGTGACCGCCTGATCCCTTAGATTGGGTAGAACATCTGGGATGGATTTTTTTGAAACAAGAGGGGGTTGATGGAAGAGAATTTTGTAGCCTCCGGATCTAATGGATAGTACCCATTTGTCTTTTGTAATATTTTGGCAGGCGATTGGGTACAATGAAAGCCTTCCCCCGAATGCCTCCAGAGTTGAGCAGTCGGGCATCCCTTCAGGGATGTTGATGGTGTTTGGAAGAGAACGTATCTGTCACCTTGATTTTGCAAACCCCCTCTGCCACGAGGGTGGTGTCTGCCATTGTTATTGTTTCTCTCTCTGCCCCTGGGAGAAAAATCCCCATGTGTGTCAAGCAAGGGTCCCAGGGACTTTCGAAACCACATCTTTCCACCCTTCTGACCCATATGGTCTGGTAGGACTGGAAAAATTGATTCCCTCATCAGAGAGCATCTTGCCTTCCTGCTGGCACCTGGTAAACGTGTCTTTCACCTGAGGCCCAGAGAAAGAGGAGCCAACAAAGGGGGTATTGGTGAAGGACGCTCTGAAAGGTTCTGCAAACTGACACAGCTGCAGCCAAGAACGTCTCCTAAGAGCCACTCCTGTTCCTGCAGCTCTGCTCGCTCCATCGGCTGCGTATGAAATAAGCCTCATGGAGGAGTTGACTACTGAATTTAAAGTCGCCAGCTGGGTAGCTTACCTTGGCTGAAGCTCCCTCAGCTCTGGGATCTTGTAGGGTATCTCCAAGCTTTTAAGAGATCCCTTTGAAGTCTAGTAAAATGAGAAAGATATTTCAGGGACCTAACAGAGAAGGTCGCTGATGAAAACATTCGCTTACCATATCTGTCCATCGTATCAGAATCTTTATTCGGTGGATGGACAGATGAGAAGGTTTCAGCTACCTCTATCTCTTTGTGGCTGCTGCTACCACCATGGCATCAACTGGAATACCTTTAGTCAGGAATTGTTTGTCTTGGGGAGCTGTGATAAATTTATTAGGTCTCCTCGGGACAGGTTCCATGGAATCTGTAGCTGACCAAGCCTTTTGAGACACTACGGACTTGAGTGGATCAAAAGGTGGTGACACCCAGAAGGTGGAAGGTTGGGAACCAAATGCGTCCAGGTATACAGACTCATCCTCATAGGGGACTAGGGAAGTCCAGCTACGCCTCTGCCTAAGAATCTCGAGGATGTCCGAAAAGGAAACATCTTCAGAGGGGGACCTTGGGGACCGCTCCGATTCATCCAGGTCTGTATCTGAGGTGACAGACTCAGGGGAGTCTTGGTGCTTCCTCTTGCACTTTTTCTTCCGGAAAGCCTGCTCAGAAAGCTCTGGGGAGGATTCGGAAGAAGAGGGTTCACCCAATGGGGTGTCCTGGGGCATAGGTTCCCTATGCTTTGGGGCTGGAGGAGGAGCGGAGGTTGGCACAGGCACCAAAGGGGAAGAAGCCAATGGGACTGACAGTGGGGCCATCTGTGGGGACAGCACTCTCCGCATAACCTCAAAAGTGTCACGGTCTCAACACAAAAAGGGATCTGGCTCTGAAGAGACAGGAATCTTACTCTGCACCGAGGGCGACGGCTCCGAGGCCGATGTGGGAGCCGAGCTTAACTGAGCTGACGCTCCGAGGGAGAGAGCGGGGTCGGACAACAGTCCAATGCCACTTCCCCCTCGGAGCAGATGAGAGAGCTTCAGCGCCCAGATACCTTGATGGAAGGAAGAACTGAGGTAATCAGAGCCGAAGAGGATTTCATTGGAGCCGAAGGAACCACTATCAGAATGTCTATGGACTCCGGCTCTGAACTAAGCATAGTTGGAGGAGGAATCGATATCAAAGCGGATGGAGCCGAGGCCTGTTGAGGCAGGCTCGAAAGCATTTTTACAAGGGCCTGTGACTTCAGCAACCTACTGACCACTCTCTCGCCACGTCCTGATCCGATAACCTTGAGAATCGAGAGGAATGGGAAGATGAGCGATGACTGGCTTTGCTCTAAAGTAAGGGTGATTGTGGCACCAAGTGAATCAGCTCCAATGAAGGAGACCTAGCTCGTTTGTGGCTCCGAGGTAAAGGTTGGAGCCAATGGAGGAGTAGTCTTGTCTGTGCTAGAGGGCACAGATACACTTGGTCTATCAAGCTCACAGGTCGGTTCCAAACATGGAGCCGATGGCTTGACTGACTTCAAAGATTTCACTGGCTGAGATGCTTTAGCCGGAGAATCCTTTGTCAACAATCCACGGAGGATTAGCTTGTTTTTCCGCTCCTGCAGGACCCTTGGACTAAAGGCATGACAAATCGAGCAACAGTCCTGCAGGGGCAGAGCCCCCAAGCAATACACACAACTAGTGGGCCCATCTGTCAGAGACATCTTCTGGCAGCATGAGTCACACTTTTTGAACCCTGAGGTTTTAACTTCCTTGAACATTTTAAGAAAAAATGAAGGAAGTACCACACAAAAAGACACACTACAATAATAAAAATGATATTGATAAAAACCTTAAATGGAGATCCTCTAACTTAAATGGCTGTCCTTAAGGGGGGAGAGAACGCTCTAACTTAAATGAGTTCAGGGAAAAACAGAAGGCCTAGCGACGGCCAACACAGTAAAACACAGCAAAGGACAAGATAAGGGGTTTATGAATAGATAAACTTAGAAACTAGTATAAAACAGTGAAAAATTACTAACTTTTCAAGTAAATTATTGAACTTTAGACAGAGAAAAAAGTTATACTCAGCCTGAGCCAGTATTGACGCAACCTCGCAGCTGAAGTGGTAAACGAGATCTGGGTAGCTGACGCTGGGCATGCTGGGATAATGGGTAGCCTCAAGCCAGTAAACAGCTCTCAAGCTATAGAAAGTGGCAGAGTTGGAGCCGAGGATCGGCTCCGAACCCATCCAGCAAGAACGGAGGTGATACTGGACAACTTAACATCAAGTGTTTTGTTATATTGGCAGGGCAGAAGGGCATTAATGCTTGAAATATTTGCAAAGATTCAAAGAAAAGTTATTGTCATTTAGGAAACGCAAGTGCTACTTAAATTAAATTTTGAGTGTCAGCTCTTTTCCAGGAGGAAGCAAACACAAAACGACAGACATGATAGGTATTGAATAAACAACTATAGTACAAAAGTAAATATGTAGGTAGCTGATGCACACGCTTGTACACTATTTATTGACACAGTGACTACTAGATTGACACATGAAAAGTAGACTATACACACAGGTGAGATTGGGTGATATGTAGTAGCATGTACCTGCACTGACCCAGTACTGCAGATGCTGCACAGTACTTCATTAGCAACATATAAAAATCTAACCCCACAATGGATAACGGCATACACTGCAAGCTCTCACCTCCTACTCCCAGTATCTCAGGAAAATGAAAGGATGTAAAGGGGATGGGGGCTTGAGGGCAAGTTGGTGTCGTGGGGGATAAGGTAGCAAAAAATATGAACACAACAAAGAGGAGAGAGAGGATACCTTTTTCAGGAACAAATTACACATTTCATATTCAACAAACCAGGTCACAGAGAAGAAAGCACAGATCCCAGGCACCACTTTGCACGGTACACACTTCCAAACCACAGAGCACACCAGCACAAGTGAAACTACCCTAACATGTTAACAAAATTTCAAAATGACAATTCATTAGAGCCACACATATCTGCGATACTAAGGTTGGTTATTAGAAAGCTTCTGATGAGATTTTCATTTTCATTTTGTGATGGGGTTATCTCCCTCACATATGCCGAGTGTCAAAAATCGGGATGATGTTCTATCTAGAACTAACTTATTACAATTTGTTGATCCTGATAACCAGAATGAGGAATATGACATAAGATTTACAACAGCGGTTGGGACTAATGCACATAAGACTATTTCTATTAACAAACATTGGCATATGTTAACTTTGAACATTTTTTCTGGGAAACATTCTGGGTAATTTTTTGCAAATATAGCTATAAAAGAGCATATAACTAGAAACATTTTTCTTTTTATAAAACAATTGCTTTACATCAACCTAATTATAGTTAATTTAATGGTTCTAGATATTATGCTGTCTGAAATTTTTTTTCTTGTATAGTGCACACTGCCAGTTTTAACACTACTCTTACTGGTAAAAAGTTAAAATATTAGGCATCTTATTAAATGTAACATAACTACTATGTCATTGCCAAGCTGATTATGTTTTGCAGACTAGGATGATGTTTAAGTGACAGTGAGCATCTGAGTGCCATCAGATGCAAAAAGATGGACAATGCCCAATACAGACTTTGTATCAAACATACAACTGTTCCTTTTTCAGGCATCAATGGCACCTCAAATGAGATGTCTGAGTTGCTTTATACCAAAGTAGGAAGATGGATTATTTTACTTGGTTGTTTCCACAGGTTTAAACACCACATGCTTCTGCTTATTTTATTTGGATTTTACTCTTAGCTGATATTCATATTTTGTATATTTTTATATATAAATTTACTGTTATACGGTTATGTAATCATTATTCAAACTTAAACACATGAAGCATGAAATAGTATTTAAGTAGATCATGTAATTTTGGTGGTATGCTGAGGAGCCTCTTGATCATGGCTGACACCTGTTCTTTGTTTTTTTTTTTTTTTTTTTTTGCTGCCTTATAATAAATTTTGGGCTTCACTTGTGCTGGTGTATTCTGGGCTCAGCCATTAATTGAATTCTTGCTGTAAATACCCACAAAACTATTTAAAGTAACATGGTTTCTTTTTAACAGTTAACAAGCTCCAACACTATCAATGCAAAGACAACAAGCTATGAGGTGTTTAAAAAAAAATCTACAAAATGTGAGCACAAACTGGGAGCACTAGGGCATAAGAAATAAAAACTAGCTCTAGACTATTGTCACTGCTGAAGTGACACCCCTACCCCATGTGTAAAAGTTGGAGAAAGGTGGTGTAGATGGATGGAGAGAAGAATGGATGTACCCTAAAAAGGAAACATTAATAGATTAAATCTTCTACCATTGTGATGAGCACCTCATATAACTTTATAAAGATATAAATTGATTTTACATCTCTTCGGTAGTTCTTTATTTCCAGGTGGAATATCAAGTTACATGTTCAGAGGCTGGGAGGAGGCCTGTAATGTTTGCTGACAGTAGAAAATGAGAGCTAGATAACAGTTTCACATTCATCCTCTACAGAGACTCTCCCCAAAACACTCCCAAAACAAGTTGCTGAAGCAGCAGTTCCTTTGGCAAACTGAGCTCTGATGATTTCCTCAGGAGATTCCCAACAAGACTTAAAATTCCACCACAAAATCCACTTGGAAAAAGTCTGGTTTCTGAAACTGGTCAGACTATCTGAAGCAAAAAAACTAAGCTGAGATCCCTTTGTGATATCCTTGATCGATGAATCATACACCCACATCTGTGTTCCAGGATGTAATAGAACAGCGGTCAATCGACAGGACTGTTACAATGAGGATAATACAGAAGTTGGATCACTATTTGATAGATATGACCAAAATGATCTTTACTGAAAAACGGCAAACACTGAAGAATACACTGATGCTAGCAGATGTCACTGCCACAAAAAGGGCTGTCATTTGGTAGGATACTATAAAGAAACTCAGAAAATTGGTTCAAGAGGTGCTAAGTCATTCTTTCTAGCACAAAACTCGTATTTCAAAGGGAAAATAACTATCTTAATAAAAAGGAGAAGCTCACAGAGAATACAACCGAACTAAGCTGAGCAATGTACAATAGTATAGTATCAAAACTTCAATTCAAACAAATGGGTCAATAATCAGGCACTGTAGGAATGGGTAAATAATCAGGCACTGTAGGAGGTGTGACATGTGACAGAGTACAAACACTTTTTTGTTGTTGTGTCATTTGGCTTATCCCGGTTAGGGGTAGCCACAGCGGAACTCCGGTCTAGCCACAGCGGAACTCCGGTCCGCTAATGTTTGGTAGTGGATTTTTACGTGTCGAGTTACCAGCCCTGATGCAAACCTTCAACGAAGGCACGCCCATTCATGCATGCCTCCACACAGAAGACGCTCTAGCTGAGAATCAAATGCGACAATGTCTTGCTGTGAGGGGACAATGCTACCGCAGCACCAGTATGCTTTAAACCACAGAGCACAAACACTATTGATACCAAAAGGTGAAACTACCTTTTAGAAAGGTAAGACCTCCTGCTAGTGCACTTCCAAAACTTTTCTGAGGACACAGACAATGTGCAAGTAAGATAAGGTTTTACTGTAGATCAAAATGACAATCTCTGTGTTATAGGGAAGGATATTCCTTCCCTTCTGCTGCCATAGAAAATCTTCCTTGACAGACATCACAGGAAATGGACTGTGCACTCTAGATATTTAAGAAAAGAAAGCATTTGAAGATGCATCTGAGACAGAAGCACAGTGATACTGACAGTCAGAATTAGAAGATTATTCTACGTCCAATGACTCAGAAGTCAGGAATGTGTACTATCAGACCCCCCCCCCCCCCCATATTCAATACTGGCCAATAGCAAAGCCTCTGGCATGACCTCTTTGGAGGATGCTGTGATCTTGGATAATGGTATGTCTGAGCAGGCTGAGCCCACCATGCAGTCAGCTGGTCCCCAGGCCTGACCTGGACGTCTTTGCCTAAACTCAGGTAAGTGAAGAGGAGAGTAATATCCTCAATGTTTGCTGTGATTGAGGAAGCAAACAGAATGAATCAAAGTAATGAGGTATTTGTCCATGGCCTAAAGTCACAAAGGCAGCTACATCTCACAAAACTGAGGACAAAACCATCCAAATCTAAAACAAAGTCTTTCCCAGCACAGGCTGTGTGGACCCTCATTCATTTTTACCTCCCAGATGCCTCCTCAAAATTCATTCCAGCTGGCTCAACCTTTTAAGAATTTTTTGAAAACTCCAAGCAGGCTGCTAATGACTCACCTTCAGTGTGAATGGATCTTCAAAGATAAGAGAACACCTTCCTCTCAGGAGGATTCTGATACATTAGATACAGAGTAAATGCAGTGGATTGATGCTGGCCAAATCCATCTACTCTCTTATTTTGAATCAAACAGTGAAGACACTATTCTCTGCATCCCACACTATACATTGTCTCCTTCCGGCACACTATTAACATGATGAAGGAAGTTTTGACATTAGATGCATAAGTGCTCCCCTTAGGCACAAATAATGTATAAAGACTTCATGAGCCTGACTGAACCAAAATATTTACCCATTCTCCAGTATCTGAAGAACTGAAAGACATCATTATCAGTGTATCATTGGAGTTAGATTCCCAGGCCCTAGCTCCCAAAAAATCTGACAGCTTTAATAGAGTCCAGGATTATTACAACTATCCAGCTGTACTGTCGCTGCATTTTAGCAAGGGAATTACTCCATCTCCGGCCAGGAATCCCCTTCACAGAGACAACGATGCAAAATTCAAGAGTGCTTTAGGAAGAAGACGTACTCCTCTGCTACCTTTAGGACCCTTAACTGACAGACGCATGTTTAAATACCAGGAATTCCTCCTCACTCAGGTCATGTCCAAGTCAAAGAAGATTAAGGATAAGGACCTTAAAAAATGAGATGACTGAACTTTGCAACCTCAGTGTTGAGGTTTGCAAGCATTCCATAAAATGTGGCTATGATGCACTGGATTCACCATGCAGGACAACGGCTACAGGATATTTCTTTAGTAGTAATGTTTTTTTTAATTAATTTAGTTCATTTGTTAACCATGGAAGCCATTTGAGCACAACAGTCCCTTTTAAGGTGTGACCCAGAGTCAATAATTTGCAAGTGAATATTAAGGGAATCAACCCTGAGGCCTATTAACAGCTTGCAGCATTAGCCCTCCAAGGTAATCTACTGGGAACTTGCCTTTCTATGTGGTAGCTACCGCATTTACTTTTGATTTGAGTTGAGAAACTGGGTCTCAATTGTTTCAGAGAACAGTGAAGTTTTCAATTAAGTATTGCCATGCTTTTATATTACAGTGTGCGTCATTTTGATCTTATGTTGATGACAGAGGTTATACTGTCATCTCTACAGCAATGTAAGTAGTTATAAAGAAAAGGACATAGTGACACAATTCTGTGTTTTGGTTGGTTTTTCATTTCTCACAGTGCACTCTGCATCCACATTATCATGCACCACCTTCTCATCCAAGGTCTCCATTTCACTCATTCAAAACATCAATACTCAAAGAAGTATTGCTTTATTTGATACTCTCTCCAAAGATTTTGAAACTTTCTTCCAGAGACACTCCCTGTTTTGTGTTCTTTGCCATCTATTAAACACACTACAATATGCCCTTTTCTCTTCACCTGCATAATAGCGCTTAAATTGATTTAAAAAAATTAGCTTATCATTCAGTCTACTTCTGTCTCTACTATCAAATTTTTTGTTTTGAGGCAACACTACAAAAGTTGCGAAATCACACAAGCTCAAAACCTGGGGATGGGGCAGCTGTAAATGACAGCACCCAATAAAAGAACTGTGATACCCCACAGACACAAAAGGTTTATGACCCCATTGGGAAGAAAAGATGAGGAACTACAAACAACTTGAAGTATAGACTTTTTCTTGGCCAAATACCATAAAATATGACAGGTTAGATGATGCAACAGCAAGACAGCCAAATTGAAAAGGAAAGTATGATTTCATTCAAACCCAACATGCTATGCAGCAACAAAGTTGAAAGGCACATAACTTTCACAAGAAGGGAAAACAGCAGTGTCATTTTTTTACTATGGTGCTGTGTGTTTCTCATTCTGTAATCAGGAGAATATACTCTAAGAAAAGAAATGTGGTTAGGGCATGTCTGCCCTTTAAAAGATGACATCCAGTCATGTCAGTCCTAGCCACAACATCTGAACAAATCAAATTATAGCAGGCTACATGAAAAAGTATTTTGAAAGACATCATCACAGCCTTCACAAGGTCCTCCATGAGTTTAAACTTGGGGAGATCCATGACCCATTTTTAGTGCCTAATCTTCTAGAAGGAAATGGAACTTGGACAAATGAGACAGATGCAAAGAGTAAAACAGGACCCAAAGTTCAAAACAGCAAAGTAGTATTCTTTCTTATTATACCAGCCAAAAGCGCTGTTCTCCTTGTCAGGTGCCAGGCTGACAAAGTGTTTTGGCTTCTATGACCTGTGCTAGACTAAAGAGATCATCAAGCAGCATCTTGGAAAGGTGGTCTACCATCTTAGGTAGGAACTTATAGAGGATTATCCACCTTCTTAAGTGCCAAAGAGGCAGAGGCTGGCCCATTTCCACGATGCTTCCAGAGAAACTTTCATAACTGTCTCCAAAGACGAGACAGCCCTTGGTTTCCAATATTCTTCACAAGATATGCAACATACATTTTTATAGGATGGAATAAATAAATTAAACCAGCAGCAATGTCCTCTCATCCATTCTAAATGAGGGAGATCATCAGTGGAAGAAACAGAGAAAGATTAATCAGTGGAAGAAACAGAGAGAAAGAGATTCATCATTATCTATCTTGGAAGCAGTGACATCAAGAGCCCCTGACTCCACAAAGGAGCCTAACTAAGAGAAAGTCTCATGCTTCCTGCTACCACCAGGCATGAGATCAAAAAAGGATTAGTGTCTAGCTGACACATACCAATGTTGGGTGAATGGTAGCCTTGTGCAAATGACACAACAACTGCTGTGTGATGGGGGCCTACAACAGTCTCACAGGGGAAGGTGGCACATGCAGAGGAAAGGCCTGCTGCTTGCTTCATTCCATATTATCTAAAGTTTCACTCTTTGCCCTGTATCGCTAGTTTCTATGTCTAGTACCCAGGAATGGCAAAACAAGAAAAGATACAACAAACAGATCCAAGTGGCCCTAGGCCTAGATAAAACTTTGGTCTTAAGTTCATCAAAAACAAAAACTGATGACTCAAGGGGTCATTCAATGGGACAAGGCAGTTCAGCTGGTCTCCAGCTAATCAGCTAGGCACTAGGTAGTGTTATCCTAAGATGCATCCTCAAGATTGGAGCTGCAGGCATTACTCTCAGTGTCCTCTTCTGTTCTACTGAGGTACAAGACTGGGGAGGGCAGAATCTTCATTTCCCAAAGATGAGCTTAGCACCTGGAGGGATCAAGAGAATAGTTTAACCCCAGATTTACCTGCAGGAGGGACAGGCTGTGACTTTTTCATCAAGTGTCTGTACCTTAAGAGATGTTCCACTCTTGTCTGGGAATATAAAATGTATCATCCCACCAGTATCCTCAAAAGGTGGTCCTGATGGCCATCATCATACAAGTCAAGCAGTAAGAAATAAGTTTCTCCCTCCAGTAACAATGAATGACAGAGATGTAGGTTTGAGAATGTTTCAAATCATGCTCCTCCATGAGATAATAATGACAATAGTAATGTGGGTAGTAATATGATGGCCAAAGGCATCACAGTGCAAGTTTGTAAGGCAAAAGAATACAGAAAACTTCAATGACAATAGCATGACTGAGAAACTATGAGGAGTTAAAAAAAAAATGTACTGTTGTATTTCGAAGACATGCCTGCTTATGGTTTGGCATGTGATATCTAGACATAAGCTAGAAGGGGCAAGTGTACATTTTGAGTGCAGGAGTTTCTTGAAAATTTGATTATGTGTTTTTGTTGAAAAGGACTGCACCTAACCATGGTCCCAGTTACAGTATATGTGTTCTGCTCCTACCCACTTCTGGAGATCCAGACAAAAAAGGAATGTATGGAATGTAATTTATAGCACCCTAAGAACCTTGTATTTCATAATGCCCTATTTCCCCTCGACAATCATAATGTAGGCTAATCCAGGCACTGCATTCTGTGACAAAGACAACTATCCCCGCATCATTCTAGGACTGGACTTTACAAATCAGAAGAAACTGTGTCTTCTACTCATATTTAACTATTTGCACAATGCTATACTGAAAATATGGAATGACGTATGATATTTACTGGATAATGCCAGACTCTCTATCTGGCCTGCATCACCATACTTAAATACACTAATCCTAAACCTAAACTGTTAAAGACATCTAACTGTTGAAATGACATGCCTGAAAGACTAAATGTTCACCTTTGGTTATAACTCAATCACAGTGATTTACTGCTGCAATGATTCTTAGGATAATCATCACTGAAATCTCAGTAGGCACAGAGGTTAAGGTTGCCAGCTGTAGTTCCTGTGATACAAGATTTAATTCTCTCAGCCCTCGTTTGCTTATTGTGCGACCTTGAGTATGTTAACCAGACACTGTTCCCGGGTAAGCCCCTACAAAGGAACTGTGTGGCCAGTGGGTCTACCTGGTTATCAAATAGGATTAATTATGATTATTATTATTATTGTCACAAGTTCTGCAGATAATGAATATGTGGATGCATTTAGTTCATTTAATATAGCCACAACACCAAATTAATATGGTACTGCATCAGGGCTAGCATGTAATGTAAGCATTGGCTCTAGACAAACTGGTCACATTGAATAATGCTGAAATGATACCCTGACACAATGTCAACATGAGAAAAGGGAGGTTGATTACGATGATTATGACTGCAAGCTATGTATAAAGAGTATGAGAAAAGTGCATTTATGTTTATTATTCAATTAAGAAAACTAATTTTCTGTGTTCAATGTATGTATTACTGTAACAGCGTACTTAAACAAGTTGTGCTTTGCGGAATGGAAATAGTATTTGGAAACTATTAAAAATCAAAGGCATTTGAAATTTAGCTTACCAAAGATAGAACAGATTGAGTCTGAAACACAATTTTCAGCTTGAAAGACTGATTTTCAAACCTTATGGTTATCCCGAGGATTCAGGAAGAACCCTACCACAGGTAGTAATAGCTGCAGTAAACGGGTTGTTAACACAATATGGAAATTTGCATTTCAGGGACATGTTAGTTGGCATGAGGAAAGACTTCATTATTGATTAATCTGCACATCTCTGAACTTCTCTTAACTGCTATGAGTGCAAAACAACATATTCTTGCAGTAGTAAACACTGGAGTCCCATGTATCAAATTGGCAGAGGCACCCCACTACCACATTCACTTCCCACACACATTCAAACATGCATACAAACCTGACATTCTTCATACCTGTTACTGAATTGACAGAATGCCCCCTGAAGTCTCTTCTAATATTTCTATCCCTGCCCTTCTTAAATCACAGATCCTTAATCAGTCAATAATGTCAGACATTACAGTATTCCATCTTACTATTCTTAGCATACACTGTAATACTAGAGCCATTAAGCTATTAACTACTTTTTAAGAGAGTTCAGGTCCTACATCAAAATTCTCCTTGGTGTAGTCTAGTGCTTCTCACAGCTTTATCCTGAAGCACCCCCCAATCAGACACACATTCATCACTCTCAACTGTTAGTCCCCGCCCTAGCAAGATGCTTCTGCTGTTGCTCTTTTAGTTGCAGTGTGACTTGTAACTCACATACTGTTGCAGTCACTGAATAATGCCAGAGATTAGAGGTTCATTCTTCTTATACTGAAAAAAGAATCACTTGCTGCACTTACTGATGAGTTAAGGTAGTAGGCTAAGACTCAGGGTGCAGGCTTTGAGACCTCACCCTTCTGACTTCAATTTTTTTTAAGTATTAATTTACAAGCACCCCTGATGTACAGTAGTTGCATACAGCACTATTACATTGATTCAGTACTGAAGATGCAGGGTTTGCATCTTTTTAAATGCCTTTAGGGCATGTTATATACAGTACCTCTGGTGTTTAGTGCTCCCCTGACCCAGGTCTTTCACACTGCAACACTTGGAACTTTTCTCTCTTAACAGGGTACAACCTAACACCCTAATAATGGGTGATTTCAACTACCCCACCATTAACTGGGAAAACTACTCATGTACCAACTCTTGAGCTCAACGTTTTCTGGAATTCATAAATTCCAATGCCTTGGATCAACTTATCCACACCCCCACCAGGGGCAGCAATATCCTAGACCTGGTTATTACCAATATGGGCAACTGGTGCTCCACACCAGAGGTTAATTCCTCGTTGGTCAGGTCCGACCACAAGGTAATCACCCTAGACATCCACATCCCTCCCCCATTAGGGAAACCACAGTAAAAAATTTCTCCAAAGCCAACTTCACGCTTCTTAAGACAGAAGTGGCAAACTTCACGACACCCATGCAGATGGACAATAGAAGCATGACTACTGAATCTTACACAAATGCACTTTATGAGCACTTACACAAGTCCATGGATCATGCAATCCCTAACAGAACCAAGATGCTATCCTCCAAAAAATGGAAGCCAATCTGGTGGTCCCCTGCCATAAACAAACTCTACAACAGAAGAAAGAAACTGTTGCTAAAAAGAGTAAAATCCCATGATTGGAGAAACTCCCTGGTCAGCCTCAGTAAGAAGCGGAGATCCCTCAAAATCCTCCAAAGTGAGTTATGAAAACAAAATTGCCACTGACTCTAAAGACAACTACAAAGCATTCTATAGCTATGTCAAGAATCTCAATGGCAACACTCAGATCTGCTCTGAGTTACAGCACAATGGCACTAAATATACAGAACCAACTGATATTGCCAACATCCTGGCAGATAGGTTCAATGCTAACTTTACCCCCCTCTCATCCCCTAAAGGGCCCATTTCTATACCGGAAGAATGCAAAGTTCCTGTAATCACGGCTGCACAGGTAAAAAAACACACTCTCCAAAGCCAACATCATCCATGGGACCTGACAACATCCCAGGCTGTGTTCTACATGAACTACAGAACGAACTGGCACCCCACCTAAGTACCATGTTCAATCCTAGCCTCACCTTAGGCTATGTGCCCACTGAATGGCACACAGCAACGGTTATCCCACTCCACAAAGGGGGAGCCACATCGGACTCTGGAAACTACCGCCTCATTAGCCTGATGAGCCTGGTCTGCAAGGCTATGGAACGTATCATTATGGAACTTATAAACAATGGCATTGGTAATCTCCAAACTCAGGACCCCACCCAGTTTAAGTGTGTAAAAAGCAGATCATGTCTCGTAAACCTGATAGACTTCTTTGAAGCAGTCACCAAAGCCATAGATGAGGGTAAGGTGGTTCACACAGCCTATCTAGATCTCACCAAGGCTTTCGACACAATCCCCCACTCTGGAATTCTAGATAAACTCATTAAACTAGGTATAAATCCCTATGTCACAAGATGAGTTGCCAAATGGCTCACTGACATAACCCACACTGTGAAAGTAGCAGACTCCAAATCCAACTTCAGACAAGTAGAGTACCACAGGATTCAGTCCTGGGTCCTCTCTTGTTTGGTATCTATTTCTCTGAAGTACAGGCTAACACAGAAGGTCTTTGGCTAACAAAGTTCGCAGATGACTGCAAACTAGGAGCCATAATCAAAACTCCAAAAGATGTGGACATCCTACAAAAGGGCCTATCTGAGACAGATGGCTGGTGTCAAAGCCATGGCCTCAAGCTCAATGTCAAAAAGTGCATTGTCATCCCTTTTGGTAAAACCTCTGTACCTATGAACTACCACATAGGTGGTAGTCTACTTAACACCGAAAGTGTGATAAGAGACCTTGGGACACAGGTGGAAATTAGTCTCTCCTTTGATAATCACATCTCCACAGTAGTCAGGAAATCCTACTACATGGCACACCTTATCACAAAAGGTTTTTCATCCAGGAAAAAAACGAGGTCATTGTTCCCCTCTACTCATCACTCAGACCCATTATAGAGTACGCCGCCCCTTTTGGTATGTACCTCACAAGACATCTACAACAAGGCAACAGAAAGACCTCACAAAGAGGATTACCGGCCTTAAACAGATGCCCTAAGCAGACTGTCTCAAAAAACTGCAGCTTTACTCCGTCGCATATCGCCTACTTCGCGGCAATCTCTGCCTAACACAAAGCTATGTCAAACCCAGAGCTTTTGGACATGCTCCACTTAAAGAAATCCCAATCCCTAAGAGCTACACGCTCTAGGTACCTAACACTTGTCACCACAATTAAAAGAAAATGCTGGAGGGATAGATTCCTGTGCCAGAGACTTCCCATACTCTGGAACAAACTACCTATCTATATCAAACAAAGTTCCTCATTAGCACTCTTCAAGAAAAATCTTGATGATTGGATGGGAGATAGGAAATTCATCCCGGGGATCACTTCGGTGGCTCTGCTCGACAGTGGCACAGGAAAATAATTTTCTTGGGTGGCGAAAGCCAGGGTACCTTTTGGCTAGGCTTATATAGGCCCTAGGGTCAATAGCCTAGTACCTACCTATGAACATTTTAAGTACCAGTATAGCAAAATACAGAGAGTGATCCCCGGTACTAGTGTCCTCTCCCCCATCCTTCACAGTGCAAACCTTTGCTTTTACAAGTCTAAGACACAATACAAAGATTATCCCTGGTGTCTAGTTCTTCCAACCCTTGTCTTTTGTGCTATAAATTTTGTTTTTTCTAAGTACCTCTAAGACATAGTATGAAGAGTATTCCTGATATCTAGGGCTTCTTACCTTCCCAAGTATTGCAGGCTTTGCTTGTTATTCTAGGAGGGATCGTAGAGGTGTCATAGACCCCCACCCAGACAGACAAGCACAGAAAAAAGAAGTTATGTCTTACCATAACGTTCCATCTGTGTGGTAGATCTTTATTCATTCATTAAGGATAGGACTTTGGTTCCGTCCTTGAAACCGACACAGCCGTTTCCAAGCTTGCGCCAGCCAAAAACTCTCAGCCAAGACCTACCCATAATGCCCCTCTCACCATCTCTTCAGATCGAGTTTGCCCGCCCCTATATTACAGAAATAATAAGATAGACAGTAGGAGGCTCTGTCTGAGCAAATACCTTAACCAGGAGATCCTAAAGTCCACCAGGAGTCCAGGGCAGGGGGAAGGAGGGTGGGAAGTAATGAATGAATAAAGATTTACAACACAGATGGAAACTTATGGTAAGACATAACTTCTTTATCTGATGTTGTAAATCTTTATTCATTCCTTACTGATAGGACCAAGTCCCTAGCTACACGAGTCCTGGGTGGCCCTAAGGAAGGATATTCCTGAGCACCATAGAACAAAAAGATGCTCGTCCCCTGGAGGCCAAATCCAATTTGTAATGAGTTTTAAAGGTATGAGGTCTTGCCCAAGTGGCTGCTGTGCAGATATCATCCATAGAGGCTCTGGAATGAAAAGCCACAGAACTAGCCATCGATCTAGTGGAATGAGCCTTTACTCTGGAAGGTAAGGACAGTTTATTCTGATGGTAGATGAAGGTAATGATGTTTCTAAGCCAAAAGGATAGTGTCACTTTGGAGACAGGTTTACCCAATTTGGGTCCCGCAAAGGCCACAAACAATCCATTTTTCTAAAAGATTTAGTTCTGTCCAAATAAAAACAAAGCTTCCTATTAACATCAAGGGTGTGCAAAAGGTACTCCCCTCTGTTTGAATGCTGAGGGAAGAAAACCAGCAGGTCAATAGATTGGTTAATTGAAAATCCAGAAATGACCTTGGGCAAGAAGGAAGGGTCAGTAAGTAGGGACACTGTCCCTGTGTAAGTTCAAGTAAGGTCTCTTGACAATCAAGGCTGCAACTCAGATACTCTTCTCGCTGAGGTAAGTGCTACTAGAAGTAGAGTCTTCCAAGATAAAAATGTCATATCACATGAATTAGAAGGTGGGCTTGTTAATGACTGAAGTACCAAAGTCAAGTCCCAAGGTTTTATGGGGGGGCATGACAGGAGGTTTAACATGTAATAATCCTTTCAAGAAAGTTTTGCATATATGGTGTTACATAACAGAAGAATTATTGAAACCATTATGAAAATTTGAGATAGCTGCTAAATGTACAGTGAGTGTCGATGCTGAGGCTCCTACATGTAGAAGAGTAGTCAGGTACTGTAGGATCTTCTGAATAGGCATAGAGAAAGGGTCTATGTCCTGACCTTTGGCCCATGTAGAGAACCTAGCCCATTTACTAGAATAAATTTTCCTGATGGAAGGTTTGTGTGAAGCCAGAAGAATCTCACGGACAGGAGATGAAATATCAGGCAGCCTGGCAATCATCGGAAGTGGAGGAACCAAGCTGTGAGTTTGAGGCTGTGGAGATTGGGGTGAAACAGTCCCTGAGGGTGAGATAGCAGACCTTGGGATTGATCCAGGATCCACGGACTGTGAATCGGATGAGGCCACAGGAAAGGAAACCAGACTTGACAGGCCAATTATGGGCAATGAGGATCACTTTGCTTCTCAACCTTTGAGCTTTCTGGAGGAATTTCGGGATGAGGGGAAATGGAGGAAAGACATACAGTAGACCTGGGGGCCAATTGTGCATTAGAGCATCCCTCGGTGATTCCCCCTGAGGGGGGATCAGGGCAAAATAGCTTCTGCATTTGTTGTTTAGAGGGGAAGCAAACAGATCGCAGCAAGGCCTGCCCCAACGGCGGAAGATCCGATCCGCTATTACAGGATTGAGGGACCACTCATGGGCATCAGGAGGTTCCTGTTCAGATTGTCCGCAATAAGGTTGGACCTCCCGGGAATGTGTGTTGCTATAAGAAAGTGATTGGAAGCTATCGCCCAGTGCCAAATCCTCATGGCTTCCCGACACAGGGGGTAAGAGCTGGTTCTGCCTTGTTTGTTTATATACCAGATGACTGACATGTTGTCAGATTGAATTGCAATGGTCCTGGAAGGGAGGAATGTACGTAACGCTTGCAACGCTAAGAGAACTGCCCTCAATTCGAGGACATTTATGTGCAAATTAGCCTCCATGGGGGACCAGGTGCCTTGGGCCATCTTTCCTGGAAATGCCCCCCCCCCCCTAACAGAGAAGCATCCATGGTCACCTTGGCCCTGGGCTGGGGGAGACAGAACAGTCAACACCAAAGATTTGATTCAGGTTTCATCCACAATAGCATTTCTTTCCTGCAAAGGTTTGTAAGGCGTATCAACCTGGCCAAATTATTTATGCGGACAACACAAAATATTTACATACCAGATCGGTCGAGGCCCGGGTTAACAATGACCGCCACCAGTACTGTTAGCCAACAGGCTGCTGGCGGAAATGGGACTACTGGTGGCTGGAGGAGGAGAGGAGGGGGAAGGCATGGCTGAAGGCAAGAAGTGAGGAGAAAGGCTAGGACTGTGGTAGTGAGGGTCGGAACTTTGAATGTTGGCAGTATGACTGATATAGGGAAGAGAGCTAGCCGATATGATGGAAGGTTGGTATATTGTGTGTGCAAGAGACCAGATGGAAGGGGAGTAAGGCTAGGTGTATCGGAGATGGGTTCAAATTGTTTTATCATGGTGTGGATGAGAGGAGAAATGACATAGGCATTATCCTGAAGGAACAGTATGCTAAGAGCGTTTTGGAGGTGAAAAGAGTGTCAGATAGAGTGATATTTATGAAGCTGGATATAGATGGTGTATTGATGAATGTTGTTAGTGCATATGCTCTACAAGTTGGGTGTGCGATGGATGAGAAAGAAAAATTTTGGAAGGAGTTGGATGAAGGTGTGATGACTGTACCCAAGGGTGAGAGAGTGGTGATTGGAGCAGATTTCAATGGGCATGTTGGTGAAGGGAACAGAGGGGATGAGGAAGTGATGGTTAGGTATGGTGTTAAACAAAGGAATACAGAAGGTCATATGGTAGTGGATTTTGCAAAAAGGATGGACATGGCTGTGGTGAATACGTATTTTAACAAGAGGGAGGAGCATAGGGTGACATACAAGAGTGGAGGAAGATGCACACAGGTGGATTATATCTTATGAAGGAGGGCCAGTTTGAAGGAGATTGGAGACTGTAAAGTGGTGACCGGGAAAAGTGTAGACAGACAGCATAGGATGGTGGTTTGTAAGATGACATTGGTGATCAAGAAGAGGAGGAGCAGTGTGAGGGCAGCACCAAGGATCAAATGGTGGAAACTGAAAAAGGGTAATTGTGAGGTGGAGTTCAGGGAAGAGTTAAGACAGGCATGGGTGGCAGTGAAGAGTTACCAAATAGCTGGGTAGCTACAGCAGAGCTAGTAAGGGAGACAGCTAGAAAGGTGCTTGGTATGACATCTGGACAGAGGAAGGACGACAAGGAGACATGGTGGTGGAATGAGGAAGTACAGGAGAGTATACAGAGAAAGAGGTTGGCAAAGAAGAAGTGGGATTGCCAGAGAGATGAAGAAAGTAGACAGGAGTATAATGAGATGAGATGCATGGCAAAGAGAGAGGTGGTGAAGGCTAAGGATAAGGCATATGAAGAGTTGTATGAAAGTTTGGACACTAAGGAGGGAGAAAAGGACCTGTACCAATTGGCTAGGCAGAGGGACCGAGCTAGGAAAGATGTGCAGCAGGTAAAGGTGATAAAGTATAATGAGGGAAACATACTTATAAGCTAGGAGAGTGGTGTTGAGCAGATGGAAAGAGTACTTTGATGGGTTGATGAATGAGATGGAGAGAAGGTTCAATGATGTGGGGATAGTGAATCATGAAGTGCAATGGATTAGCAAGGAGGAAGTAAGCATAGCTATGAACAGGATGAAGAATGGAAAGGCTATTGGTCCAGATGACATACCTGTGGAAGCCTGGAGGTGTTTAGGTGAAATGGCAGTGGAGTTTTTAACCAGATTGTTTAATGAAATATTGGAATGTGAGAGGATGCCTGAGGAATGGAGAAAGTGTTTTGGTACAGATTTTGAAGAATAAGAGTGATGTGCAGAGCTGTAGCAACTACAGAGGGATTAAATTGATCAGTCACAGCATGAAGTTATGGGAAAGAGTAGTGGACGCTAGGTTAAGAAGGGACGTGATGATTAGTGATCAGCAGTATGGTTTCATAGGTTCATAGGTTCATAGGTTTACACTAGGCTATCTGCCCAAGGGCATTTATAAGCCTAGCCCATAGTTATGTGGCTTTCGCCACCCCTTTAGTTTGAATAAAAACTATGCCTATGCCAGGAAAGAGCACTACAGATGTGATGTTTGCTCCGAGAGTGTTGATGGAGAAGTACAGAGAAGGCCAGAAGGAGTTGCATTGTGTTTTTGTAGACTTAGAGAAAGCATATGACAGGGTGCCTAGAGAGGAACTGTGGTATTGTATGAGGAAGTCGGAAGTATTCAGAGAAGTATGTAAGAGTGGTACAGGATACGTACGAGGGTAGTGTGACAGCAGTGAGGTCTGCGGTGGGAGTGACGGATGCGTTTAAGGTGGAGGTGGGATTACATCAAGGATCAGCTCTGAACTCTTTCTTATGTGCAATGGTGACGGACAAGTTGACAGACGAGATCAGACAGGAGTCCCCATGGACTCTGATGTTTGCAGATGACATTGTGATCTGTAGGGAACAGGTGGAGGAGACCCTGGAGAGATGGAGATATGCTCTAGAGAGAAGAGAAATGAAGGTCAGCAGGACTAAGACAGAATATATGTGTGTGAATGAAAGGTAGGATAGAGGAATGGTGAGGATGGAAGGAATAGAGGTGGCAAAGGTGGATGAGTTTAAATACTTGGGATCGATAGTTAAGAGTAATAATGAGTGTGGAAGAGAGGTGAACAAGAGAGTACAGGCAGGATGGAGAGGGTGGAGAAGAGTTTCAGGAGTGATTTGTGACAGACTAGTACCAGTAAAAGTGAAAGGGAAGGTCTACAAGAGGGTAGTGAGACCAGCTATGTTATATGGGCTGGAGACAGTGGCATTGACAAAAAGGCAGGAGTTAGAGCTGGATGTGGCAGAGTTAAAGATGTTAAGATTTGCACTGGGTGTGACGACGGTGGACAGGATTAGGAATAAGTATATTAAAGTGTCAGCCCAGGTTGGAAGGTTTGAAAACAAAGCCAGAGAAGCAAGATTACATTGGCTTGGACATGTGCTGAGGAGGGATGCTGAATATATTGGGTAAAGGATGCTAAGGATGAAGCTACCAGGTAACAGGAAAAGAGGAAGGCCTAAGTTAAGGTTTTATGGATGTGGTGAAAGAAGACATGCAGGTGGATGGTGTGACAGAGCAAGATGCAGAGGACCGGAAGAAATGGAAATAGATGATCCGCTGTGGCGACCCCTATCGGGAACAGCTGAAAGATGATGATGATCATGTGGTCAAGTGGATGTGGTTAAGATCGACCAATGTGATGAGAGGAGCCACTGTAATAGTCTCATGTGCAACCTCACCAGTGGTACTAGGGTAATGGCTGCTGCCATAGAGCCTAATAGTTGTAGTAAAAGGCGTGCTGGTACAAAAGCCTGTGGAAGGAGGACTTGGATCTGGTTTCTTATTTTTGAAAGCCTGTGAGAAGGGAGGGAAGCTTGACAGGATGTTGTGTTGAAAATCGCTCGAGTAAATTCCAGTGCTTTTGTTGGGGACATTTGAGATTTGTCCATGTTGATCATAATCCCCAAGCGGAGAGCAAGGCCTTGAGTGTAAGAAAGGCTGTGGATGAGAAGATTACTGGTCCTGGTGGTAAGGAGCCAATAGTCTAGATATGAAAACACCTGGAATCCTTGTAGTCAAAGATGAGCTACTACAACTGCCATACATTTGGTGAAACTCAGAGGGCTGTCGAGAGACCGAATGGCAGTACCCTGAACTGGTAAGTGACTGGCTCCCAGCCAGAAGCGGAGAAATCTCCGGGAGTTCTGGTCCATCTTTATGTGGTAATATGCGTCCTGGAGATCTATAGAGCACATCCAGTTGTCCTTCCCTAGAAAAGGGAGAATGGACTGTACCATGACCATCCAGAATTTTTGAGGTTTTATACATTTGTTCAATAGGCTGAGATCCAGGATTGGTCTCCAGTCCACTGTCTTTTTTGGCACTAAAAAGAACCTCAAGTAAAACCCGGAGCCTCTCTGGTCTGGTGGAACTGGCTGGATGACTCTTTCTTAGCAGCTTTTCTATTTCTAAGGCTGCTACCTCCCTCTGATTGGGTGGAACATCTGGATTTGTTTGACGGGTCTGGGGGTAAGATTGAATGGGATATGGTAGCCTCTGGATATTATTCTCTGCATCCAAACATTGGTAGTAATAAGTTGCCAGGCTGGTAGGTGCAGAGAAAAATTACTCCCAACATCTTCCAGAGGAAAGCAATCGGGCCGCTGCTCAGAAGCACTGGTAAGGTCGGCCGGAGAAGGAATCTCTAGTAACCTGGTTACACAGACCCCCTCTGCCCCAAAAGGGGAGTCTTCCAGATGAGTTGCCCCCTCTACCCCAGGGGGATTACTCACCACGAGTGTCACGAAAAGATCTTGGGACTTTTTGAAGCACAATTTCCCTCCCCTCTGGTTCCTGGAATATGACTTCTGGGTGGTGGAAAAACATATGCCCACAGCAGACAAGGTCTTTCAGTCTTTTTCACTTCGTGCTAGTGTGTCTCGTATTTTGGGACCAAAGTGTGAAGATTCATCGACAGGCGCGTTGACTAAGGAAGATTTAAAGGGGTCTGCGAAATCACACAAACGCATTGAAGCATGATGTCACCTGATGCGGCTGCTCGAGCTGCCCCCTTGGTGGTGTGAGATATCAACTGCATCAAAGAGTTTGAGATAGATTCTAGGGTAGCTAGCTGCGAGGTGACAGTGTCACGCACCTAATCAGGCAGTACCCCCACCAAATAGGTAGACATTTCAGAAACTAGGTCTCTTTGGAAGTGAGTGAAGTGTGCCAGATAGTTCAGCGACAGAATGGCAAAGATCGCTAAAGCATAGGTCAGCTTCCCTAGTCTGTCCAAGGCCTGAGACTCCCTGTTCGGGGGATGAACAGTGGAACTATCTTATGCCAGTTCCCTCTTGGTGGCCGCTGCCATGACAATGGAATCAACTGTCAACTGCTTGGACCAATTGGGCTGGTCGTTGGAGGTGGATAAAATTTTGTCTGGCCTCCGGGAGACAGGTTCTACGTTGTCTGGGGCCTTTCAGGCACACTGCATGATCAGCTTTACAAGCTCATCCACAGGTGGGGTCAACCAGGAAGTAGATGCCCGGGCACAGAAAGCCTGCAAGAACACAGATTCCTCCGAAGGGTTAGGGGACTTCCAGTCTCCCCTCTGCTTGAGGATTTCGAGAATGTTTCCAAATGAGATGGCTTCTGGGGGAGACCGTGGGGCACTTCTTCATCGCAGTCGGTGTGCAGAGTGATAGATTCCTCAGGAGAATCAAGGTGCTTCCTCTTGCACTGTTTCTTCCGGGGTAGCTCCCCAGTGGGATCTTCTCAGGACGACTCAGGAGAAAGAGTTCCATTTAATGGAAGCTCATGTGGCTCTTGTGCCCAGGATCCCAGAGTAGGGGGTTGGGACAGCTGCATGCTAGAGGTGAGGTTCTGATGTCGATGCCATTGGTGCTGACTGCGAGCCTGTGGAGGCAAGGACCATCTCCATTACCTGGAAAGCAGGCTCGCCCGAGGAGGGATGGGAGCCCGGAACACAGAAGGACAACCTCGGAATCAGGGTCAAACCAGGTCCTGAGGAGCCTGCCTCCAGGTGAGGAGCTCCGAGAGGACTGGTAGCTGTCGGTGGAGCCACAGACAGACGGTGCCAGTGAAAAAATATGTGCTGAACTAGGAGCCACGGTGACAGCCCAAACACTGCTTAGAGTGTGTACCGGTTTCAACTAAGCCAATGCACCAAGGGAGGTCGGTGCTGACAGGGGAAACTCCGCAGGTGGAGCCGAGACAGTATGCACCAGGGTGGTCATTGGTAACGAGATCTCCGGAGCCTGGGAAGAGGCCGGAGGAGGATATACTGGTGAGTATGCTGTGAAAGCTTCTGTTCCAAAGGGGATGGAAGGTCTAGTCAAGGTGGGCAATCCTCTAGCTGCAAGAAGCTGGTACACAACCCGCACTACATCTTGTTCTAAAAGGTGCCTGGAGGCTGCTGAAGGACAGTCCGGTCTTTCAAGAAAAGGGCTAAACTGATGCACTGAAAAAGGGTTACAAGTTGGAGAGTATCTGGTTCTTGAGAGCGTTCAATCTTTGGAACCGACAGGGTCATAGTCTGTGGAGCCGAATAAGCTATCGGTACCTGGGATGGTGCCGAAGTGGTTATGGGTTATCAAAGCTGGTGTCAGAACCAAGAATGGCACTGAAGATGATGGTGCCAAAGCTGGAACTGTAATAGGAGTCAACATCAGAGACGGCACCGAGGGAGAAGAGACAGAGCCTGGTGCCGAGGTTGTCTGTGCCGAAGGTGCTGGATAAGCTCAATGCTGACTTGGTTCTGTAATGGACGGGGATGTATGAACCAAATTACTCCATTTCTCCTTGTGTTTTTTGATCTTAGGAGGTGGTGAGACCTCCATCCCAGAGAGAGCCCCTGAAAAAGACATTTTTACTAAACCTTTCAAAATCAGTGTGTTTTTACGCTTGGCTAGAGTGCAATTACTGAAACTAGAGCAGATGTCATAAGAAGCATTTATATGGTCCACACCCAAACAATAAATGCACCGAGCATGACCGTCATGAGTTGGGCATCTTACGCCCACACTTATCGCACTGCTTAAACCCCAATTTAAACTTTTTCTGACAATGTATGCTGACAAAAAACTATCAAGAAAGGAAGCAACAAAGTGAAAGGAGAAAGTTTTTTTATTTTTGTAAGATATATCGAAGGAGAGATTAGAGTACCAACAAGGGTATCTAGCAATACCACAAGTGGTAAAAAGAGAGCCTACCAAAGGTAGGAGAGAGGGACAGTACCAACGATGGTGTAAGGGTAATTACCAAAGTTAGAGGGTAGGAAGTAGAAGTTCTTTAATGGCGAAAGGCGAAATTAGCGAGACTGACTAAAAAAGGTAAAGTTTTGGGGGAATACACAAAAATACACACATTTTACACTTGGCTTTGAGACAGAAGGCTTGGCACGTCTGACGAGGAACGCAGCAACCGAGATCTGAAAAGACTGAGAGGGGCATTATGGGTAGGTCTTAGCTGATAGTTTTTGGCTGGCGCGAGCTTGGAAACGGCCATGTTGGTTCCGAGGACAGAACCGAAGTCCTATCAGTAAGGAATGAATAAAGATTTACATCAGATGCCCTCTCACATGAACACACTGACAGTGACATTTACACACACACACACACACACACACACACACACACACACACACACACACACACACACACACACACACACACACACAAGCAAAACCATCTTCCATAAATAACCGCCTCCACTGTGACCTCTCAGGTAAACAAGACACATACAGTGGATATAAAAAGTGTACACACCCCTGTTAAAATGCCAGGTTTTTGGATATAAAAAAAATTAGACCACTATAAATCCTTTCAAAACTTTTCCCACCTTTAATGAGACCTATAACCTGTACAATTCAACTGAAAACAAATTTGTTAGGGAAAAAAATATAAAAAATAAAATACATACAATAAGCTGGATGCATACGTGTGCACACCCTTAAACTAATACTTTGCTGAAGCACCTTTTGATTTAATTACAGCATTCAGTCTTATTGGGTAGGAGTCTATCAGCATGGCACATCTTGACTTGACAATATTTGCCCACTCTTCCTTGCAAAAGCACTCCAGATCTGTCAGCTTGTGAGGGCATCTCGTGTGCACAGCCCTCTTCAGGTCACCCCACAGATTTTCTATTGGATTTAGGTCTGGGCTCTGGCTGGGTTATTCCAAAACATAAATTTTCTTCTGGTAAAGCCATTATTTTGTTGATTTGGATGTATGCTTGGGGTCATAGTCATGTTGAAAGGTGAAATTCCTCATCTTCTGCTTTCTAGCAGACACCTGAAGGTTTTGGGCCAAAAGTGACTGGTATTTGGAACTGTTCATAATTCCCTCCACCCTGACTAAAGCCCCAGTTCCAGCTGAAGAAAAGCAACCCTTAAGCATGATACTGCCACCACCATGCTTCACCACAGGGATGGTGTTCTTTCGGTGATGTGAACTGTTGTTTTTGTGCCAAACATACCTTTTGGAATTGTGGCCAAAAAGTTCAACCTTGGTCTCATCAGACCATAACACATTTGACCACATGTTTTGGGAGACTTGATGTACTGTTTTGAAATTTTAGCTGGGCCTGGGTGTTTTTCTGTCTAAGAAAAGGCTTCCGTCTTGCAACACTACTCCATAGTCCAGACATATGAAGAATACAGGAGATTGTTGTCACATGTAGTACACAACCAGTACTTGCCAGAAATTCCTGCAGCTCCTTCAGTGTTGCTGTAGGTCTCTTGGCAGCCTCCCGGACTAGTTTTCGTCTCTTTTCATCAATTTTTAGGGGGGAACGTCCAGTTATTTGCAACATCAGTGGGTCCCGTATTTTCTCCACTTTTTGATGACTGTCTTCACTGTGTTCCATGGTATATCCAATGCTGTGGAAATTTGTTTGTACCCTTCACCTGACTGATACCTTTCAACAATGAGATCCCTTTGATGCTTTGTAAGTTCTCTGCAAACCATGGCTTTTGCTGTAGCAGGCAACTGAGCAAATTGTCAGGAAAATCCTACTAGGACAGATGAACTTTATTTCGGGTTAATCAGAGTCTCTAACTGATGGTAGGTGTGTACCCAACAAGACTGAATGCTGTAATTAAATAAAAAGGTGCTTCAACAAAGTATTAATTTAAGGGTGTGCACACTTATGCAACTAGCTTAATGTACGTTTCTTATTTTTTTATATTTTTTCAATTGAAATGCACAGGTTATAGGTCACATTAAAGGTGGGAAAAGTTTTGAAATTATTTATTGTGGTCTCATTTTTTTCATATCACAAAAACCTGGCATTTTAACAAGGGTGTATCCACTGTACATTCACACATGCAGCACCACACATACACCACCTGCAATACTACTTGTGTGCTAACCTGCCTGGCACTTACCTCTACTGTGATGGATGAACACAAGCTTTTAACATGAGCAGATGGGCAAGAGATTCAAATGCCTTATTGCATGCGCTTTTGGAGGAGAGCACATGGATTAGCATGGCTGCATGTTGCTGCACATCTACATGCGAAGTACCATGGTAAGGCAGTCTCTGAATAAACACAAGCTATGCACCTTGGGGTATCATTTCTGATACGGACCTTAATTTTTAAGAAATAACATTATGAAAAATTTGTTGAGACTTCTAGAATCTGCCACAAAATTCTACCCTTTCAGTAGGTAATGAAACAAAAATTTTTTAAGACAGTTTTGAACAATCTTTACCCAGTGGGAAATATTGGACTTCTTTATACAAAAACAGAATCAGAAACTGTAGCATATTTTAGTATTGTATTGCCCATCCTCCAAAATAAATTGTGTGTGTGTGTGTGTGCGTATATATATATATATATATATATATATATATATATATATATATATATATATATATATATAAGATGTATGTGTGTGTGTCTGTGTGTATGTATATGTGTATCTATGTGAGAGAGACAGAGATCCCCAACATATGATCAAAGTTTCAAAACTTTGAAATTCATATGATCAAACCCATATGACCAAAGTTTTGAAACACTGAACGCTTTGAATGGAGATCACGGTACAGCGCGGATTGGGAGATTTAACCTTTTCCTTACTGTAGTGTGATCTCAGAGTTAGTATATTTAATCAACAGGAGGTAGGGGGGGCATAAAAAAAAAGAAAGAAATATAAAACAAAAACTTAGAAGTTTCAAAACTTCGATCATATGCATTTTGAAGTTTTGAAACTTTGATCATATGATAGGGTTCGATATATATATATATATATATATATATATATATATATATATACACACACACACACACACACACACGTACATCATACACACTTTATATATATATATATATATATATCTATCTATATATATCTAATATATATATATATATATATACACACACAAACACACACACACACATGTACATCATACACACACTTTATATATCTATATATATCTATATATCTATCTATATATATCTAATATATATATATATATATATATACACACACACACACACACACATACACATGTACATCATACACACACACACATATATATATATATATATATATATATATATACATATATATATATATATATATATATATATACACACACACACGAAAATGCACATGCACACTTTTTCCTCCACAGACCCACACCTGACAATTAAGCTTCCCTCCTGGCAAACCCATTGGCTCGTTCAGTCCTCTTGGGGTGACAGTTGTACTGCCCATCAGTTCCCCTCAGGGTAGAAGTCGGGCACTGGGAGTGGATTCATCTGTGCTGGGGTCATGGCTTTTCTGTTTAAGCCTTTCTTCAAGCACATGCCCAGTTAGCACTTTTGGAGTTGGGCATTCAGTTGGAGTAGTACATAGCTGTCACTCACTTCCAGCACTGAATTAAGCCCACAGACATCTCCATTCCCTTTAGAGTGAATGCTTCCATAGGTTCTCCAGTTTCCACAGAGGAAATAGTATAAAAATTACATTCCCACATCTGCACTCCTCCCCTACTCCCTCAATGATGCAAGTGGACACAGCACCTTCACCGTCTCCAAGCTGGATACTTCAGCATCTAGGTTACTGATCAAATCTCAGTCATCTGATTAATAGTCAGGGCTATATCCCTCTATGCCATGGACTCAGATGGAAGAACTCAAACACCAGTTCTGCCTCTCCACTCATTTATTGCATATGGGTAGTGGCATCAGGCTGAAGCAGAATTCTCTGGCAATATATTCACCCCTCCCTACAGTTCCTCACAATTTTCCTAAGATGTGCATCCCTTTCTCAGAGAGCAGGAAGTGCTCATCCAAGGTACATTGGGGAGGGTATAACATACATAATACTAACTTACATTTTTAGAAATGTAATTTTCACAGCTTACATTATCTCTACCCAGCAATGCTCTGTTACAGCTTGCATACAAAGCAGTCCACGCCACCACTGCGGCATCTGTGGCATACTGAGAAGATGCCTCTCTCAGGGCAAGTAATATATGCAGGTCTATGTTATACTATTCTGGTACACCATGCAAATGTTCTATATTAATGCTATAATGCAATTCAAAGGGCTCAGCACCCTTTCATACCCATTCCTACTCCAAGTTCTTGATTTGCAGACAGGCTTGGTATGCTCTACTTGAAGATTTTAACAGCAAGAGAGGTTGATGGAGGAAAAACCTACAATAGATAAAGTTTCAAAATTCACTTATAGCAGCATCACCACAGACATAGGAGGAAACACCTACCAAAGATAAAGTTTCAAAATTCATTTATAGCAGCATCTCCACAGACATAGCCAAGCCATGTAGCTTCATGCAGCAGTTACTTGCCACCTATATAAATGTATAGAATTAACAGTCTTAAGCAGATCTAAATATAATGGGAAATTTAAAAACTAGCCACTGTGGCAATCTAGTAACAAACTTGATAATAAATGAAAAAAAAAACTCAAAGTATACAGCAGATCAAAAGACTCATATATCAATTATCAGAAAACGGACTAAAAACTTGAAAAATACTGTCAGGACTAATAAAAACAGCTTAGGTTAGCATCTGAAGCCATGGGCAATTATCAATCCTTCTTTTGCTACATTAGGAAACTAATAAATAACACCCAGTATTGCTTTGAACCTATTGATAATGGCACCACTCTGATCTAGTACACGTTGCTAATATACTAGCAAGTAACTCAGTGTGACTTTTACCTAGAAATGACTATCCAAAGCCCACTTATCCCTGAATTTCTCATCACCAGCAAATATGTACTGAAGGTGCTTCACCAAGACTAAAACCACTTCCTTCATGGGACTTGATCATCTACCTCCTTACATTATTTAACTGGAGTTTAGCCACTGGCTTTGACCCTGAAGTTTGACAGCACTAGTAATTCCACTCCACAAACGTGGCCCCATCAACGACCCAGAGAATTATAGGCTCATCTGCCTGACCAGTCTTATCTGCAAAGCCATAGAACATATAACTGACCAGATATTAAAAATCTCATCATGGTAGACTAACATCAGTTTGGCTTTGTCAGTGGTAGATCATGTCTAATTTATTTACTTTATTTGACATGTGTTTACAGGGAAAGTCTGACTGGGTACAGGTGCCATTTTCAGTGGAGGCCCTGGGAGAAAAGCCCCTAACATTTTAGAATGATGTAAATGAAATGAAAAATTAGCAAATTAAAAGATATAGTTTAAAAACAACAAAGAAATATTAGCAAATTAAACAATATAATTCAAAAGGGCAGAGCTAACATAATTAACAAATTAGAACAATAAAGTTAAAAGCAAATAGAGAAACAATGATAGACAAAGTGGAAGACAGTGGGTAAGAAGAATAAATTTGATGGAGATTTACATCTATATGTGTGCATGTATCTTTAAGAAGCTATGCAAGGGCTTGCACAAGTGTGTAAATACTGAGCACGTGCAAGTCTGCCATTTTGCAGTAAGCTGTTGAGATGTACGTATGTGAGGTTTGTCTGTTAACTAGTTTGTTTATATTTTATAATGCTGCCATCCACCCTGATGTGTTTCTATGTATTAAAGAATCTAAAGGAAATACCCTGCCTGCTTGTCAACTATGTTAGAGAGGGACGAGAGACATGGTTGCCAGCACTATTTTCATTTGCAAAATATGAAATGAGGCATACAAAATGTTCTAAACAATATCCGCATAAACCAATATGTCCAATATTTTAAAAATATTCAAATTACAGTGGAAAATGTTTGAAATAAGTTCAAATTGCATAAAACAAATAAAATAGGTGAAACAACCGCATTTTGACCAAGCACATATTTTTATTATCAATCAAAGATATCCAAGTTATCTGAAGTGTATAAAGTGTTTGCATATTTGTGCAGTATTAAAGTAAAGTTATTTCACAGAATACAACCATTGCGCAGCATATTTTGCAAAGTGCCGTATTTCTAAGAGTTTATTATGCATCTGAATGTTATTACAAGCTCACAGAACAGTTTGTTCATACATAATTATAACAGCCATATTTTCAGTGTATTTGTACATACTTTGTGGGCATGGCAGATGGATTTCGAAAACCCAGTGCACTTGTGTTTGACAGCAATATTGCTGAAAACTGGAGAGTGCTTGAGTAAGAGTATGATATTTTCAAACAGGCTGTATTTTTGATAAAGATGACTGTACAAAGGCATTTATTCTACTTATCTGGGTCAGAAGCTATAGAAAGGGAACACTCATTTGTATATGCACCTGCTATCTATGCTGGAGAGGGGGAAAACCATCATACTGTTGTACTGGCTGAGTCAAGGGAGGGCCCTGAGTGCTTAAACTGTAAATTTAGAGAAACGTGTACCCCCCAGACACATGTTACAATAGAATTGCACTTATTTTATACAAGAGATGAAAAAAGCCTGGTGAAACGTTTGCAGCATATATAACCGACTTGAGAAATAAGGCTAAAACGTGCAGATTTGGTGATTTAAGGGATGAGTTGATAAAAGAGACACGTGTGTGGTATTAAAGATGATACTGTGAGAAAGATTTTGCTTCAGGACAGTGATTTAACTTTGAATAAGGCCATTGAGATTTGTCTGATATACGAGCTCACAAAAAAGCACACAAATATGCTTACAAATGAGAATAGCTCTAGAAGGCACAGTGATAAAGCTCATGTCAACAGTATGCAGTATATAGTTATATAAAAAAAAAAAAAAAAAAACAGGCCCAAGCACTTGGCAGCAACTGTAGCCCCTGCAGCACTGACTGGTAAACACCAGACCTTTGCAGCAAATTCCATCGTTGACACAGTCTCAGTGAAGTATGAGTGAGTCAGCAAACTCAAAGCATGTGTCCCAACCCAGTTTCATTGCCAACTGTTGTAACTGTAGTGGAGCTCATGAATCTAAAACGGAAAAATGTTTAGCTTTTCGTCAGCAATGCCACAAATGCAATAAATTAAATAATTTCAAAAGGTTTTGCAAATCAAAAAGCCCACATTATTTTATTAAGAGGGAACATTTTAAGAAATGAGTCGATCAATTAGAGAGCTGCAACCCTACTCTATGTTGATGGTGTGTCAGCGCTTCATGAAACAGTCAATGCATTTAAGGGCCAAGAATGAAGTATTTTGTACTGTCCGGATAAATGGAAAATCCACAGAGCTCAAAGTTGACACAGGCTCCAAGTGCAATGCTGTGTCAGCAGAAACATTTGCTAGTGTGTGTAAAGATGAAAGGCTTGATTTGGCAAGGTGTGCAAAGCTCATTACTTATGGAGGTGAAGAAATTCAAACTGAATGCTCTGTAGTGCTTTCATGTTACTCTGCTGGAAGAAGCTACACTTGTTATTTTATGTGGTCAAGAGGCACGTCCAGTCATTATTAGGGCTCAGAGACAGTTTGAAAATGGGACTACTTTCATTTAATAAGGAAGTCCACCAAGTTAGCTTGAAAGACCACTACTCTAATTTTGCCCAGTATATTTTTTCTACCTATGCTGAACTTTTCAAAGACAAACTAGGGAAGCTTCCAGCTGTGTACTCCATGAAGTTAGATCTGGATGTCAGTCCAGTTACCAGGTCAGCTTGTAAAGTTCCAATAGCCTTGCAGGACAGAGTCAAAGCAAAGCTACATTAAATGGTGAGACAAGGTATGATTTGTCCAGCTGCACAATTAACTAAATGGATGTCTTCCATGGTGGTTGTTCATAAGACAAGTTCAGATGACATCAGAATATGTACTGATCCATGAGATTTCAACAAAGCACTAAAAAGACCTCATAATCCAATGTACACAGAAAGTCACAGCCTTGATGCCAAATGCAACTGTTTCTCTCTCTTAGATACAGACAATTCATTTTGGCAAATTCAGCTTGGCAAGAAATCGTCATTGCTCAGCTACATACAGTACTCCATTTAGCAGGTACAGATTTTTGAGAATGCCATTTGGGATAAAATTCTGAGAATAAAGCCTTTCAACATGCAATGCAGCAACTTTTTTTCTGGGTATCCTTCTGCTGTTATAGTCAATGACATACTAGTAGGAGATCATGGTGAAGCTGAGCATGACAAAAACCTCAGAAAAGTTCTGGAAAGGGCATATCCAGTGAATCTTAAGCTCAATCCACAGAAATGCAAATTCAGATTACAAGAAGTTACTTACGTTGGTCATTTATTTACCAGTTCAGACCTATGACCAGACCCTTCTATGCAGTCACTCTCATGATGCCAGCTCCAGACAATGTTCAAGCCCTGCAATGTTTTCTTGGCATGGTTAACTATCTAGGCAAGCTCCTTCCAGACTTGAGTCAAATATCAGCACCACTCAAGAGAGCTGACTTGTAAAGATGTATCATGGTCTTGGTTAGAGCAACACCAAAGAGCATTTGCTGTACTGAAACACAGAATTGCTAAGTCCACCAACTCAAAGATACTATAATGTTCACAAACCAGTTACTCTTTCATGTGATGCTTCGAAATTTGGTCTATGTGCAGTCATTCTACAAGAGGGTCAACCTGCTGCCTATGCATCAAGAACTCTTGCGCAAACTGAAATGCAGTATGCCCAGATCGAGAAAGAGCTTTTGACAATTGTGTTCACATGTTCAAAATTCCATAATTATGTTTATGGTAGGCCTATCCAGATTGAAACAAACAGACCACCAACCTCTAGTCACTATATTGAGAAAGCCTATGCATTCAGTTCCAGCCAGACTGCAACGTATGATGTTGAGATTAATTTCACTCTTGTCTAGAAAGGCAAATTACTTTTTCTTGCTAATACATTATCCAGATTGCCCAGAAACACCACAGAACAGCAAGAGAATTAGAACGTTGATTTTGAAGTCATGGAAGTGAGAAATCTTTCTTCCACAACTCTTGATGAGTTGAGAGATAACACAGCCACAGATCCAGTTTTACAAAGGCTCACCCACTTTATCAATCAAGGATGGCCATCAAAGCAATCTAGTTTACCTCAAGAAGTGCAACCTTATTTTCCATAAAGAGATGAGATTTTGTCTAACAATGGTATCATTATGAAAGCTCTAAAAATAAATGTTCCAAAGTCCTTCCAACAAGAGTACATTACTAGCTTGCATTGTGGTCACCCAGGAACCGACTCTACCAAAAGAAGGGCGAGAGGACTAGTATTTTGGTCTTCTATGTCATTAGATACTGACAGAGCACTTTCATCTTGTTCCATGTGTAACTGTAAAAATCCACATCAGCAGAAGGAACCACTTCAGCTAAACCAGATTCCTGAACAACCTTGATTGACAGTAGCCACTGACCTCTTCGAGTGGAGTGGCCAATATTATCTGGTGTTAGTGGACTCTTACTGGTTTGAGATTGACCTACTTCCTAATCTAGCATCCAGTACTGTCATTACTAAGATAAAGCATCATTTTGCAGTGCATGGTAGTCCACACAAAGTTATGTCTGACAATGGTACACAGTTTACAAGCCAACAGTTCAAAAGAATTGCCAAAGAATGGGACTTTATACTCATGTCACGAGTAGCCCTGAGTGCCTGCAGTCAAATGGTTTGGCAGAACGTGCAATTCAAAGTGCAAAGCAGTTACTACAGAAGTCAAAATTAGATATTAATGATGTTTTCTTGCATCTCAGAAATGTTCCTCATGATAAACATCTTGGTTCACCTGCTCGGAGAATTCTGTTGAGACAAACCAGAACCGCATTACCAATCAATAGTCATTTGTTGGTTCCATGTGTCAAGAACAACAGGTCAGTGGAAGCCAATCTGCTGAAGAAACACCTAACCCAGAAGTCATACTATGATAAAACCAGCAAACCGCTCAATCCATTACAAGAAAGAAAAGTGGTAAGGATGAAAATATCCAAAGGTTATGATCGGATTGGTGCTGTGAAGAATATTTGCCCAGAGCCAACATCATACATTGTGGAATCACAAGGAGCAGAGTTTAGGCAGAATCGAAAACATTTCAGACCGGTGTCTGAGCCTATGCCACAGCACATAGCCTGTGAGCAAGACTATCTCAGAGTGAGTTGTCCGGTGTTCCATTTCCTAAGGAAGTTCCAGAGAATAGTAATGTTCTGTGATGAATCCAGAAGTTCCTGATGAGTTGTTCACCAAAGACTGTCCCTGTTGCTAAATTCAGTCCAGACTGTTATGTTACGAGATTTGGTCATATCTCCAAACCATGTAGCAAATACATGGCAACCTGGACATGAACGTTGTGTTTTGTTTCTAATGTCTACAGTAATGCATGTCTAACTATAATATTGTTTTTACAAAGGGCAATCTTTTTAAGAGAGAGAATGTAGATCAATGTGTGTGCATGTATCTTTAAGAAGCTATCCAAGGATTTGCACAAGTGTATAAATACTGAGCACCTGCAAGTCTGCCATTTTGTAGTAAGCTGTTGAGATGTAAGCTGTTGAGATGTAAGCATGTATGTATGTGAGGTCTGTCTGTTAACTAGTTCGTTTATATTTTATGATGCTGCTATCCATCATGATGTGCTTCTATGTATTAAAGAATCTAAACAAAATGCCCCACCTGCTTATCATCTATGTTAGAGAGGGACGAGCAAGAGAGATGATGAATAATATATAGGAAGAGCAGGATCTAGGTTATGGAAATACGTTTGACAGGGATGATGACTGGTACAGGAATAGCAGGTTCAGGCAGTGATAGGTAAATTTAGTAGTCAACTAATGAACAAATGAATCTGTTTAACTACTTTGAAAGAGTATCTTGACATGGCCAAGGTATATGACACCATCCCGCACAGCTAGCTTAGTAAGCTTGATGCGATACAAATAGATCCCTTGTATGTGGTAGGATGGAGAGCAAACTGACTAAAAGACAGTACCCCTACTCTGCAGGTAGCAGCAGCCTTGTCAGAGTGTGAGGGTGACCTGTGGTGCCCCAAGGTCTCAGTGTTGTGCGGTGTTTGCTCAGTATTAACTTTTCTGATCTCTAGACCATGAATTAAGACCTCATCCCTTCCTCGACCAGCCTAGCCCGCCTTGAAAAAGCAGGTACCATTCAAGGGTGGGTACTGGCAAGGTATAAATGGTCTCAAAACTCAGTTACAGTTATGATGACAGCCTCAAACATCTGTATTGTTGCATAGCATTTCCTTCATTCCTCTCTCTAGCCATTCACCCCATACTGCTACAAGAGCAAGCTGTATAAGTGAAGACACTAGCCAGCATACTATGTGTAAGTGCTGCAGCAAAATATCTCAGTTCTGTGCACTGAATGGCAATCCACTCTACAATACCTGGAGAATGTATGGACAGAGACCAGGTCACTAGCTTACAGACATACAAATGCCTATAAAATGCTACAGAAACAGAAGTAGCTCTGCTATAATGTACTTTAACAAGTCCTCAAGGAGGTCTATTAAATAAAAAAAAAGTACATATGGTAAGCCACTTAAATTCGATGAAACTTCTGATGTCTACAGTTCTGGAAATAAACATTTCCATTACATTGCTGGTGTCTCAAACTACAAATTACTTTTCTCCAGGGTTTTGAGAACAGGGGCAAATGAGCAGCCACTGGTATTTCAATTTACTGTAATGTGAGATCCAACCGCTGGCATAAAAGAACTGGCAACAAAGCCACTCTAGCCTTAAGCAAGGGCATGAAGGGCAAATTAAACATCAAGACATGTTACTCTGATGCAAAACAAACTTAGTGCCAACAACAGGGGAGAAGGTGGCAGACAGACTTTTCTTGAGGTTTCTAATGTTAATTTCACAACCGATAACAGGGACTACAATCTTTCTGGGAAGTTTATTGTACAGCACTCCTTTAAGAAAAAGCTTGATAGTAAGAAAAAGGCCAGAGACGGTGCTGAAGGAAGACAAACTAGTAAGGCAGAGCAATTAATTTTAATGGAAAGTCAAGTTAAGTAAAGCAAATGAAAAGTAATTCTGTAAAGTAGAAACGTCTTCTTATAAAAAAAGAGAGGACTTTTTCCAGGCAACAAAAGGTAAAGCCTTCCATTCAGACAACTACGAATTTCTTAAGGCGATTTTTTGGGATTCTTTTAGGATCTGGAAAACCTCCAAGGAGATAAGGCTCTACTAAGGATCAAGTCATGTTACAAGATGAAGGCTGTGTATCGAAATGTGAAGCATCCTGCTCTGCAGCTGAAGAAAAATCCCCCTTATCTTAGTCCGAGGGACTAGGACACCTTTGGCAGAATCAAGACAAACTGACTTACCATTAGCTTCATAGGTGTGTATTAGATTAATGGCCCTGGAGCCTTTACAAGCCTAGCCCATAGAAGTGCACTGGCATCATGCTGCCTGACTTTAGTTCCCAGTGCCTCTATTAAGTAGAGTCCACTGCAGTGATCCCCAGGGTGAACTTTCTCTTTCCCATCCACTCATCAAGATTTTTATTGAAGAGGGCCAGTGAGGTGCTCTGCTCGACATGCATGGGAAGTCTATTCCAGAGCATGGGCAGTCTCTGGGTTATTAACCTGTCCCACCAGCATGTTCTGTTGATTGTGGTAATGAGGTTGAGGTCTCTGGAGCATGTGGTGCTGAGGGATTTGGATTTCTTTAGATGTAGCATTTCTGAGAGAGCTGGGTCAGACATGGCTTTGTAAGTCAAGCAGAGATCGCCTCTTAGTAGATGATATGAGACAGAGAATAGCTGGAGTTTTTTTGAGTCTGATCTTGTAGGACATGTATTTAAGGCCTAGGATCCTCTTAGTGAGGTACTTGTGTGGCCTTTCTAGCTGCTGCTTGTGTCTAGTAAGGTACATGCCAAATGGGGCATTATACTCAATAATTGGCCTAATGAGGGAAGAGTAGAGGGAGATAATGACCTCTTTCTTCCTGGATGCAAAACCCTTAGCAATGAGATGTGACACATAGAAGGACTTTCTGACCACAGTGGCAATGTGCTGGTCGAAGGAGAGGTTGCTGTCAACCTGTGTCCCCAGATCTCTTATAACACCTTCAGTGTTCAGTGGACTCCCATCGATGTGGTAATTAGTGGGAATTGAATTTTTCCCAAAGGGGGTGACGCATTTTTTGGCATTAAGCTTAACACCATGGTTTCAACACCAGTCATTGGTCTCAGTGAGGCCTTTCTGTAAAATGTCTACATCACTTGGGGAGTTAATAACGGCTCTCAGCCTGCATACTTGGTCAGCCACAGTCCCTCCACATTGCCCTGGACTTCTGAGAAATAGATGCCAAACAGGAGAGGACCCAGGACTGATCCCTGTGGGACTCCACTCATGACTGGATAGCAGTCTGACTTGGAGTCTGCTACTTTCACACTGTGGGTTCTATCTGTGCGCCAATTTGCAATCCACCTATAGAAATAATCAAGAGATTTACTATCAATTATTTTACTTATTACTATTTGATAACTAGGTAAATAAGTTGGTCATTTGACCATTTTCAGACAGAACCCTAGATCACAGGGCAGAGAAACAGCTTTTTTATTTACAAGTGCATATTTACAAATACAAAATGCAGTTCAGAGTATATGTACAATAATTTCATACAAAGGATAAACACTGAGTAATGTACAGTGGATACAGGAAGCTTTGCAAGTAATATTATACTGCAAAATGAATGCACAGTAACATATTTACAATATTAGATCAGCAGTCGACAGCAGTAGATAGCTGAAATGCTAGTGTCTTTACCACAGTTGTACAACTACTCCATGCTTTACACTTCTGCTAGAGCTACTTATCAGCCAATCCGTGAACGTGTATGAGCACATCCAAGATACAAGCCCAGTATAATAGGAAAAAGATTAAGACACATTACTGATTCTACCTAATCAGTATCAACATTGAGCACATACAAGAAATAAGCACAGTGTAGCAGAAGTTTAAGTTAAGACCAGTGATGTGCTAGTTACTTATAAAAGTAATAAGTTGCTATTACTAGTTACTTTTAAGTGAAAGTAATATGTTACTATTACTTTTCTAAAAACGTAATATATTACTATTACTAGTTACTAATTAAAGTAACTGGTTACTGTTCAGTTACTTTTACATAAGTATAGTTTATCAATTCTCATATTCAGATTTACTCACAGTACTTGTGTGTGAGGAATACATGCTTACTGTACATGAATACGTGTCTATTACAGTTGTATACACAGTGTTACAATAATGATGAACAGCATTTCACAGTTTAAAAAATCCCACAGACTAGTATTTATAGTTAGAGTCACAATTTAATACTTAAACCAAAGTACGCACAGCCTGCAACACAAGACCTATAACAAGTTACAACCCATCAAAATTTCAACATTGTACATTAGGCTAATCTGCTAAAACTAATGAGACTAATGCTTACAGAAAATGTCATATAAGTCTAACAATACTGTTAACATGTCTGTCAAAATATCACTTTATATAACTATTCACAATGACTACACAATGACTACACATTTCTGTTGACTCGAAGGAGCAACTTTTCAAAGTGTTCATCATTCTTGCAGTCAGCACTTGTACACGAAGACTGAACAGGCATTCAATAGGTGCACTAGCTGGCAGAGCTGTATTAGTGTTCAGAAATATCTTCTTGACTATAGGGTAACTGCTGAGACAAGATATTTCTCTGGAAGGGTCAGCCAGATATATGTCCATCTGAGAAGATATGCTGACATTGTCTGGCGTTGACTCTTTGAAGCTAAAGAAGCTGTCTTTTGCAGTTAATGTAGAAGCTTCAGATGACCCATGTGCAGGTTCATCCAGTTTCTGCATGGCATCAAGGAGCAGAGCCCTGCCCCTTTCTGCTCTTCACTGTCCATCCATTGCAAACGGAACTGTGGATGTACTATGCTAGCCAGAATGAGCTCTTCATGCTCCAGAAGGTGATCAAACCAAGCCTCGATGCCTTTAAGAAGAGCATTAACTAGCGGCACAACAAGCTTCACAGATTGCCTGACTTCAGACAACTTGTTTTTCAGGCATTTAATGGTGGGGATAAGGATTCCCATGAAGATTTTTAGCTCTGACTGTAGGATGTTCAGAGCCATTGCCAGGGGCTGCATTGCTTGCACAAAAACTCAGCAACAAAGGTAATTTCTACAGGCCTGAAGATGGTAATTCCAGTCTGTTCACATATCTCTTTCAGCAAGCCTTCACCCTGAGTTGCAATGAGGTGAATTCTCTCCATCGCATAGAAACTGGGATTCCATCGTGTCGCATTGGGAATAATGAATGCCAGATCACACTCATTTCAAACCACCTTAGCAGCTTGGGCGCTGCGACTAGCCTTGTTCCAAGCAGCATAGCATTTGGCCATGGTGCTTCACATGATCTTTCTATACTGTGCATCATTACAAGCAGATTCAGCATCTTGCACGGCAACTAGATTCAATGTGTGTGCTGCATATCTCAGATGGGGAAGGCAGTGAACAGGTGTTCTCACTTTGCCTTGACTGACTCAGCACGGCTGTCACTCTGTTGTAAATCACTTCAGTATCATCATCCTCATCTTTGGACAGAATGCTTGTAGTCTCAAATCTCTCACATTCCGAGAAGACAGTGAAAGCATTTACAAAATAAATTGCTGCCATTGTCAGTAATTGTTGCACACACCTTTTGATCTACCTTGCAATTGATGGGAATGCTCTCAAGAGTTGATGCTATGAGATCATATGTATGCCTCCCCTGTAATCTGCAGCACGAAAAAGCAACTTTCTTTGAAGTGTGTCACAGTGGATCCAGTGGATGGTGACACCAAAGAAACTACAATTCTGATGGGTCCAAATGTCAGCCAGAGTGTGCTGCATACTATCAACTTTCATGCTGGAAGAAGCTGCAAGCATGTACTTATCATTTGTAAGCATATTCATGTATTTTCTATAAGATCATACATCTGCCAAATGTGGTTTTGCTTAAAGTTAAATCACTGTCTCAAAGCAAAATCTTTCTCAATGCATCATTATTAACACCGCACACAAGCTTGTCTTATCAACTCATCTCTCAAATCACCAAATCTGCACGTTTTTGACTTCTCAAGTCAGTTATATATGCTGCAAAAGTTTCACCAGGCTTTTGATCTCTTGTGTAAAATAGTGCCTTTCTACTAATATTCATTTAAGGGTTGCACATTTCTCTAAATTTACGTTTTAAAAACTACGTCTTCCCATGTTTTGGCCTGTATCACAATATGACAGTCTTCTCCCTTTTCTGCATAAACAGCAGGTGCATACACAAATAAATGTTTTCTCTCAATGGCTTCTAAACCAGCTAATTTGAGCAGAATAAATGCTTTCGTGTGTGTGCGTCTTTATCAGCAAAACAGCCTATATGAAAATATCATATTCTTGCTCAAACACTTCCTAGTTTTCAGCAATATTATCATCAAACACAAATGGATCAGGTCTGTGAAATCCCTCTGCCATGCCAAATAAGTGTCAAACACACACCAGGTACTTGTAATTATATTTAGCTGTACAACAGACTCTGAAATAACTGTACTCTTTGAAAAGACTACTGTAATACTACCAACACTTTGCACACTTTAGATACTTTGAATAGCTTTAGTTAATGCAAAAAAAGTAGCACATTGCGAAAAAATACAGTTTTCTCTATTTTGAACATTTTATAGGATTCAGATACTGTTTCAAATGTTTTTTTAATTATTTCAAGTACTTTTTTCAATATGTCACAATTTTGAACATTTTGTTTATTCAGTAAATGGTTTGGAATGCTTTGCTTTATATTCACTGAGGGAAAAATCATTTAAATGAGTTTAAGAACCCGGAAATATTTTCTGACCTGTCTACAAGTCGTTTGTGAGTCATTTGAACCACTCTTGTATATTCCTCCATTTCCGACTGTGCACACCTCATAGTTTTAAGAAGTTCTGACTCGGATCCCATTCTGACATGTCACTCGTCTTGTGTATTCAAATAAGATGACGAGGCTTGGGTGTTCATTTAAAATATTTATTACACACTAAAACATCAGGATGGATGACTGGAACATAAAACTTACTGACTGCTACACACGTACATGCTTTCACTCCAACTGCTTACACAAAATGGCACTCTTCTTGCATGTGCTCAGTACTTTTTATGCACATGCCCATGAACTACAGTGGCTTTTAAAAGTACAACACACATACACTATGATCTACACTCCCTGTGTTCAAGTGGGTTTCCTCCCACATTCCCAAGATATGCTGCAGGTGAATTAGACATTCTAAATTGGCTTTAGGTGTGTGTGTGTGTGTGCATGTGTGTGCTTTCTGAAGAAGGTTGAGTGCTGGGCTGGCAACTCAACAATGTAAAACTCCACTGCCACTTGTTCTGCAGACTGATGATCCACTGTGGCAATCCCTAATGGGGACATACGAAAGGAATAGACAGTCACAGATAATAATTAAAACCAAACCAGCCCTGCAGCACAAGACCTATAAAAACCTCACATTTTGTCTATTTTCAGCAACTAAAAATCGAAATCTGAAAAGAATTTTAAATAGAACATAAAATATAGTCAAGGCAAAAGTTGGTTCATCATAGAGCGACTTAAAGAGTCCTGCCTGGTGCAGTGGGTTGGGGCATTGGGTGCTCAACTGATAAGTGAATCTGATTCCGACTGATGGTGGTATGAAGAACCACTTGCATTTATTATTATAGTGCAAGGTAAGGTTATGATCTCTAGCAGGCTAGATTTGTCCAGTGTTAGGGGATGTTTTAGTGTGTGACAGTCCCACAGTACCAGGGCAGGGCTGGAGTCTGGTCATCATTAGCTTTCACCTCCTTGCAGTGCTAAAAAAAATGAAGTAAAGTTTGCTCCAGACTAATTCTAATGATCTATTATGAATGCTACGTGCTATCAGTTGTGCCAACTTTATATTGTGATTTTTTATCCAAATTGCCACTTCAGTGTCTATTACCTTCTAACATCTGATTACTATCCATACTATAAAGGAACTCAGAAGTTTTACATCACTCTTTAGGAGGCTATATCACCCACATTGAGAACCACTGGTTTAAGCAAAAGTAACTCACATTTAAGTTACTAGTTACTAAAATAAGTAATATATTACTATTACTAGTTACAATTTTGACTGCAGTGGTGGTGCTGTGGTAGCGTTGTCGCCTCACACTTTTAGTGCTCCTGTTGACCACGTGTGCAATGATGGTAAATGTCTGCGAAAAAAACTAGCTCTGCAACAAGCATATCAAGCCATATGAAAGGGTCAGATAGCTTGGTAAAAGAATTCACTGCCCCTCTTACCATCAGCAGGTGGCAGTGTTGTACTCACAGAGTTCATGTTCCTCTCCTGAGATTCCAAGGATGGAACCCAGCTGCTCAGTCCCTCCCTGAATCCGACAGCTCTCCAATGTCCAGCCTGCTTCCAAAACCAGGCAACCAGCACTGGAGTTGAGCATGTTGGCCCTATTCAGGCAAGCAGAATGGGTAAAAATTCCCATAGTTTATTACCAACAGTATCTAGATATTAATCTAGAAAATGACAAGAGGGAACGTCTGTACTAGCCTATAACCTGCTATGTACTAGCCTATAACCTGCTATGGTCATCGCTACAAAACAGATGCATTTCTTTTACTTAAGCTTTGTACTGTACATAACTATAGTGAGATGTAATATTTGTACAATGAATTAAATACTTACAGAATCTTTCACCCAGTTTAGGTATTGTTCAAAGTAGCCAATGATTACTTCCATGTATTTCTTAGTTTCCTAACACAAAAGAAAAAAAGTCACAACTAATGTATATCCTGAAATGTAAAAGTCAGCAGAAAAGTGAAAAAAAATGTTATATATATATATATATATATATATATATATATATATATATATATATATATATATATATATATATATACACACACATTTATGAAGGAATACCTGTATGACAACTCTGGACGCATTCTTGGTGATGAGGTTCTGAGCGGTTTCAACAGCAGTAATTACATTTTCGACTTTTAGCTGACAAATGAAAAAAAAAAACACATATGATACAATATTGAAAAATAAATTCAAGCATACTAATACACTATCAGAAATAAAGACATGCTCACTACACGTAACTTCCACTCAGTATGGCACTGCATATGGTATTAAATATTGGGATTTGACCTAATTTTGTCGACTGAATAATATTTACCACATCTCTCTATGTTCTGGAAAAGGTATTTATAAAGCAAGAAGGCATCTTTCTGTGTGAATTGTTAAAAAACGCATTTAAATCTAAACATCGTATTTTTTAAAGCTTTTGTACAAATGTAAACCAGAATATGAATGGGGCATATCAGCAGTACATTATGACCATTACTTTCGTATGCACTTAAAAGAAAAATGAACCACCATGAAAAAGAAGACATTAAATTAAGAAGGGAAAATTACAGATGTCTTTTATGCTACACCACTTGCTCTTGTTTTAAATTATATCTGTTAACCAGGATACAGCAGTCAACCTTACCACCTTTGTAATTATATCTGTTAACCAGGGTACAACAGTACAGCACTCGTCCAACATGCACCTCTGTAATTAAATCTGTTAACCCGGGTACAGCACTCATCCACATGGACCTTTGTAATTATATCTGTTAACCGGGGTACAGTAGTCATCCACACGGACCTTTGTAATTACATCTGTTAACCAAGGTACAGCACTCATCCACAAGGACCTTTGTAATTATATCTGTTAACCAGGGTACAGCACTCATCCACACAGACCTTTGTAATTATATCTGTTAACCAGGGTACAACACTCATCCACATGGACCTTTGTAATTATATCTGTTAACCAGGGTACAGCAGTACAGCACTCATCCACATGGGCTTTTGTAATTATATCCGTTAACCAGGGTACAGCAGTATAGCACTCATCCGCATAGACCTTTGTAATTATATCTGTTAACCAGGGTACAGCAATCATCCTCACGGACCTTTGTAATTATATCTGTTAATCAGGGTACAACATTCATCCACATGGACCTTCGTAATTATATCTGTTAACCAGGGTACATCACTTATCCACATGGAATTTTGTAATTAAATCTGTTAACCAGGGTACAGCACTCATCCACACGGACCTTTGTAATTACATCTGTTAACCAGGGTACAGCAGTACAGCACTCATCCACACGGACCTTTGTAATTATATCTGTTAACCAGGGTACAACACTCATCCTCACGGACCTTTGTAATTATATCTGTTAACCAGGGTACAGCAGTACAGCACTCATCCACACGGACCTTTGTAATTATATCTGTTAACCAGGGTACATCACTTATCCACATGGAATTTTGTAATTAGATCTGTTAACCAGGGCACAGCACTCATCCACATGGTCCTTTGTAATTATATCTGTTAACCAGGATACAGCACACATCCACACGGACCTTTGTAATTATATCTGTTAACCAGGGTACAGCACTCATCCACACGGACCTTTGTAATTATATCTGTTAACCAGGGTACAACACTCATCCTCACGGACCTTTGTAATTAAATCTGTTAACAAGGGTACAGCACTCATCCACACAGACCTTTGCTTTTATATATGTTGACCAGGGTACAATACTCATCCACCCGGACCTTTGTAATTACATCTGTTAACCAGGTTACAGCAGTAAATCACTCCTCCACATAGACCTTTGTAATTATATCCGTTAACCAGGGTACAGCACTCATCCACATGGACCTTTGTAATTATATCTGTTAACCAGGGTACAGCAGTACAGCACTCATCCACATGGACCTTTGTAATTATATCTGTTAATCAGGGTACAGCATTCATCCACAAGGATCTTTGTAATTATATCTGTTAACCACGGTACAGCACTCATCCTCACGGACCTTTGTAATTATATCTGTTAACTAGGGTACAGCTATGCAGCACTCATCCACATGGACCTTTGTAATTATATCTCTTAACCAGGGTACAACACTCATCCACACGGACCTTTATAATTATATCTGTTAACCAGGGTACAACATTCATCCACACGGACCTTTGTAATTATATCTGTTAACCAGGGTACAGCAGTACAGCACTCATCCACACGGACCTTTGTAATTATATCTGTTAACCAGGGTACAGCATTCATCCACATGGACCTTTGTAATTATATCTGTTAACCAGGGTACAGCATTCATCCACATGGACCTTTGTAATTACATCTGTTAACCAGGGTACAGCAGTACAGCACTCATCCACAAGGACCTTTGTAATTATATCTGTTAACCAGGGTACAATACTCATTATCACGGACCTTTGTAATTATATCTGATAATCAGGTACAACACTCATCCACACGGACATTTGTAATTATATCTGTTGACCAGGGTACAATACTCATCCACCCAGACCTTTGTAATTACATCTGTTAACCAGGTTACAGCAGTAAATCACTCCTCCACATAGACCTTTGTAATTATATCCGTTAACAAGGGTACAGCATTCATCCTCACAACCTTTGTAATTATATCTGCTAACCAGGGTACAGCACTCATCCACATAGACCTTTGTAATTATATCCGTTAACAAGGGTACAGCATTCATCCTCACAACCTTTGTAATTATATCTGCTAACCAGGGTACAACACTCATCCACACGGACCTTTGTAATTATATCTGTTAACCTGGGTACAGCTATGCAGCACTCATCCACACAGACCTTTGTAATTATATCTCTTAACCAAGATACAATATTCATCCATAAGGACCTTTGTAATTACATCTGTTAACCAGGGTACAGCAGTACAGCACTCATCCACATGGACCTTTGCAAATATATTTGTTAACCAGGGTACAATACTTATCCATACGGACCTTAGTAATTATATCTGTTAATCAGGGTACAGCATTCATCCACAAAGACCTTTGTAACTGTATCTGTTAACTAGGGTATAGCACTCATCCTCACGGACCTTTGTAATTATATCTGTTAACCAGGGTACAGCTATGCAGCGCTCATCCACATGGACCTTTGCAATTATATCTGTTAACCAGGGTACAACACTCATCCACACGGACCTTTGTAATTATATCTGTTAACCAGGGTACAACATTCATCCATACGGACCTTTGTAATTACATCTGTTAACCAGGGTACAGCAGTACAGCACTCATCCACACGGACCTTTGTAATTATATCTGTTAACCAGGGTAGAGCCATGCAGCACTCATCCACATGGACCTTTGTAATTATATCTGTTAACCAGGGTACAACACACATCCACATGGACCTTTGTAATTATATCTGTTAACCAGGGTACAGCTATGCAGCACTCATCCACATGGACCTTCGTAATTATATCTGTTAACCAGGGTACAAAACTAATCCACATGAACTTTTGTAATTATATCTGTTAACCAGGGTACAGCACTCATCCTCACAACCTTTGTAGGTATATCTGTTAACCAGCGTACAGCAGTACAGCACTCATCCACAAGGACCTTTGTAATTATATCTGTTAACCAGGGTACAACACTCATCCACATGGACCTTTGTAATTATATCTGTTAACCAGGGTACAGCTATGCAGCACTCATCCACATGGACCTTTGTAATTATATCTGTTAACCAGGGTACAACACTCATCCACATGGACCTTTGTAATTACATCTGTTAACCAGGGTACAGCAGTACAGCACTCATCCACAAGGACCTTTGTAATTATATCTGTTAACCAGGGTACAACACTCATCCACATGGACCTTTGTAATTATATCTGTTAACCAGGGTACAACACTCATCCACATGAAATTTTGTAATTATATCTGTTAACCAGGGTACAGCACTCATTAACACGGACCTTTGTAATTATATCTGTTAACCAGGGCACAGCACTCATCTACATGGTCCTTTGTAATTATATCTGTTAACCAGGGTACAGCACTCATCCACATGGACCTTTGTAATTATATCTGTTAACCAGGGTACAGCAGTACAGCACTCATCCACATGGACATTTGTAATTATATCTGTTAACCAGGGCACAGCACTCCTCCACATGGACCTTTGTAATTATATCTGTTAACCAGGGTAGAGCTATGCAGCACTCATCCACATGGACCTTCGTAATTATATCTGTTAACCAGGGTACAACACTCATCCACATGAACTCTTGTAATGATATCTGTTAACCAGGTTACAGCAGTAAATCACTCCTCCACATGGACCTTTGTAATTATATCTGTTAACGAGGGTACAGCACTCATCCACATGGACCCTTGTAATTATATTTGTTAACCAGGGTACAGCACTCATCCTCACAACCTTTGTAATTATATCTGTTAATCAGGGTACAGCATTCATCCACAAGGATCTTTGTAATTATATCTGTTAACCACGGTACAGCACTCATCCTCACGGACCTTTGTAATTATATCTGTTAACCAGGGTACAGCTATGCAGCACTCATCCATATGGACCTTTGTAATTATCTCTCTTAACCAGGGTACAACACTCATCCACACGGACCTTTATAACTATATCTGTTAACCAGGGTACAACATTCATCCACACGGACCTTTGTAATTATATCTGTTAACCAGGTTACAACACTCATCCACATGGACCTTTGTAATTATATCTGTTAACCAGGGTGCAACACTCATTCACACGGACCTTTGTAATTATATCTGTTAACCAGGGTACAGCACTCATCCACACGGACCTTTGTAATTATATCTGTTAACCAGGGTACAGCACTCATCCACAAGGACCTTTGTAATTATATCTGTTAACCAGGGTACAGCACTCATCCACACGGACCTTTGTAATTATATCTGTTAACCATTGTAATTATATCTGTTAACCAGGGTACAGCACTCATCCACAAGGACCTTTGTAATTATATCTGTTAACCAGGATACAACACTCATCCACATGGACCTTTGTAAATATCTGTTTACCAGGGTACAACACTCATCCTCACGGACCTTTGTAATTAAATCTGTTAACCAGGGTACAGCAATACAGCACTCATCCACACTGACCTTTGTAATTATATCTGTTAACCAGGGCACAGCACTCATCCACATGGTCCTTTGTAATTATATCTGTTAACCAGGGTACAGCACTCATCCACATGACCTTTGTAATTATATCTGTTAACCAGGGTACAGCACTCATCCACATGACCTTTGTAATTATATCTGTTAACCAGGGTACAGCTATGCAGCACTCATCCACATGGACCTTTGTAATTATATCGGTTAACTAGGGTATAGCACTCATCCACATGGACCTTCGTAATTATATCTGTTAACCAGGGTACACAACACTCATCCACATGGACCTTTGTAATTATATCTGTTAACCAGGGTACAACACTCATCCACATGAACCTTTGTAATTATATCTGTTAACCAGGGTACAGCACTCATTAACACAGACCTTTGTAATTATATCTGTTAACCAGGGTACAGCAATACAGCACTCATCCACACTGACCTTTGTAATTATATCTGTTAACCAGGGCCCAGCACTCATCCACATGGACCTTTGTAATTACATCTGTTAACCAGGGTACAGCACTCATCCACATGGACCTTTGTAATTATATCTGTTAACCAGGGTACAGCAGTACAGCACTCATCCTCATAGATCTTTGTAATTATATCTGTTAACCAGGGTAGAGCTATGCAGCACTCATCCACATGGACCTTCGTAATTATATCTGTTAACCAGGGTACAACACTCATCCACATGAACTTTTGTAATTAAATCTGTTAACCAGGGTACAGCAGTACAGCACTCATCCACATAGACCTTTGTAATTATATCTGTTAACCAGGGTACAACATTCATCCACACGGACCTTTGTAATTATATCTGTTAACAAGGGTACAGCACTCATCCTCACAACCTTAGTAATTATATCTGTTAACCAGGATACAGCACACATCCACACGGACCTTTGTAATTATATCTGTTAACCAGGATACAACACTCATCCACATGGACCTTTGTAAATATCTGTTTACCAGGGTACAACACTCATCCTCACGGACCTTTGTAATTAAATCTGTTAACTAGGGTACAGCAATACAGCACTCATCCACACTGACCTTTGTAATTATATCTGTTAACCAGGGTACAACACTCATCCACATGGTCCTTTGTAATTATATCTGTTAAGCAGGGTACAGCACTCATCCACATGACCTTTGTAATTATATCTGTTAACCAGGGTGCATCACCCATCCACATGGACCTTTATAATTATATCTGTTAACCAGGGTACAGCTATGCAGCACTCATCCACATGGACCTTTGTAATTATATCTGTTAACCAGGGTACAACACTCATCCACACGGACCTTTGTAATTATATCTGTTAACCAGGGTACAACACTCATCCACATGGTCCTTTGTAATTATATCTGTTAACCAGGGTACAGCAGTACAGCACTCATCCTCATGGGCTTTTGTAATTATATCCGTTAACCAAGGTACAGCAGTATAGCACTCATCCACACGGACCTTTGTAATTATATCTGTTAACCAGGGTACAACACTCATCCACATGGACCTTTGTAATTATATCTGTTAACCAGGGTACAACACTCATCCACATGGACCTTTGTAATTATATCTGTTAACCAGGGTACAGCTATGCAGCACTCATCCTCATGGGCTTTTGTAATTATATCCGTTAACCAGGGTACAGCAGTATAGCACTCATCCACACGGACCTTTGTAATTATATCTGTTAACCAGGGTACAACACTCATCCACATGGTCCTTTGTAATTATATCTGTTAACCAGGGTACAGCAGTACAGCACTCATCCACAAGGACCTTTGTAATTATATCTGTTAACCAGGGTACAGCACTCATCCACATGGACCTTTGTAATTATATCTGTTAACCAGGGTACAGCAGTACAGCACTCATCCACATGGTCCTTTGTAATTATATCTGTTAACCAGGGCACAGCACTCATCCACATGGACCTTTGTAATTACATCTGTTAACCAGGGTACAGCACTCATCCACATGGACCTTTGTAATTATATCTGTTAACCAGGGTACAGCAGTACAGCACTCATCCACACGGACCTTTGTAATTATATCTGTTAACCAGGGTACAGCAGTACAGCACTCATCCACATAGACCTTTGTAATTATATCTGTTAACCAGGGTAGAGCTATGCAGCACTCATCCACATGGACCTTTGTAATTATATCTGTTAACCAGGGTACAACACTCATCCACACACTCATCCACATGAACTCTTGTAATTACATCTGTTAACGAGGTTACAGCAGTAAATCACTCCTCCACATGGACCTTTGTAATTATATCCGTTAACCAGGGTACAGCACTCATCCACGTGGACCCTTGTAATTATATTTGTTAACCAGGGTACAGCACTCATCCTCACAACCTTTGTAATTATATCTGTTAACCAGGGTACAGCACTCATCCACAAGGATCTTTGTAATTATATCTGTTAACCAGGGTACAGCACTCATCCTCACGGACCTTTGTAATTATATCTGTTAACCAGGGTACAGCTATGCAGCACTCATCCACATGGACCTTTGTAATTATATCTCTTAACCAGGGTACAACACTCATCCACACGGACCTTTATAATTATATCTGTTAACCAGGGTACAACATTCATCCACACGGACCTTTGTAATTATATCTGTTAACCAGGGTACAACACTCATCCAGATGGACCTTTGTAATTATATCTGTTAACCAGGGTACAGCACTCATCCACAAGGACCTTTGTAATTATATCTGTTAACCAGGGTACAGCACTCATCCACAAGGACCTTTGTAATTATATCTGATAACCAGGGTACAGCACTCATTAACACGGACCTTTGTAATTATATCTGTTAACCAGGTTACAGCACTCATCCACATGGACCTTTGTAATTATATCTGTTAACCAGGGGGAACACTAATCCACACGGACCTTTGTAATTATATCTGTTAACCAGGTTACAGCACTCACCCACCTTTGTCAAGCTCAGCCTGTAAGCATCGACATCAGGATCAACCCACCTTTTCCTGTTTGGTATATAACTGTCATAGCGATAGTGACCACCACCTATAGCCAATGTTCACACCACCAGGTGGCTATCCCTTATGTGGTCATTCTTCCATATCACACACACAAATGCACGCACGCAGTTGTGCATGCATATTTCCGGTTACGTGAATTGCTCATACTCACACCTCAGGTAAATGGAGGCTGACGGAATAAAACCCTGGAGATAATGTATCGACATCTACATACACACAGGGATGTACATAAATAACTGTGTGTGTGTGTATGCACACGTGCGCTTACGTACATGTGTGCATATACACACACGTGTGTATATATGCACACATGTACGTACATGCACACACAGATTAAGATAAATATATACATACACACATGTATATATGTATTGGTATGGGTCTAGGACTATTCACTGAAAGCACATTTCGCTGAAAGTCAAATGACTGTGCACAAATCACTGAAAGCTCAATTCAATGAAACACATTTCACTAAAAGTTATATATGGCCTTTTCCCCACTGTTGTGCAACCCTGGAGTTAGTATATATAATAAGGGGGGGTGTGTGGAGCACCACCCCCATATATTTTGAATATATATTAAGCTCAGAAAAGAGTACGTTATTGGAATTGCAATTATCCATGTATATAGTTCAAAATATTTAAAATAGATTGGGGGGCTACACCCCCCCCCCCTTACTTCATATACTAAGTCCAGGATCACACAACAGTGCGGAAAAGGCTATATATATAACTTTCAGTGAATTGAGCTTTCAGTGAATTGTGCACAGTCAAATGTGTTTCAGTGAAATGTGCTTTCATTGAGTAGTCCTAGACCCATTGGTATACATACACACAGATATAAATGAATACATGCACAAATGCATATATACTATATAGGCATAAATGCAAGCATACATCATTACATACGTACATTTTGTATCTATGCGCACACAATAGAATCAATAAAAATATGAATACTACTCCCAACAATATAAAAACATACGACGGTTTAATAAAAATATACAAAGATTTCAAACATACAAGTTCTTCCTCAGTGCTTAAGTGAACATTGCAAATTAAAACACATACATACACACACACAGTATACTATGCATTTGGACCCGGATGTACCTGATAACTACAAAATACATTCTACTTAGATCTCCATTAATTTCATTTTAAGAACTGGTTTTAAGGTACTGACTAGTTTCAGCCCAAGACTGCAATCAGCTCTAAGAAAATGTATTCAGTTATATTCAGTCAGTTCTGTAGGTGTAATCAAATCACCCCCTGTCATTCTTAAATGCCTTTTGAGGACTCTAAACTTAAATGAATGGATGGGTCTGATTTGTCAAAGAAATATGTTTAAACACAGCGTTGGTGTCCACTTCTATCTTTCAATTTGCAGGTAGTTTTCCCTATATAAAATGAAGTACATTTTTCACAATTAGCAAAGTACATAATATTCTGTGTGTTACATGTGAAAGTTTTAAAAGTAAATACCTTTCCATCTACAGGATGAATAAAGTAATTTTCTTTACTTATATACTTGCAAAAACACAGTTATAACAAGGTTTTGCACCATATTTGGTACCTAGCTTCTTATTTTTTGTTTTAAGTTCTTTATAACATAACTTCTATTTTCAGTTTATCTCCCTCTTATACACAAAACTTGGTCTAGTATGTACATATTTAACTATTTCTTGATTCAAACATATCGTCCAGTTATTCCTCATGATACTGTGAATCTGTATAGTGTGTAAATTATATTTCAAAATGTACCCCACCTGTCTGTTAGTCTTATTTTCTATATTCTGTTGCATCAAAGTCGTATCAGAAAAATATGGCTTGGCATAGTTCTCCCTCTTGGAATTAAATTCCACATTTCTATCTAATAAACTTTCATTATATCCTCTTTTATGAAAATTATCAACCATTTCAGATGCGTCACGAACAAACTGTTCATCTGTGTATTTAATCTGCTAGCTCTTAATAGTTGACTTTTTAATTTTCCCATTATAGATATATCTGGGATGCATACTTGATGAATGTAAACACCTGGTAGCTTGAACTTTTTTTAAACAATTTAGTATCTAAGCTACCATCACTAAAACAGCGACATTTAAAAAATTAATTTGAACGTGAGAATATGTCATATCAAACTTCAAAAAGTCTGTAGACCTTTGTAAACTCTGTACAAATTCATGCAACGTCACTTCACTACCTTCTCAGATAAAAAAAAAAATGCATAAATCTACAAACCGTCTACAGAAAGAAAAAGCATTCTATGAGTCAGATTAGTATCAAACAAATATTTGTCTTCTCAAACTGACAGGTCTATATTTGTATATGTGTTAGCAACAGGCGTACCCATTACTGCACCTAATTTCTGATGATTTAAGTCATCATTAAATTGAAAAACATTGTGCTTCAACACTTCTAAGAGTAGCAGATCAATTCAACTTTCGTACTTTTTAATTCACTGTAGGTACCTAGATGTTCTCTAATAGACTGTACCCCAATATCATTGGGAATCAGAGTAAAAAGATATTTAACATCTAATGTGACCAATATCCCATTATGTAGAGTGTTGTTACTAGACCAGTTATAAAGGCAGCTCAAAAGTCATTAGTATATTTTATGTAGCTTTTACATAAGGTATGGTTTCAACTGAACCTCCAAATATTCAGACATCGCTACTGTAACCCATTTTCTGCCTTAAGACTATTGGTCTCACTTGTGAATTTTCCTTATATTCCTGTATTTTAGGCAGGCCATATATAAATGGGATAACCAGATTACCTACATATAGTAATACATTTCTATAATTATGCTGTTAAACATATCATACAACAGTGTTTTAATTCTAAATATGACATTATTCACATATATCAACTATTTGAAAAAGTCAATGAATATCATACATTGCTCTTCTATACTGGTCTTGATTCATAAGTGCTGTCATTCCACCTTTATCCGCTGGCTTTATTACAATATCTTTAAGTGTGCATAGTTCATATAATGCTTTCCTTTCATCAGAGTTTAGATTGTAAAACTTATCACTTTTACTTTTAAAATGCACATCATAAATCTGCTGCTCACAAATCTTATAAAAAGCATTCACTGTTGGTATATTCAAAAGTACAAATGTACTCGACCTACACAACCATCTTATCTTGCATATTTAAAGAACCTGGATTGGTTTCATAAAATAGTTTTAAATCTAAATTTCATATAGACAATCTTCACCAGTTAAAAACTCTGTTAGATTACCTTCAACAGAAGGAACAATCATCAGAACTTTATCAACAACTATAAGTTCATATTCATTGAATAAATTTGAAGACTGGTTCAAAACAGTCCTTCCAACATTTAAAGGTGAACAGCAGATGGACTGACTTCTGGTTACAGGTCTCATTTGTCTTCCATTGTCTCGCCTGCGACTTCTTCCTTGTGGTTGTTAATCTGCTTCTTGGTTCTCATTTGAAGCTGAATTGGTAACTGCAAGCTGATTTGCGTAGATAAAAAAATCTGCTTTACCATTCCTGGGCAATGGCATTTCCTTATCACAATTGGATGTTGGAGCAAATTGTGGACTCTGATTAGCCAAACTTCTCTTCCACTTGAATTGGACGATGCAGCTCACTGTGGAATCTGATTAGTCATTGCTTCTCTTCCACACAGATTGGACAATGTGGCTTGTTACGGACTTTGTCTAAAGCCTCCCTGCTACTCGGATTGGATAATATAGCTCAAGCTGGGATTTCATTAGTCGGAATCTCAAAAACATCAAGATTCCCTATTGCATCATTGCATTTTGGAATATGAAAATTAGAGGCAGTACTTGGACAAATTGTCCTATCTGGTTGTTCATTTTTCAGTCATTGTAAACTATGCACATTCTTAAAATCACCACAATCTCTTTTTAATTTATGCTTTTTAATGGCAATCACCTTCTGTTCAAACACTCGTAGCCTCTCTAACATACTGTTAAATTCATGGGAAAAAGTCTTAAAAGTTCACAAATGTAATACAGTTTTCCATAGCATCAATCTCAGCCATCAACTACATTTCATTGCCCATGAAAAAGTAATTCATCAGTCTCATGCAATCATTACTCAGCTTAAGATTCAGCTCTTCATAACAGCCCACACACACAATGTTTAGCAGTTCATGCTGTTAAACATTAATCCTTTTCTTTATCAAGTATAGATTCCAACGTTGATGATTACATCAATTGTACTGTTATTGTGATTTACAATGTGCTTCACAATTTTGTCTTTTTATATACTTGTGATTTGTTGTAATCACACATGATACTGTTCTGCAGATTGACTGCTTTAACTGTGTTTGTTAGTGGTTTGTTACTGTACTTCAGAGTGTAAACCTGCATTTACAACCTGCTACTTTTACATGTTGATTGTAGTAACTTTTGTCTTTGGCCCAGGTTATGACTGAAAAGGGTCTTAAGTCTGGCCCACACACCTGGTCAACAAATAAATAAACATTCTTACTTAACATTTTACTTTGAAGACTATAAATTGCAGACACAAATGCTTATTCCCTAAGATGACACAAATTAAATCCCTCAAGTTATCCACATGCTGAATGCCATGAGGTTCTAGCGAGCTTCCATCAATTAACATACAACAAACTAGAAGTTAGTTTAAACTCAGCATCTTAATACACTTCTCATATACATATCAGTATCAAAATACAAGCTTCAAGCCTGTTCTGCAAGTTGCACACACAACTGTTTCTCAAATAGTATGCTTCAGGACAGTCACAGGTGTGATGCTAAATTCTGTGCTTTCCGCTGTGCACTTTTAATTATTTGAAATATGTGTTTGTGTGTGTGCATGCTTGGGTGAATCACAGCATTAGCCACTGCAGAACCTACCGGCAGCCAGGGAAATGGTGCAAAAATGGAAATTAGTTGTAGAGCTTGTGTTTAGTTTATGGCAGCTGGAATATGAGCAGTGTAGTAAGTTTTCTGTCTTGGTTCTTTTAAGTTGTCATTTTGTGTTACAGTTTGCTTTTAACTGAACTGTATTACATTTGTAGCTGTTTGGGTGTATCCTTTAACAACATTCCAGTGGTATGCACTCAAGATTCTGCTAGAACTTGGGCAATTCCTGTAAGCACAGCCAGTGTTAGGCACCTAAGAAATCTGTGGCTACAGGAGGCCACTGAACAGCATGACTCCATCAAGGCCCCGCAAAACCTAAATCTGGTTAGGATTTAAAGAAAACTGTTAATTTCTTCATTCGCCAGTTATGCTCTTTAACCTAAACATGGTCATGGCATGACACAGATTAGAGTAAAGCAACTAAGTGGTGAATGAATAAATGAAAGCGAACATTAGAGATTGGTTTTACAGAGTGAACGGTCACAGTGCTTACCTGGAATTTTAAAAGGAGCAGATGGTTCTGATCATCAGGATGTTTTTTTTTCTTTTCAAGCAGTTTTATAATTATTGGCAGGTCAACAGATATATTACCAGATATATCTGTGCACAGTGGTAACAATACACATTTCCATGCAAGCAAATCATTTTTGAAACAAATCTTTCTCATTTTTTAGTGTGATCAGGCTGCAGCTGGGAACTGCTATGAATGCCAGAAGCAACTGAAAATGCATTCTATAAGCAAATTATTTCACAATCTTTACAACCACACATTGGTGGTGATCACATAAGTGGGGGTGGAGTAATTTGCATGTGAAAGGAAAAGACTGAGATATGGCTTGTTTTGGTTCAGGAAATCCACACTGTATGAAAACAGAAGATGGAATACAACATTAGTGTGACAATTCTTTAATCACATTCATCAGAAGCTAACATCAGCTGTAATCAAGGCAACAGAGGTATACATAGGAAATGCCTACCTTCTAAATGGAAGGTAGTTTGTGTCTGTAAACAACTGACCATCAAACTTGCTTCTCATTGGCAAAGAGTGAGAAAGAAAGATTATGTGTGCACACGTGTCTGTATGTCAGAGCATGTGTGCTTGGGTAGTTGCAGAGGATTGTACCATATTTGTTTGGCATCAAACAGGTGAAACACATTACTGTGCCCATTATTTAGCTGTGCATTTTTTTATTTGATCATTTCAGATACACTCATTCCATAAAGTAACGGCAATATGTGAGCATAAAAGCAGCCTGTGGATGAAAGAGAGTGACTCCTGCTATTACTTGATCAAAGTTAATTAAACACCCCTAGCCAGTGCTAGGCATCCAAGAAACTCACGACTACTGAAAGTCCATTATCCATGGCTTTGTTGGGATCCTACAATGCTGTTTGGGGAAAAAATATAAAAAGAAATGGCATTCATTCATTTATTTTCCATAGACTCACTTTAATGAAATTCAAGGTCTCGGTACACATTGAGGGGTTGTAGTATGACCTTGATTAAATAAAATATATAATTAGTGAACAAAGGAATGTGAGATAAGTGATAGAGATTGGTATCCCAGAACAACCAATCTAAGTGTTTACCTGGTATGTTAAGAATATATATTCCCAACCTTCAGAGATGATATTTTTTTCTCCTACATGCAGCTTTACAAATACTGGTTTGACACGAGATGTAACTGTGGGCAGTGGTAACACTGCACACTTCCCAGAGAAATTAATCATTTAAAAAAAAAAAAATGACTTGCTTATTACAGTGAAAGGAGCTTGGAATGGCTGTCAATAACAGTAGCAAGTTGAAATGCATTAATCTGGTCATTACTTTGTTTAGTTTCTCTGAGATCACACATTGGAAGTGATCACCAAAAGAGGAGGAGTGGTGATGTGTGCAAGCAAAAAGCAACAAAATGATCATTGACATGGCTTGTTGCAGATGGAGAAATCCTCCAGAAAAAAAAAATTTGCTTTATTTTTTGTAATTTCCAATCATTAAGGTCTAAAATGATCGCTTTTTCTTACTTTGTTCTTATGAGCATTCAACATTTGATGAGACACTCATATAGTGATAGACAGATAGAGCAGCACCTAAAAAGCTCTATTCCCCCCCCAAAAAAAAGTCAAGATGAAAAATGTCAGCCTAAAATTGACAAAATCAACAGCATTATCTGCATGCTCCCAGATAAAATCTCACAGCAAGCAAAAAAAAAAAAAAAAAAAATATTTTTACATGTGGATTGTTTGGGTGTTAGGTCTTTTTTGTGTTAGATTGCTAGAATACCCGGGTTTGGTGATTATGCCCTTTCCCTGGTACTGTGCAATCTCAGAGTTGGTATAGTTAATTAGAAGGTGGTGTGGCAGGTGTAGCTCCCTCACATGGGAGGTTTAGAAGGTGATTCTTACACATGGGTTTGGAGCCGATCCATCGGCTCCGAGTCGGCTGCTTTCACAAGAGTAGCTCGAGGCCAAGTCCCTATCCCATGATGCTCTCTGTTTCACCTCAGATCTAGTTTGCTGATCCCAGCATGCAACAGATATAACACATAACAGGTACTCCAGCTGGAGTAAGAAGTCAGATAACAAGACCCACCAGACCACGAGTCTTACTCATTCTTCAAAAACATGGAGGGGGAATGTAAGAATGAAGGTGAGATGAACAACTCACATGGAACGATATGGTAAGTACATAACTTCTTTATGTGAAGTTGTTCAATCTTGCTGTTCATTCTTACACATGGGTAGCGTCCCAAGCACCTTAATCCTGGGTGGCTCATGGGAGTATATTCCTGAGAACAGAGGATCAAAAGGAAACCCTGTCCCTGGAGGCCCTGTCTACCTTGTAATGAGTAATAAAGGTATGCGGCTTAGACCAAGTGGCAGCTGCACATAGTGTCCAAAGGCAATCGAGCCACATAAGCTGAAGAAGTGGAAACAGCCCTAGTGGAATGCACTTTCACGCCATGTTCTAATGGTTGGCTCGCTGAGGAGTATGTAAATTTAATGCAGTCAGTTAACCATTTGGAAAGGGTAACTTTAGATACTGGTAGCCCTTTCTTAGTGTCACCATGAGAAACAAAGTTGTTCAGATTTTTTAAATTTCTTTGTTCTGTCCAAATAGAATCTCAATTGTCTGCGAACATCAAGCTTATGCAACATATACTCCACCTTGTTAGAATGGTTACTGAAGAAAGTTGGGAGTTCAATAGTTTGATTCAGGTTAGTCTCGGGACACACCTTTAGAAGGAAGGATTAGTCCTCAGTGACACTCTAAGGATGAAGCACCAAATATGGGGGTTTGATAGATACAGCTTGAAGTTCAGACACTCTATGTGCTGAGGTAACGGCTAACAAGAAAATTGTTTTCCAAGAGAGAAATTTTAAATGGCAGGATGATGCAGGCTCAAATGGAGGGAGAATAATCCGTGACAGCACAAAATGTAGATTCCTGGGAGTAAAAGTTTGTCTAACAGGTGGTCTAAGATGAATGGTACCCTTTAAGAAGGCCATACAAAGTCTGTGAGACATTAGGTTAGAACCTTCAGATCCGAGGTGGAAATTCAAAATTGCAGCCAAATGAACTCTTATAGTGGCAGCTGCAGCACCTTCATGAAAAAGCTTACATATAAATTCCAGAACACTAGCAATCGGGGCAACGTAAGGATCAATATTATTCTGGGAGGCCCAAAAGGCAAATCGTTTCCATTTGCTGGCATACAACTTTCTAGATGAAGCTTTATGCGAAGATACAAGACTATGCTGTACTTCCGAGGAAAAGTCGTGTGACCTGGCTAGGTTGGGAATCGGAGAAGCCAAGCTATCAGTGTGGGAGAATGAAGAGAGGGATGAAGGGCCCCTGACGAATGTGTCAGCAGATCTGGAACTTGGTCCAGAATCCAAGGTTCCTCCAGTTGATAGAGTCAAAGGAAGGGAAACCAAATCTGTTGAGGCCAAAAAGGGGCTATTAAGATTACAGTCATTCCCTGGACTTTGGCCTTCTGTAAGAATTTTGGAATCAGGGGAGTTGGTGGAAAGGCATATAGGAGTCCAGGGGGCCAATTGTGCATGAGCGAGTCCCTTGGGCTGTCCCCTGGTGGGGGATTCAGGGCAAAGTAGCTTCTGCATTTGGCATTCTTAGGGGATGCAAACAGGTCGCAGCAAGTCTGGCCCCATCTGTGGAAAATCATCTCCACAACCTCGTCTTTGACAGACCACTTGTTCAGTAACAGAATGGCTCTGCTCAGTTTGTACGCGATTATGCTGGATTTCGCCAGGATGGGCATTGCTATCAGAAAACGCCCGGTGGATACCGCCCACTGCCAAATTCTCAAGGCTTCTCGACATAAGGGGTAAGACTTGGTTCTCCCTTGCTTTTTGATATACCAGACCACAGACATGTTGTCTATCTAGATTGCAATCGTCCCCAGAGGAAGAGAGTCGTGGAAGTGCTGCAATGCTAAAAGCACCGCTCTCAGCTCCAGGACATTGATGTGCAACTGTGACTCTGTGTAAAATGTATGCTGAGAATAAAAATAGATTGGTACAGTAACAAGTAACTGCTAAGAAAAACAAAAAAGTACTGAAGCTAACACCGCTGAAGGTAAAACAATAAACTTTAATGCACACAAAAGAGAGTAAGCACTTTCACGGTGTGCTCTCACAGCTTCATCAGACTGTTCTAAACTAGTAACAAATGCAGTTAAATACCATAAGTTAATTAGTCAATTAAAGCAGTGATAAAAGCATCAATTATCTAAGAGAAAAATGTCACAACAAGAAAGCAGGCAAATGAAACATATAAAAAAGATAAAAAATATATATAAAAAATATGTATAAGAAACAATCCTATACCCAGTGTAGCTTTTAAAAAAGGCTTAAGAGAGACAACTTCATTAAGACCTGGTATTTTATCAGCATTAAGAGACCGAATCCTTTTTTGCTCTGCAGATTCTGTGCGATTCCTAAGATCTCCCCCTCATAAACTCTCAGGGATGATCTCTAGCACAAGCAATTTAAAATTATGTTCCTGTCCATGGCACATAATATGCTTAGCAAGGGCATTGGTGTCTCTCTTGTTTCTAATGTCTCGCTGATGTTCCAGCACCCTGTCTTTAAGATGTCTGTTACTCATGCCTACATAAAAAGCATCAAAGTAGTGCAAGTCAAATCGCCCAAAACACGACCTCTTTCCACACAGATGCAGGAAACAATTTTATTAAGCTTTAATGCTTTTCGTTGTTTACCAAAAAACAACTTCTTCAGATAAAAACATTTTAAAACACTGGGGTTTAAATTCTCCTCCTTCCCATCACGTTTAAAAACAGTAATAGGAGTGGCTGTCCATTTCTTGCTTAGAAAGCAAACTCCACCTCCCTTCAAATAAAAGAAACAGTTCTATTATATTGTGAACATCAAAAAACATTAGTTGCATAAATAAGCCTACCTAATGAATAAATAAAAACATTTCTAAAAAATATTAAAAAAAATATATATTTTCTTTAAAAGTATTATATTGTGAAGCGTATATTTATATACATCTATACAAAACATGTTTTAAAGCATGTGTTTGTATGTATCCAAGCAGTATAAAAAATATTAATGAAAATAAAAAGAACATTTTTTTTTTTTACTACTGGCTTAAGCTTCTTAGTTTTACAATACACATAATGGAACTTATGTGGCAATTGAGACTGGATGCTTGCCTTTACCCAGGGATAAATGAACTAAGTTCCATTATGTGTATTTCCTGCATTTAAAAGTACCATGCCTCTCTGACTGTAAAACCTTGTTAAACATAGAAGTATTGTAGCACAGATGCCTTTTCAAGGATCTGTTATTTTAAAAAGAAAAGTGTGGAACAGTATCTATGGCATTTCTTAATACATCTACAGTATCCAAAATGCCCCATTTCTTTTTGACAATATCACATATACTACTAACATCAGAAGAATATGTGAGAGGAAACCTAATCAATCCTGTCCTTTGTTCTGTAGTTATGGCTTCAGTGTTAGGTGCAGCAACGTAATAAGGCCTGCATTTGCCCCCTCTCTCCTTATACGCATCAGTAATACAACTGTCAATATCCTTTTCCTTGTAGCCTCTATCTAGAAAATCCATTTTCAAGGTCTCCAGGGCCTCGGCCTCATGACCTGTACACCTGCCCCTTAACAACATTTCGGGCAACATGCCTAGGATGCATGCTATCTCTATGGAGCAGATTATTCTTTCTTGTGGGTTTCCTATAAATACTAGTTACTAGGCTAGTCAAATCAGTTTTCTTCACCTTAACATCAAGAAATTCAATTTCATCAATAGAATATTTAAAAGTAAATCTTAAAAAAAAATCTGTAGACTGATGTAGAAACTCTATAAACTGCGTGAGACTCTCAACTGACCCCCTTTTAAATATTCTTTTGTATAAGCGCATCCAGGAATGTCTCCGAAGAGCTACTGCTGAACCCGCTGCTCGACTCGAACCATCGGCTGCATAGGAAATGAGCCGCATGGACGAGTTAACGATGGAATTAAGGGTATTAAGTTAGGCTGTCACCTTCTTAGAGACACCTCCATCTGTACTACCCTGCAGAGTATCTCCAAGCTCTTTTAGGCGATCTCTTTGAAGATGGGTAAAATGAGTCAAGTAGTTGAGCGATCGCAAAGCAAAAGTCGCAGAACTAAAGATGCATTTCCTGTACCTGTCCATAGTCCTGGAATCTCTATTAGGACAATGGACAGTAGCCGCCACCACCATGGCATCAACCGGCACTCCCTTGGTGAGGAACATTTTATCTTTTGGGGGGATAATAAATTTGTTGGGCCTCCGAGGGACAGGAGGAGGCTCCCACGCCCTTCGAGCAACCAATTCCATTAGTTCATCGAAGGGCAGAGTCACCCAGGAGGTGGAAGGTTGAGACCCAAAGGCCTTCAGGAGCACTGACTCATCCTCAGTAGGGCTAATGGACTGCCAGTCACCCCTCTGCTTAAGGACCTCAAGGAGATCAGCAAAGGAGATATCCTCAGAGGGGGACCCTTCTGACTCCTCTAAGTCAGTGTCTGATGTAAAAGACTCCTGCAGGGAGTCCAAATGCCTCCTCTTGCAAAGTTTCTTTCTGGGAACCTCATCAGTGGGGGCTTTTGGTGAGGTCTCAGTAGAACACGGGTCACCCAATGGGGTTACCTGAGGCTCTGGGTCTCGATGGTTTGTGGGGACCTGCGATGTGGAGTCAGAAAGAGGCACTTTAGGGGACGAGGAGGAGGGCCCTGATGACGTGAAAGTCTTGGAAGACATAACCCTCCTCATAGCATCGAAGGCTCCACCACTGCTCTGATCTGAAGAAGATGGCAACCTCCCTGGCACTGAGACAGTGGGCTCCGACCCAGAGGAAGGAGCCAAGCTCATCCGTGCAGAAGCTCCAAGAGGAAGGGTCGTAACTGACACACCGGTTCGACTCTTCCCCCTGGAGTCGACCAGAGAGTGACGGCTCCTAGACTCTTCAAACGGCACCGAAGAAGTCAGGGTTGATGGAGCCGATAGCACTGAACAGGCCTCGACTCCAAAGGCTCCACAATCATCAGATCCCCCGGCTCCGATGGTCTGGCTCACAGCAGGTACAATGGTCTTGGGCTCCGAAACTGGTTGGGTCTTAGCCGATAATAATTTGGCCTGTGGCAGGTTCTCGAGAAGCCTCTGCACCACTCGGTCCACATCCATATTGGAAAGGGTTCTCAAAGAACGAGTCTAAGGTACCGAAGAAGCCACCGATTGCAATATGGGTGACTTCAAGGTTTCGGAGACCGGCTCTGAAACACTGGCTCAGTGCATGGCTCCGAAGACTGTGGTGCCGGCGACCGCACCTTAACAGCAAGGCTCACAGCCGATTACTTGGGCTCCAACGAAGCTTTGGAGGACTTCGACCCCTTCAACGACTTGGAAGTTTGGTCAGCCTTGTCCAAGGACTCTTGAAAATCTGGCTTCAGCAAGCCTCTATCCACCAGTTTTCTTCTTCACTCCAGCAACACCCTGCTACTAAAGGAATGGCAGATAGAGCAATCCTCCTGGAGATGAACTGGCCCCAAGCAATAAACACTATTAACATGGAAGTCAGTAATAGACATTTTCTGCCCGCATTTAGGGCATTTTTTAAAGCCTGACTTTTGCTTTTCCCTCTGATCAGCCATAACAACAAGAACAACAGTATGCACCAATCAGAAGCAATCCAACAACAATTATTGAAGCAACACTAAATAACGGTAAATAACTATAGCACACACACAGCAAACTCTACAATAACTATATAACTATATAAACACTAACACCAACTATAAATCGTAACTTTACAATACCTATAGAACTAACTATATAACACTCTAACTATAAATTGTATTAGCAAGGATAGGGAATACACTGTTCAACACAATTAAGGAACGGCCAAAGGCCTAAAAGCAGCCGCTCTTAAAGGACGAAAATCTCATCAGCAGAAAAGACACAAAAAAAAAAAAAAAAGGCCTGAATTAAAACTAAGGCTAACTAACCCAAAAACACACTATCAAGAGAAACTGCAAAAAAACTATGGTATAAAGATAGGAATAATCAGAATAATCAAGAATACTGGCCCGAACTCTCCAACGACCTCCGATCTGTTGCAGCGGCAAACTAGATCTGAGGTGAGACAGAGAGCATCATGGGATAGGGACTTGGCCTCGAGCTACTCTAAGATCTTGAGCTTGTGAAAGTTGTCGACTTGAACCCATGTGTAAAAATTAATGGCGAGATTGAACAACTTCACATCTAACATTTAGTGAACATTTAGTTTACAAAATGGAAAATCTGTGGAGAATTGGGTTGGGGGAGAGAGAGAATAGAAGAAAAATCAGAAGAAGGTAGAAGAATTCAGAAGGTCAAAGAGGGAAGAGTCCTAATTTAGAGTTGTTTGCTCCATTGGGTAACACACAGTAGATAAATATACTTTTTAAGAAACATTTGCATTTCACATAGGTTCATAGGTTCATAGATTAGTACTAGGCTAACTGCCCTTGCAAGCCATTTTAAGCCTAGCCAATTATCCCCTGTGAGATTCAAACCCTGTATCTTGTGTTTGTTAGGCAAACACCTTAACCATTAGGCCATCCTCCCAACCCTTTATTTAAATAGGCACTGTTAAACTGCTTTTTGGACTTCTGGTAGAATTCAAAGGTGTTTACATTAGTGGATAGGAATATCCAAAGCTTTGGAGCTAGCAATGAGAAAGCATGATCTGTACAGTGCAGTTTTATCATGGTATGCTAGCAAGCTGGGGTGTAAGATTAGATTGGACGAGGAGGCTCCTTTAATCAGTCTACCAAAAAAGGGGAAATGAGTGCAAGAGGAGCAGGTTAAGGAACAGAAAGGTTCAGATAAGTATTTATTTGCTTTTGTTTACCAGGAAAGTCCGGGGAAAAAGCTTCAAAACAAGGCTGTAGGCGAATTTGCTAATTTTGTTGTAGTATTGGTCTTCGCTTGATAGGGACCCCCCTTCGCTCCTCAGAATGTGGTGCAGTGGTGTTCTATATGTGGGGAGAGGGTTGTCAATTTTTAGACTATACTGGATGTAGACTAAAGATGTCCCGTTCAATTTGGGGGTGATGTATTAGAGGAAATCCATATTTAAGTTGTAGCAGAAAGACTTGTTTCACTATTGCAAATCTTGCAGGGAATTTTTAGAAAAAGTATTTGCATTCCTTCGCTCTAGCAGTTTGATTCTTGAGATCAGAGTCAAGCCACACACCCAAGTATTTGAAGTGAAATATTGTTTCTGCTTTTTCTTGGTTATTACAGAGAATGATCCGATTGTGAGGGGTGGCTTTGTATAAGTTGTGAGTGGTTATAAATAGTATGTATTTTGTTTTCTTGGAGATAAGGATAGGCTTGTGTTGAAGTAACCACCCTTTGAGATGTGACAAGTCCCGTTCTAGTTTATTTTTTATTCTGTTACGCAAGATATTATCTTTGTATATGACAATGTCATCTGCATATAAACTAATTGGAAGGTTGGGAGGATAGCAAGAAGTTTGTTAATAAACACAGGGTAAACTATGGGGATAGTTTTAATTTGGATAAGTGCAAGTGGAGTGTGAAGAGCTGTTCCTTATTTGAACTGCCTGTTTTGCTTGAAGTCTTATAACCGCTGTTCTGTGTTGAACTTATTCCTCCCCCTAAGAATAGAGAGCAGGAGGAGTGAGTGGCCAACTGCATTATCATGGTCATAATAATATATAATAAGGCTTTACTAAAGAATGTGTGACTGAGATTATCTTGACATCTTCCAGGCTGCTAGACTTAGAACACTGATGTGATGCTAAAGAATGGTTTCTCTCTGCTGAGACCGTAGATTGCTAATGAAAAGTAACATCATGGTCTGCATAAGACAACTCCAGTAAACAGAAACAAACATGGCTTTCTTGGCCAGAAAGGAGCACTAGAATTAGATTTGATTTTTAGAAGCATGTTTGGTATAACAGAGCTTGGAAAGAAATCATATAGATGCTCCGCGCACTTGAACAGGTAGTTACAATACCTAGTTCAAGGGGCAACATACAGCAAAACATTGGGAGCTAGTTGTTCTGGTGTGATGCACTCACATCTCTGGAGAGCCAACTTTGTGTGTGTGTGTGTGTGTGTGTGTGTTCAGGAACAAATTTCTCTGTAGAGTCCATCTGTAAGAAATTGACATCTTCCTGTTTAGTCCTTCCATTATGTTTTGCTAGCAATTGGTACAAACTTCTTGTAGAACTACGTTTAATAAAACTGTTCCCATATGCTCACTTATCAGCATGCCAAAAAACTGTGCACATTCACACAATTGTTTATACACTACAGAGTGGCTCACTGTCAGAAGTGCAAGACCTGACTCTGCAGGAACTGACACTTTGAAAGAAAAAAAAACATACATATGTTTCTGACATTTGCCCTTACACCTTTATTGTGCCCCCCCCCCAGAGGACCACCTCCCCATCCCTGCTATTTGATCATAGAACCTCAGACTAGGAGAAATACTCCAAGATACCATAATTTCAAACAATCTATATTCCCCATTTTCAGTTCTTTCTGTTTTACGGATAACAATTAAGGTATTCAAAATTTCAATAGACACTCCTATATATTATTATTGTATTCTCTGTCATTATCTGAAGAAACCCTGGCCGAACAACTGACTGAAAAGATTACAGGGCCAGAAAGGTAGTCATCTCCTGAACATTTATGCTATTTAGCCTATTATTATGTTATTATATTTGCATGTAGTTCTTAATAGTTTTTACTTAGTATCATTAAAATTATCTCCCCGGGCCTCTACTGAAAATGGACATATATCCAGCTAGACTAGCCCGGTCAACAAATGTAAAATAAAAATAAATAAAAATTTATATGCTTTGCCTCCGAGATAAAGAATACATTTTCTGCATTTGCAGGTCATGAAAGTGGGACCCACAAGAACAACCTGAGGTACCTGTGGTAAAGCTCCTCTTTGGAAGCATCCTCATCAAAGACAGGTGACAAGGAAGATGGAACTCTAATATTAAGGTCTGCTCCTTCTGATTGCACAAGTTCCTCATATATCACTATACTGTCCTTATAAATCTCATCACCTAATAGGATATGATCTGAATTCCATATGTTTGGGGCTATGCTTTGGTGCTGAAAAGACAGAAGTATCTCAACTGCACTCAGAGTTGCCAGACGTCCCTATTTGGGCGGGACTGTACCGAGATCAGCAGCCTGATCCCGAGTCTCGCCCTGCCGGTTTAAATCCCGAGCAGCCTCCGCTTTGTTTTTTTTTTTTTTTTTGATTGGCCCATATACCGGCATACACGGAGCTTCTTGTGTTTAATGTGGAAGTTCTGCATTAAACGAAGCTCCGTGTTTAGTGATTTTTGATTGGCCCGTATGCTGGTATACAGGCCAATCAAAACATTGCAAAACAGAGCTACGTCTGTGTAATGCGGAACTGCAATGTTTCTCATTAAACAGAAGTAGCTCTGTATTTATTTTTGATTAACTAAACACAGAACTACTTCTGTTTAATGCGGAACTCTGATGTTCCACATTAAAGACGTGGAAGACCTTTTTTTTTTTTTAGTCCCTACCTGCCCAGTCGGAAATCTGGCAACCCTGACTGCACTCTACAAGGCTTCCACATCATATGCCTGAATGAGGTAATCTTCCAAGTGCAGGTAAACGGTAATTCCCTTTTGTCTTAGGCAAATGTTGCAGCAAAAATGCCAAAGGACAAGGTCATCATCTTCTTTTGGCTGTTCCCGTTAGGGGTCACCACAGTGGATCATCTGTTTCCGTTTCTTCCTGTTCTCTGCATCATGCTCTCTCACCACATCCATAAACCTTATCGTAGGCCATCCTCTTTGCCTCTTACCTGGCAGCTCCATGCTTAGCATCCTTTTCCCAATATACCCAGCATCCCTCCTCAGCACATGTCCAAACCAATGCAATCTCACCTCTTGATTTGTCTCCAAACTGTCCAACCTGAGCTGACTCTCTAATATACTGATTCCTAATCCTGTCCATCTTAGTCACACCCAGTGCAAATCTTAACATCTTTAACTCTGCCACATCCAGCTCGGACTCCTGCCTTATTGTCAATGCCACCGTCTCCAACCCATATAACATAGCTGGTCTCACTACCCTCTTGTAGACCTTCCCTTTCACTCTTACTGGTACCACTCTGTCACAAATCACTCCTGACACCCTTCTCCAGCCATTCCACCCTGCCTGTACTCTCTTCTTCACCTCTCTTCCACACTCATCATTACTCTGAACTGTTGATCTCAAGTACGTAAACTCATCCACCTTTACCAACTCTACTCCCTGCATCTTCACCATTCCTCTACCCTCCCTCTCATTTACACAAACATAATCTGTTTTAGCCCTGCTGACCTTCATTCCTCTCCTCTCTAAAGTATATCTCCACCTGGTCCCTACTCTCACTACATATCACAATGTCATCTGCAAACATCATAGTCCACGGGGCCTCCTGTCTGATCTCATCTGTCAACTTGTCCATCACCACTGCAAATAAGAAAGGGCTCAGAGCTGATCCTTGATGTAATCCCACCATCACCCTAAACATATCTGTCACTCCCACCGCAGTCCTCACCAATGTCACACTACCCTCATACATATCCTGTACCACTCTTACATACTTCTCTGCCACTCCCGACTTCCTCATACAATACCACAACTCCTCTCCAGGCACCCTGTCATATGCTTTCTCTAAGTCCACAAAGACACGATGCAACTCCTTCTGACCTTCTCTGTATTTCTCCAACACTCTCAGAGCAAACATTGCATCTGTAGTACTCTTTCCTGGCATGAAACCATACTGCTGATCACTAATCATCATCTCCCTTCTTAACCTAGCTTCCACTACTCTTTCCCATAACTTCAAGCTGTGACTGATTAATTTTATCCCTCTGTAGTTACTGCAGCTCTGCACATCACCCTTATTCTTAAAGATAGGTACCAAAACACTTTTGCTCCACTCCTCAGGCATCCTCTGACTTTCCAAAATTTCATTAAACAATCTGGTTAAAAATTCCACTGCCATTTATCCTATGCACCTCCATGCTTCCACTGGTATGTCATTTGGGCCAACAGCCTTTCCATTCTTCATCCTCTTCATAGCTGTCCTTACTTCCCCCTTGCTAATCTGTTTCACTTCCTGATTCACTATCCACACATCATCCAACCTTCTCTCTGTCTCATTCTCTTCATTCATCAGCCCTTTAAAGTACTCTTTCCATCTACTCAACACACTCTCCTCACTTGAGAGTACGTTTCCCTCACTATTCTTTATCGCCCTTACCTGCTGCACATATTTCCCAGCTCTGTCCCTCTGACTAGCCAATCGATACAGGTCCTTTTTTCCCTCTTTAGTGTCCAATCTCTCATACAACTCTCCATATGCCTTAATCCTTAGCCTTCGCCACCTCTCTCTTTGCCATGCACCTCATCTCCTTATACTCATATCAAGGTAGCAAACAAAAAATGTGAGATCCACCCCCCCCTCCAATCTCTCCTTATCTTGGACATTCTTTAAGGGACTTCAACACAGGGATGTAAAGGTAAACATCCTACATGTTCAATGTCAACATAGTGCTGCAAGGAAGGCATTATGGTCTGCTGGGTGAGCATCATCTGACAGGCATGCAATTGCCTCCATTGTTTTTCTTTGGGACAGGAAACCCTGAGGAAACTCTACTCACTTCCTTTCTTTAACTGGTTCTACTACTTGAAAGTCCAAGCAGATTTTTCAAAGCTAATATTATCAATTTGATGTTCTGGTGCAGAGGGGATACTGCCTGAAACTATCCTGTTACCAAGATGTATGGCGTACCCCTTGGCACTATTTCCCTTACCCACAAGTCATGTGTTTTGTCCCCACTGAAATGTTAAAAAGAAAATCTGTCTCCTAATTTACCAAATAGGGAAGGGGTAGGTTCCAAGTAATGATAAATTTCCATCTAATAAATATTCAGGGGATATTCTATCAAGATGTAAACTGGCATTCTTTGCAGGTGTTTCTGTCCAGTTTCCTCCATGTTTTCTGTGAAACCACTTATTTTAAACTGCTGCAGTCTGCTCTAATTTCTGTAAAATAATGTTTTATTGGGTTAATTTCAACTATATTTTGGAAAATAATTTGTTTAATATTCTGCATATGTTTGTCACTTTCTTCTAAGTGCTGAAAAACTTTCTCAGACGGATGCCAAACAGAAATGCTTTGTCAAAAGGGGTGTTTGATTTTTTACATCTTTTGGAAAGAAATGGATCCTGAGCCATGTGAGATGCCATCTTTCTGCAGAATCAGAAGCAGCATGTCAAAAGCAGACATTTTACCATGTCTGACCCACCTTCTCAGCTCTTTGTGGTAGAGTAGACAGCTTCTCAATAAGAAATACATCTGATATGTAAAACCATTTGAAATGCTGGGGCCCACTACAGCAAGTCCTGAAATATGGAGGCTAATGGCCGAAACAACAGATTTACACATACTAAGTCTGAAATGCTATTTCTCAGAATATTTCCTTTTCTCCAAGGGATGTCAATCACAGAGTCAGTATATACAAGTTCAGGGGTTATGGAGGGACTTGCCCCCATATTGGGGGGGGGGGGGTGTGCAAAAGAAGTTTTAATAAGGAGAAAAGCAATTTTTTGAAATTCACTCTTCTGTGTTTTCAGTCCTGTTTTATTTGGCTTTTTGGCAGCTGGCATTTCAATAGGGAGCCTCTGATATGCCTTTAATACGATCAGACTGGCTCTGTGTTATACAGGTCTAGTCATTAACTGCTATGAGCCCCACAGTGGCCACAGTGTACTCTTCCCAAATCCATCATACATGGTCATTCAGATTCCTAGAAAGAGCTATGCTGCTCTGGTTAGCAGAAGAAACCACTTCAACAAATATGTTGTTATATAATTCAGTGAATGATGATTACTCTAGAGGCCTGAAATGATCCATTTTCAAAAGCTTAGTTCATCTCATTTTAGTCACTGATGACTTCTGTCTTTGCACTTAAGATGCTTTTTCATTAATTTAATGGCATAACTAAAAACAGTATCATAAGCCAGAGTGGGAAGGCATCTTGCATGAGTAAGCTACTTCAAGCGTCTCCTCCTGCCTGTAGATTATGATGACAAAGGTGTGTTTCGATTTCTCTCTTTCTCAGAAACTTGTTTGGGTTCAGTCCTAAAATGGATGCAGCTTTGTGTAAAAGCCAAAATATTGCTGTGCTGCATTTCTATAACTGATACAGACATAAGCTGGGGCTGCTGCTTGACTCTCAGAGGCCTGCACCTCCAGTAACATGACTTCTGCTCTCTGACAGAAATGGTCAGTTCCTGGCTGGGCATTTGTCCAACAGACATCCAACTATCGGATGCCCACACCATAACAACAACAAATAGACCTTTCTTCCTCTTGAATCTCCTGATAATATGGTTAGGTGGGGAAACAGTGGTAAATCAAGGGGGTTTCAAATCAGGGAATGGGCAGATGAGCCTACAAATGACTTATCTCTTGGAAGATTCACGCGACTCCATTGCTTTGATGTTTATATAATTTTTAGGAGGACCCCCCCCCAATGTTTTCTTTAGGTTTAGAAGGCATTTCTGGCTTTTTAGAAGCAACAACTATGTCAGAGGTATTAATACCATTAAGAAAGAACTTGCAATTGCCTATGGTCATTAAAGACTTAAAGATTCTTAACACATCCTGGCTATTATGTGCTTTTTTTTCTTTTTTTTTTTTTAACTGAATGCAGCATCGTAACTACAAGTTTTTTGTGTGTCCTTAACCAAGCCAAAAAAGGTCAATAATGATGAGAATCTCTGGGGAGAATTTGATGGTCAGAAGAGCATGTTTGTGACCATCTCAGACACGTCACTTATCTTCAAAACAATTAAAAAAATATATATGCTTACGTCTTGAAGCTGAAAGTACTAACAGGTTTATATGAACAGTAGACAGCTGAAAATGTCTCAGCAAAATTGTGAAGTTAACTGAAGCTATTGCTTATTTCGAGTGGGAATAAAGTAAGAGACGTCATGTTACTAATCTGCTACTGCTATCTTTCTGTTGTCTCATATGTGCTTAATGGAAACTGACTGAATTATTTGAGTTAAGTCTTTCGGCTTCTCCCGGTTAGGGTTCGCCACAGCGGAACTCCGGTTCGCTCATGATTAGCAGTGAATTTTTATAGTGCCGAGTTGCCAACCCGACGCCCAACCTTCAAAGAAGGCACACCCATTCACACTCGCACCTACCTGTATGTCTAACGTCAATCGATCACTGGGAGGACATGCAGACTCCACACAGAAGGTGCTCCAGCCAAGAATTGAATGGGAAAACCTCTTGCTGTGAGGCGACAACGCTACCCGATGCACCACCATGTCTTTTTGACTGAATTATTTGAGTAAAGGTTATTAAAAAAAGGAAGTAAGGAAAGCACATAAGCTGTTCTCTTCAGCAGCCATGCTGCCCTCTAATGCCTATGGCTCAAGACTGCAATCTCACACTTCAGAAGAGATTCCTGACTGTTGAAGAACAGTCTTGAGAATGATGCCCACACCTTAGCTTGGTTCCACTTCAGATATGTGCATCTTACAAAAAAACAACAGCTGGATTCACCAAACACAATTTAATGCAAAATCTTTCTCTGTCTCTGACGTCTCGGCCTCAGCCTTCAAGGAGTACAAATGAAATAAAAAACACCATGCTTATATATACAACCAAATTTACTTAATTAAGACAATTAAACAATTATACAATAATTAAAACTTAAACTAGCAGCATTTTCCAATTAAAATCCTCATTCAGTCCATCTGGAAACAAAGTCTTAAATTTTAAAATATAAATAGCCTCTTTATGCAATAACATTTGTTTAATGTTCAAATGTTCATATTTATCATCATATAATTGTTCTAAAATTGTTGCCTGTAATGTATTATGATCCCCCCTATGCATTTCTGAGAAATGCCTAGCAACAGGGCTTTCTATTTTATTATTAACAATGTCCCTGATATGTTCCAAGAGCCTTACCTTAAAGGCTCTCTTGGTTTCTCCTATGTAAAACTTTTTACAGGGGCAACTTATAGCATAAATAACCCTCTCAGAATTACAGTGAAAAAAGTTGTTTGTTCTGAATGGAACATTATTAATATATTCAAAACTAGGGACCACAAAGCTGCATGCTTTGCACTTGCCACATTGGTGAGTCCCTCTACTGTTGAGATTATAAATCGTTGTATCATTAGAGAAATTAAATTTACTTTTTACTAAAAAATCCTTGATGCTTCTTCCCCTCCGATATGAAAATTTCAAATTTACATTTAACCAAGGTTTAACATTGCTCAAAGAGCTAAAATAATTCCAAAATTGGACAATTATTTTAGTAAATTCAGAGGTAAAACACCCAAAAGTGGTAACAAAATACATAACATCCTTCTCTCTTTGTATATTTTGACCTTTGGGAGAACCATCCCTCTTATTGTATATAGCATAGTTATTATTATGTGTCTCAAAATGTCCACACAATCTCATATAACTCTCTTCTGATATGGTTGTATTATAACCTCTCATAGAAAAAGAATTGAGCAACAAGTCAACTTCACTATTAAACTCGACATCATTATTACATAATCTAGAAACACGTAACATTTCTCCATATGGTAGAGATTTAATGGTATGCGGGGGATGGCCACTGGAGCCATGTACATATTGAACCACCCCTTCAAATTTCCTATTCACCTATGTTACCAGTTTACAACCACTAGAAATATCTAGAACAACATCAAGAAAGGGCAGTCGAGTGTCCATAATTAAACCATCAAAATCCAAATGAAACCTATTTGACTTTAAATCTAAAATAAATTGATGGGCCAAAGACTGTTCCCCCTCCACCAAAAAAAATAAATCATCTACATATCTATAGTATCTAATCACATGATTATGAAAAAATTTATGTTTATATATGTATTCCAACTCAAAAAGACCCATGGCTAAATTAGCATACATGGGGGCAAATGAAGCCCCCATGGCTGTGCCTCGTTTTTGATGGTACAGAATATGATTGAACTCAAAAAAATTATTAGTTAAAGAGAAATGTGTCAGTTCAACTATGAACTCCGTAACAGGAGAATTACCCAAGAAGGATCTCACTGCTTCAATACCAAACTGGTGACTAATGTTGGTATATAAACTTTTAACGTCAATAGTTAACCAATACATATTTTTGTTCCATCTGACATCACTGATTTTGTTCAAAAAGTCAAACACGTCAGTTAAAAAAAGAGGGCAGTTTTTTAACATATGGTACAAAATAATTATGTAGAAAAATGCCCAGATTTCGTAAGAAATATTTACGCCCTGAAACAATAGGACGTCCAGAGGGTTTTAGTAAATTCTTATGTATCTTAGGCAGGCAGTAAAAATATGCCATACCACAACCCTCCACCTGAAATTTATTCTTGACATCCTTAGTTTCAAAATATCCTAGCCTTAGGCCCTTATGTATAAGATCATTATACTTAAGAATAGATGCATTGTAACTATCAATATCACATGTCTCATATGTACTTATATCATTAAGATGTACCATGCACATACTGAAGTAGTCAACCAAATTTAAAACAAGTTTATTGCTTTTATCGGCAGGTTTGAAAACAATGTTATTGTTCTTGCTTAATGTAATCAACATATTCCATTCCTTAAATGACATATTAAACTTAATATTATTCTTGTTGCTCATAAACTTATGATAACTCATCTCAGTTGTATGGTTGACCATTCTAACAAAATTAAACACTTCGCTGTGCAAAACATGAGGTATAAAGTTACTATTCGACGGTACATTCTCTGTATTCAATTTAACATAAGCATTAGGCAAGTCATCCGATGTACATGAATAGAAACTATCAACTGAAGTGGAAAGACTAGAATTTGAAATATTCAACTCACTTTCAAAACTCTGGCTAAAAAAATGTTTTAAATATAATTTCCTGCTAAATTTATAAACATCCGACTGCAGGTCGTGGAGTCTTGAAACGACCGTAGGTATAAATTTCAAGCCCAAATTTAGCACAGAAAGTTCAGTGTCATTGAATATATAGCTAGATAAATTCACAACATAGTCGTCACTAATGTTAGAAGTAGGGTTACCATTTACCTCTTTTATGGCCACCCTGTCTAGATTGTTCAAGTGCCGTGTGTTGTAAATAGTCCCGTTGGCGTTTCTGTCTTTGTGTGTCCTTCTGAGGTTGTGGCTGTTCAGGACGAAAACTCTGCCGTAAACTATCCGGTTGTTGAGCTACTGGCAAAACAGGAAAATCAGAATCAACCCCATCATCTTCAAAAGAAGTATATCCAGCATCTCCTCTTGCCTGTAGATTATGATGACAAAGGTGTGTTTCGATTTCTCTCTTTCTCAGAAACTTGTTTGGGTTCAGTCCTAAAATGGATGCAGCTTTGTGTAAAAGCCAAAATATTGCTGTGCTGCATTTCTGTAACTGATACAGACATAAGCTGGGGCTGCTGCTTGACTCTCAGAGGCCTGCACCTCCAGTAACATGACTTCTGCTCTCTGACAGAAATGGTCAGTTCCTGGCTGGGCATTTGTCCAACAGACATCCAACTATCGGATGCCCACACCATAACAACAACAAATAAACCTTTCTTCCTCTTGAATCTCCTGATAATATGGGTAGGTGGGGAAACAGTGGTAAATCAAGGGGGTTTCAAATCAGGGAATGGGCAGATGAGCCTACAAATGACTTATCTCTTGGAAGATTCACGCGACTCCATTGCTTTGATGTTTATATAATTTTTAGGAGACCCCCCCCCCCAATGTTTTCTTTAGGTTTAGAAGGCATTTCTGGCTTTTTAGAAGCAACAACTATGTCAGAGGTATTAATACCATTAAGAAAGAACTTGCAATTGCCTATGGTCATTAAAGACTTAAAGATTCTTAACACATCCTGGCTATTATGTGCTTTTTTTTTCTTTTTTTTTTTAACTGAATGCAGCATCGTAACTACAAGTTTTTTGTGTGTCCTTAACCAAGCCAAAAAAGGTCAATAATGATGAGAATCTCTGGGGAGAATTTGATGGTCAGAAGAGCATGTTTGTGACCATTTCAGACACGTCACTTATCTTCAAAACAATTAAAAAAATATATATGCTTACGTCTTGAAGCTGAAAGTACTAACAGGTTTATAAGAACAGCAGACAGCTGAAAATGTCTCAGCAAAATTGTGAAGTTAACTGAAGCTATTGCTTATTTCGAGTGGGAATAAAGTAAGAGACGTCATGTTACTAATCTGCTACTGCTATCTTTCTGTTGTCTCATATGTGCTTAATGGAAACTGACTGAATTATTTGAGTTAAGTCTTTCGGCTTCTCCCGGTTAGGGTTCGCCACAGCAGAACTCCGGTTCGCTCATGATTAGCAGTGAATTTTTACGGTGCCGAGTTGCCAACCTGACGCCCAACCTGACGCCCAACCTTCAAAGAAGGCACACCCATTCACGCTCGTACCTACCTGTATGTCTAAAGTCAATCAATCACTGGGAGGACATGCAGACTCCACACAGAAGGTGCTCCAGCCAAGAATTGAATGGGAAAACCTCTTGCTGTGAGGCGACAATGCTATCCGATGCACCGCCACGTCTTTTTGACTGAATTATTTGAGTAAAGGTTATTAAAAAAAGGAAGTAAGGAAAGCACATAAGCTGTTCTCTTCAGCAGCCATGCTGCCCTCTAATGCCTATGGCTCAAGACTGCAATCTCACACTTCAGAAGAGATTCCTGACTGTTGAAGAACAGTCTTGAGAATGATGCCCACCTTAGCTTGGTTCCACTTCAGATATGTGCATCTTACAACACTGATCTTTATGATGAGCATCAGTGGATAACATTCACTTGCCCTTCTCCAAGCAATGTCAAAATACAGAGAAAAGATAACTGGGGCCACAAAGATAATTAGACTGTTTCTCTGGTTTGACCTTAGAAATTAATCAGACCACTAGTGGGGAATAAAGGAATGCAGAAATGTGAATATCTTACCATGAAACTGAGAATGTCTCAACTATTTATTACAATAGATATAGATTAAACAGCACCTGTCAACACCTGGGAATGAAGTACCTCTCCCTGTCAGTGGCAGATCCATTTGAGACTAACACCAATTATGAAATTGGTTTGGAGGGTGACCTAATGGTTAAGGTGTTTGCCTTGCAAGCACAAGGTGCAGGGTTTGAGTCTCACAAGGGAAAATTGGTTAGGCTTAAAATGGCTCACAAGGGCAGTTAGCTTAGTACTAATCTATGAATTTGTCTATGAACCTATGAACATCCTGATATCTGCTACATGGAAGTAACATTCTAGCAATACAAAATACCCTGTGGCTGATTACATCAGCAAAGGCATCTTCTATCCTAGACATACACATTTAGGAATATTGAATACGGCAGGAGACACTTGCAAACTCTTGGGTATTTTCTGCAAACAATATACAACTGTGCTTCCCCGACTGTTCAGATACCAGGTAATAGCCTGAACATCCAAACTTATCAGAAGTACAACTGGAAGAACAGACTTCTCTAGGACCTAAGGGATGCAAACAACTGTTTCTGGTATTTTTCTAGGTGCACAGAGTGAAGTGATGTCCTTTAATGATTCCAAACAATTGCAAGATAAGGAAGTAAAAACTTTCACCCAGAGGGCTTCCTCAGGAGCATAAATCAACTAACAAAGGCTAGTATATGGTTTAAATACAGTGTAAAAGGCACATGTCTAAGTTAATAGGCAATTAAAAGTCAATCTATTTAAAGGAGAAGTACCAAGAAAAAACATTGTTATGGCATATTATGATAAAATCTTGTAACTATACATTTAAAAATTGTATTTATAAATAAAATAGGCATAGCTTACGTCCTCTCTGTTCTCTCTCTCTCTTTTTTTTTATTCTTTGTGAATTATGTCACCTGGGCAGTACCTGTAAACTGTCAGCTGTGATCAGTTAACACCCTAGTAATCAAATGTAACATAAAAAAATTAAAAACAAAAAAATAAGCAATGCCAAACCTGCACTTAAAAGGAAGGTCAGCCAGAGTAAACAAGCCAGAGCGAAAGAGTGAGAAATGAATGCCCTTTCATGATGCTCGACACAGACTGTCATAATACCATAAGATTCAATTAACTATAGCTCAGATCATGTGATGATTTGAGAGTTGATAGTAACAGTTCTCTGGCCCTTGACTATCCTTTTCATCACCATTGTGACTACAATCATTCATCCAGGTGCACAACCCCCCCCCCCCCACACACACACACACTAATTACTATCAAACTATACAAGTGAAGGCACAGAAAAGATTTAAAGTGCTGAAGGAGCAACTGAAGTCACCTACCCTTGTTCCAAACTGTCAGAATAGAGAGTCTCTACCTCCTAGCTGTAACAACTTATGCGCATTTATGAAATCCACATTGTGCCAATAAACTCGAGATTCTGACAAGAATTCAAACGCAATTTGTCTCATCTGATAAAAATGCTGAAAAAAAACAACAGGAATAAGCCGAATTCTTCCAACAGCACTTAAGACTGGACTTGAGAGAAGCCAGTTATCCACATAAAGTTACCACCACCAGCTTCCTGCAACAAATATATGCTGCTAGTTGTTGTTCTGTCTTTCGGCTTTTCCTGGTTAGGGGTCACCACACAGGAACTCCAGTCCGCTAATGATTGGCAGTAGATTTTTAAGTGCCGAGTTGCCGGCCCTGATGCAACGAAGGTACGCCCATTCACGCATGTCTCCACACAGAAGACGCTCTAGCTGAGAATCGAACAGGACATCTTACTGTGAGGCGACAATGCTACCCCAGCACCATGCTGCTAGTGCTTGTACAAATTTAATGAAAATCTTGGAGTCAAATGACAAGGAAAGGTGAGGATCTTGCCCTGGAGATGGACCTGTCTTAAGGTGAACTTCAGAACGATTCCAGTAGTTTCTGAGGGTCTTGATGTGGCAACAGCCATCCATTATGTTTCTGAAAAGCATTTAGCATGCAGATGGCAAGAAAATGGACTGAATCTGCAGTAATTGAACTTGCACTTGAATGAGTTTAACCCCAAGATCAAACTTTTTTTTTTTTTTTTTTTTTACTCTTTTTAGTCATGAAATGGTAGGAGTACAACCTCCATCTGACTTCTTCCCCAGAAACAGATTATATTTCACTTTTGTGAACTATGTCTTGAGCCTGTTCTGAGAATGGAAAAAAAAAACACTAATCAGCCTCGGAGTGTGAGCTGATAATCCTGGACCCACCAGATTGAAATGGCAAGCCCAGACAGTAAATCTGTTTTATAGACACTTCTACTGATCAAATCTTAGATATCCTTGAAGAATGTTAAACTTCTCCCTCTAACATTTGTGATCCTAGCAACTGATCTTCAATGGGATCAAGACTTCTGTGGCAGCACAGCTAACACCACAGGTCTTATACAAGACTTAGCTTGGGGACCTGAGAGAATGGCATACCAATTTTCCTTTTTTAAGTGAATAAAGAGATCACATTTTGAGAAAAGTCTGCAAGAGTTTGCTTTCTGACTGAAAAGAGGTGAAGTGCTCCACTACAGCAGAAAAGGTCATGCATTTCTTATCAAGATCTTTAATGATTCCATGAAAAGCTCATCACAGGACCTGTTCTTGAATGACAGCATCAAAAATAGCCCAGATTCTTTGGAAAAAAGTCAGAAGCATGAAACTGGACTATGTATCGGGCAGAATATGCAGACAGACTGCAGGATGAGCCAGCACTGAATCTAGCCACAGGGAAATTCAAGACTATAACTGTGATATGAAGCTGAAACCAAACCAGTATGCACCCAAGGCACATCTTCCACAACCTTATCAAGAACCAGGTAACGCGAGTGTCCAATTTGTGCACACGCACTAGTGATTATTTAGATGAACAGAAGAAATTGATCTCTGCTTTCACAAAGAGAGGTTACAAAAGGAATAAAATACATATGGAACGTGATGAAGCAATGGAAATAAGGGAGAGTAGAGGACGTCCCTACTACTCACAAGATTGTAATAGCTCAATGACTACGCCTAGACAACGAACTAATCGATTGAGGTGTACTCTGACCTATAGCTCTGATAATGCTTGGGTAAGTGGGATAATCAAGAAGTATTGGCCAATTCTGACTTCCAATCCAAAGATCAGGAATATAGTGGGTGATTCCCCCAGTTTCTCCTATAAGAACAGAAAAAAAATTAAAAAGGCTGCTATGTCAAAATGATGGCTTTAGTAGTAGACAAAATCCAGGTTACTCATCTGATGCATGGAAAGGGACATGGAGATATGGTTTTTGTAAGGCTTGTCCATATATTTGCAACAAAAATGTTTTTGTACATGTAGTCACAGGATTGAAATACTCTTTTCATGAAAGAACTACTTGTAGGAGTGCCAATATTATTTATATAGCCACTTCCATGTCCCGTCCAGCCTACTATGTAGGCAAAACTAACAGACCTTTTAAAGAACGGATTCTACTCCATCTGATATTCACAACAGCATTGAGACCAATGCTTTATATGAGTATATTAAAAACAACAAAACACATCGATTTCAATTTATGGCCATAAGCATGTTAAGAGAGAATTTGAGAAGGGGTGATATATGCAACAACACTGAACTTCAAGAAACTAAATGAATTATGGAACTCAGAGCTGATCGTCCAACTGGTCTTAATGGTGTTATCCCACTCAAGCCCATTTTAAAAGCAAGAGGCCTGGTCAAGAAATTTAATTGATCTGATGGAACATGCTAACTGCTTTTTGGACTTTAGTAAATACGAGCCTTGCACTCTGTTGTTTTGCTTTCCCTTAAAGTCATGCTATCATCACTTAGGAGTGCCTGTATCTTGGCTCCCCTTTGCTTCCATTGGGTGTTTGACTTCCAGCTTGTGCTTATATTTGGCTGCTTTCTTCTTATGAATATACAGAGTTATGGTGTATTTTCCATTGGCAGACTAGCTTTTTGACTAGTATTCATTGGTTTCTTCTCTCTTATGATTACGGATAGTTATGAGTTGACCCTTGTTGGTGAATAAGCTTCCTGACACAAGATGATTGTTTTTTTTCTTTCTGTGCTCTGAAAATGCTGCTATGAAGGGTTTTGAGACTGGCATGTTTCTGATTGGAAGAAACAGTTTCTGATAGTCTCCTATTGTTTTTTTTATATGCTAAATGATTGATTCAGTATGATTAGCTCATTGGTCTAGCTTGTTTCTGGATTCCTGCCGACTGGACCTTCTTTTTCTGTGACTAGAAACTACTATTATGAATGGATTTGAGACTAGCATGCCCCTGACTGGAAGAAATAGTTTCTGATAGCCTCCTTTTGGCCATTTTGTTATGCTAAATGGTTGTTTAACATGATAAGCTCATTGGTCTAGCTTGTTTCTGGATTTTTGTTGATTGGTCCTTCTTTTTCTGTAACTAGAAACTGCTATTGTGAATGGCTTTGAGACTTGACATGCTTCTGATTGGAAGAAATTGTTTATGATAGCCCCTTATTGGTTATTTTGATATGCTAAGTGGTTGGTTTATATGATAAGCCCATTGATTTAGCTTGTTCCTAGTTTTTGCCGACTGGCTATTTGTCTCTTTTTAATGAAACCACTGATTGATGGGTTTGGATCTGAAGGTTTTTTTACCGAAAGCGCTCATCCACCCTGAAACTTGTTTTATGCTACTTGGATTTGTAACTGTTTGTATTAAAGAATTTGGCTTTTAAAGTGATGTATTTGTCTCACAAAGTACAGTTTTGTACCTACCATAAATGTAGATGTTCGAGGATCCACATTGCTGCAGTCCTAACTATTGGGTAGTCCGCTGTCCAGTCGGCCCGAATACCAAAGTATATATTGACGCCGGTCAGGGCGCATTAGACTGACGCCAGTACGCCAGGGTACTAATGCGCATGACCGACGCCATATCCTCAGTCTTTTCTTGCCCCAGATGTCAGAAGACCCTAAAAAGACAAGGCCCAATATACCTGCACCAAAAATATGTACAATATATACAAAACTATCAGCATATAACCTCACCTACACAACCACCCCTAAACACAGAGGGAAGGAGGGAGGGTATTGACTGCAGCAATGTGGATCCTCGAACATCTACATTTATGGTAGGTACAAAACTGTACTATGTTCTTCATTCCACATTGCTGCAGTCCTAACTATTGGGTAGAATCCCAAAGCAGAGGTAAGGGAGGCTGGCAAATCATAAAGAAGCAGGAGCTGACAACATGCCTTGCAAAATAGCTGTGGCAAAACCAGCCCTAGACTTAGAGTAGAGAGGAAGGTGATAATGCTTAGAGAAAGTATGCACTGAACTCCAAGTAGCTGCCTCCAAAATATCCTTAGTTGCCACCCCTTAGAAATGCTGTTGAAGTGGCAGTAGCCCTAGTGGAATGAGGCCTAATCCCAGCTGGAATCTCCTTGCCATGATGGGAATAACAAAATGCAATGCAAAACCCAATCCACCTAGAAATAGTTTGTTTTGACACAGGCTTGCCCTGAACTCAAAGCAAAAGAAACAAACAACTGCTGAGACTGCCTAAAATCCTTAGTCCTGCTTAAATAATAACGCGAATTGCCTGTGTACATCTAAAGTGTGCAAAATCTTTTCCCTTTATTTTGGGGATCTGCATAAAAAGTAGGCAAATGAATAGTTTGGTTTAAAGCCACACTAGAAACCACTTTAGGCATAAAGGAAGGATTAGTACGTAATGATACCCTATCCTTATGGAAAATCAAAAGGGCTCTACTGCCATAAGGGCCTGCAACTCAGATACCCTTCTTGCAGAAGTAATAGCCAACAGAAAAGCAGTCTTCCATGACAAGTATTTCAATTCAGCAGTAGCCAGGCTCAAAAGGTTGTAGAGTAAGTTTTTCCAACACAAAATTGAGATCCCAAGCAGGAGTAGGAGCTCTACGTGGGGTCTTATATTCTTTGCCCTCTAAGAAACTGCTTGAACAAAGGATGAAAACAATGGTGGGTCACAATCATAGTGAGCTGAAATTGCTGCAGCATGAATCTTAATGGAAGAGAAGGACAAACCTTTGTCCAATAACTCAGTAAGATATTGAAGAGCCACACTCAAATTAGGCTCAGAAATCTCCAAATTCTTTGCTGTACTCCAAAATAAAAATCTCTTCCATTTTTCTGCGTACACTTTCCTTGTACTAGGTCTTCTAGCTTCCATAATCACATTTAAAACTTGTTGAGGAAGTTGAGACCTGCTGTGTTTCAACACAGAATATGCCAGGCTGTTAGATGAAGAGAGTGAAGCTTGACATTGAGCAGATGACCGTCCTTCTGAGATAACAGATGTGGAATCAAAGGTAAGGGCCATGGAGGCTTCCTTACCAGACTCCTTAGTAGTGGGTACCAGTGTTGCCGAGGCCAATCTGGAGCTATTAAAATCATCCTTGGCTTGTCTTGTCTGACCTTTAAGAGCACCTTTGGAAGAAGAGGCAGAGGTGGAAAGGCATATACATGAAGATTTTTCCAACTGAAAGAAAGAGCATCCACTTTCCAAGCTGTGTGATGAAACCCCTTTGTGCAAAACTGTGGCAGCTGGTGGTTTAGTGGAGAAGCCAACAGATCTATGTCTGGAGTTCCCCATGACACTGTCAATTTCTGAAATACATGAAGATCCAGTTTCCACTGTGGGGATCCATGATTTGTCTGCTTAACACATCTGCTAAGGAGTTCTGTGCTCCCGCAGAAACCTTGCCTGAAGAGTTAGTTGCAAGCTGAGCGCAGTCTCCCATAAAATCATTGCTTGCCTGCATAGAGGATAAGAATGTGTTCCCCTTGTTTGTTGATGTACCACATGACAGTTGTGTTGTCTGTTAGAATCAACACCTGCCCTGGAAGAAGTAACTCCTTGAAAGCCATTAATGCAAACTGGACTGCTAACATCTCCTTCATGTTGATATGTAGATGCTGTAGTCTGGCAGGCCACTTGTCTTGTATCCACTTTCCATTTAGATGAGCTCCCCAAGCAATGTCCGAGGCATCTGTCGTTAAAATCTGACTCGCCTCTGGCCGGGTCACAGAGAGTCCCTTGTTTAGGTGACATTCCTGAGCCCACCACAAAAATTCTTTTGAAGGCAAGGTATTATTTGAATGACAGTGTCCAAATCCTGGCAGTGCTGTGTCCATACATTTTTGAGATACCATTGCAGCTTCCTCATATGCAGTTTGGCATTGGGAAGCACCAGAATACAAGATGCCATGAACCCTAATGCTTGAAGGACTGTCCTTGCAGTCAGCACGGACTGATGAGATAGTTGATGGAAGTAAAGGGATAGACTCTTTTGTTTGTCCGGGGTTAAAAAGGCCATCTGGGCTGCTGTATTCAGTCTCACACCCAGAAAGCACATGTCTTGAGAGGGTACTAGACTGGACTTTATTTCGTTCACAGAATACCCTAGGCATCTTAGCACTGCTATCACATATTCCAGATGCTGTAGAAGGTCTTTCTTTTCTTGAGCCAGAATCAGGCAGTCGACCAAGTAAGGATAGATTTGAATTCCTTGTAGCCTGAAGTAAGCTATCACTGGAGCCAGAACCTTTGTGAATACTCTGGGCGCAGTAGATAAGCCAAAGGGCAATGCAGAGAACTGATAATGAGAATTTCCAGCTCGAAACGCAGATACTTCCTGCAACTCAGTCTTATAGGCACATGAAGGTAAGCTTCCTTGAGATCTAAAGTTACCATCCAGTGATCTTTGCCCAGCAGAGGTAAAAGCTGTTGTAACGTCAACATCTTGAACTTGGGAATGTCCAGGTAAGTGTTGAGGATAGATAAATCCAAAATTGGTCTCCACGTGTTCCCCTTCTTTGGTACTAGGAACAGGCGAGAATAAAATCCTAGGCCCCTTTCTGATACAGGGACTGGCTGAATGGCCCCTATTTGGAGTAACAGAGAAATTTGCTTGTGAGCCTCTTTTCCTTTGTGGAGGAGGAACGTCTGGCATGCCTTTGAAAGGGGGCAATGTATGGAAATAAAACCTGTAACCGTGGTGAATGATATCCAACACCCATTTGTCTTGAGTAATTAAATCCCAATTTTCCTTGAAAAGAGACAGCCTTCCTCCCAAAGGAGCTGCCAGACGAGAATCTACTGGCAGCTGAAAAGGCAGGTCATTGGGTCTGTTTACGAAAGGACTGACCCCTGCCCTCACCAGAAGTCGGAGCAGGTGAACTCCCTGTTCTAGGCCTAAAAGAACCTTGAGCTCTGCCCCTACCACGTCTAGACCTACCCCTAGACTGGGAATCATAAGCAGGATATGTCCATCCCTTAGTAGGCCAATTTCTACTAAACTTTGGAGGCTGCACCTGCAAAAAATCTTTAACAGTTTGCATAGACTTAGCTTTGTCCTCCATTTTCTTTAAAACTGCTTCCACAGGCGAACCAAACAACACATCAGACTGTAAAGGAGCATCCAAAATCCTTGTCTTAACATGCTCAGCTAAATTCTGATCCCTCAACCAGGCATGCCTGCGAAGAACAGAACTAGTGGCAGCCACCCTCGAGGAGGCCTGTACAGCATCAAAACCACATTGCAAAGAATGCTTACCCACTTGTTCAGATACATGAACTAAATCCAGCAACTCTTTACATTCAATACCTTCCGCCAAAGCATCCACCTTAGATTTCAATTGTGAAAGGAGATAATTTTGATATTTTAGCATGTGAAACTGACAATTCAACGCCCTCATGGCTAAAGTGGAAGAAGTATACACTTTCTTACCCCATCTATCCAAAGCCCTTGCCTCTTTATCAGTGGGAACAGGGTTTTTAACAACAGAGGCCTTAACACCTTTAGGTCCCTGAGAAACAGTTTCGGGTCTGCCCTAGGACTCTTAAAAGATACTTATGAGCTTCAGGCACCCTATAGTACCTATCAGGTTTAACAGGAGCAGGAGGCAAAGAATCAGGGTTCAAGGAAGCCTCTGCAAAAACATCTTCCACCACATTTAACACAGGAGGTATAGCTAAGGGCCTATGCTGGGGTAAAAACAAGAATTCCCTAAGCCTTTTCCTGGAATCAGAGTAATCTTGGCCTTCCCATTTAAAGTGCTCCCTCATGGAATGCAGAGTCTCTGAAAATGAGAAATCCTCAGGAGGAGAAGCTGTAGGAGTGGAATCATCCACATCAGAATCAGAGTAAGGAGGATACTCCTGCAAATCTTCCGCAGAAGACTCAGAAGCCTCTGAACACTGTTCAAAACTCTCAAACTCAGGTTCCACCCTAGGCCTCTTATCAGGAGGGGGCATAGAACCTCTAATCAGAGTAATCAAATCTTCTGCCATTTTAAGCATATGTTTCTTAGGCACAGAACCTGAAGTGCTAGGAGAAGCCCCACTGAAGCCAAACTTGGCCTACATCTCAAAGAAGGTTTGGAAACAGAAGGAGAGGCTCTAACTACCTTGGGAAGAGAGGGAAGAACAGTTACCTGAGAAGCCCCCTCAGCCTGGCCTACCTCCTGAGAAGGCACATCCTGTAACAGTAAAGTCTCTGCCTGAGACTCCAAGGAAACTCCTGGCAAAACCTCTGGCTCCACTGAGTTTTCTAAAGAACCGACGTCCGGGACTGCCGGTTCATCAACCCTAGGCTTCGCTGTTTTGTCCTTGCGCTTTTTGGACGAAGCAGGCGTCGGAGCATCCGACGGCATTTTATAATTACAACGCTTCCCAAACACTAACCTGGCACAGTCTAACCTTCTCTTAATAGTGCGTTTGTTAAATCTAGCACAAGAGCGCATCCAACAACGACGTGCTCAGGCCCTAAACAAGGTATACACAAGGTATGGTAATCCCTATGAGGTATCTGTTTCCCACAAGAAATACAGTTATTCACTTTTTCTGACATCCGGTTAAATACTGAGGCAAGAAAAAACCAAAATGTTCCCCAACGGGGTACTTAGCCAACTTTGATTCGGTCTGAAACTCCGCTTCAGAAAATTTCAGAACGCCAACCTGCACTCGCAAAACTGCTTCTGCATCGGACCATGCGGCAAAAAAGACTGAGGATATGACGCCGGTCATGCGCATTAGTACCCTGACGTACTGACGTCAGTCTAATGCGCCCTGACCGACGTCAGCCATATACTTTGGTATTCGGGCCGACTGGACAGCGGACTACCCAATAGTTAGGACTGCAGCAATGTGGAATGAAGAACATCAGCCTTGGTGGTAGGTCTCATCTTTATGCCTGCATTTCTCTACTTGTTGAGACCACCTTTCCTAAGCTAGTGTTTTTGCTTTTATTTACTCTAGCAGAAAGGTGCCTTTGTGGGTCATTTTAGGCCTAGCAAATTTCCTTTTCAAAGGTGAGCATCAAATTTTGATGCGAATCACTTGGGTATATAATGAAGGTAGTGGTCAGCACCCATGAATTCTAGTGGCACATCATTTTAAAGAATAGGAATCCCCTGTCAGAGTGAGGGAGAGTCAAATGTTGGGGTCTGATGGACAGCTGTTGAGTGAAGGCAATTCTGGTGAAGGAAATATGTTTGTACAGTGCCCAAATCACCAAATCTGGTGTCTTTGTGTGTTCCAATGTTCAAATAATGACACATTTCAGGATAGATTATAGGCATATCTCCCAACCTTTTTGCAAAAGAAATCTGGGCAAGACCTAAAATAATGGGGTGGGGACAAAGGCCTAAAAATATGGATAGATTTGAAATATTACTCTTAGGCACTATGGGGGAGGTAAGCTCCTTTTCCAGTATCAAAAAGCCTAGAGGAGAGAGGTGCAGACCACCTCTGGCAACACAGCGTGACCTGTCAACCATGTCATCCAAGGCTGACAGATACTGGATCCCCCTGGACTGATACTAAAAGCTAAGCCAATTGAAGTCTATTATTTTTTGTTTACACCGTGGCCTCATTCTTTGGGATGGTAAAATGCTGCTTAGGGCTAGGGTCATACCTGCCTGTGACACACAATCAGAGTTTAGTCAAGTCTGTCTTCATATAGTCGAAGTAGCAAACAAACACCAACTGTACCACAGATAGGAAAGTTTTATAACTGTGGTACAGTTGGTGTTTGTTTGCTACTTCAACTACATTTACTTTACACCAGCTGTTTTATTAGTTGGTAGAGGATTTCTGTGTTTCGCATTCTGTCTTCATATAGTCCAGTCATATAAGTCATTCACCCAAATGAACCATGATCAAGCCATAACAGTACTTCTTAGTGAGTGACTTGTGTGCCTGCGTGATCTGATGGATCCTGGCACCTGACAGGCAGATGACTGTGATCTTGTCCTTGCCCAGCCTGTCTCACTATGAAGTCAGCTATGACCAGGACATTTGATTTAGAGGTGTTTTGCTTTAAGGGCTTATTTGTTGAGACACATTTGTATGTGTTATTACATTTAGTGGTTTCTATTTGCACAACAGTGTGTGCACTTTGTTTACATGGGAGGTCTCTGAAATTTTGGTAGACTTCTAGTGAATACCTCCACATATGTGTGTCTATGTATTGTGTCTTTAGTTTGTGAGAGGTGAAAAGTGTGTACTGACAATCTGGTATTTGATTTGTTGTTACACGAGAGGAGTGATTCCAATTTCATAATGTACTTGCATCTCTCACATAGGGTATTTGTTTGCTGTAGGAGTAAATTGTTGTCAGTATAAATGAGGCAATTACTACATTGTCATGTCTATCAGGCTAGCGAGAGAAATGATGGGAAACTGTCCATTATAGCAGATTTTTACCGTACAAGCTATTATGGAAAGGACTGGACTAGACTTGTCCAGTTTTTATGCAAGAACTATCAAGCTATTTGGAAAATGAATGGACTACATTGACCAGTTTTTGCTTTAGGAATATTAAGGGTTGTTAAATTGAGGGTTGAAAATGATAGATGTGGCAAAGCTGCTCAGTGTGCATCTAAGTTGCCTTTAGTGCAACACAGAAGCTTGTGAGGGTTTCACTGACAGTCATCTAGGGAAAAACTGTGTTTCAAGGCATTCGTGCCTATACATGGCATCGCTAACCCCCATTGAGAGATGCACAGCAATGAGCAAACAAGAGGCTTAAATTCAGGCGAAACTTAATTTTAACCTAATCTATCAGTAGAAAAGTACACAATGAACTTTCTTCAAGCATTCCCCAGCTCAGATAAGGCTATATCCACACTCTTTTGCCACAAGGGTACAGGGGGAATATTTCTTAATGGATGATGGCTGGTTTAGTGATCGAATGCAACACAAAACAGGCTAGATTCAGCAGGTCTGAATCGAGACTACGCTTATTTAGATGAAAAATACAAATGAAAACAAGTGCAGAAAATTTACAGTCACAACAGTAAAAAAAAAAGGCAGAAAAAAAGGCAGTGATCAGATACAATGCAATTTAAAAAATGTAATATAGACACAAAATATACTTATTTTCTTGATGAAGAAATCTCAGGTGTTTCCCCAACCTAAACAGATGTGGCTACTTCCCAGTGCACTAGATGGAAAAGCCACATACCTCTTGATGTAAAACATGCTTGTTAGAGAGTAAAATTGTGGGCGTGGCCAAGGATGAACACAGAATAGCAGCAGATTTCTTCAGCTCCACCAATTTCATTACATTGACAGGAATTAATTACTTAAAAAATTAATTTTTGAAGTAATTTTCTTTCTAAATATGTTTGTTTTATATAGTTCTTGAACTATATCTAAAAAAGAAAGGAAATCTTAATAATATTCCTGTCAGAAATTACTTTGGAAATTTTCCTGTCAGTTTATCAGTCTGAAATGAGTTCCAGTACGACAAATTCTCAAGACTCCAGCATCAAGAAAGAACTTCAGTCTCTGATAATTATAGTCCAGCAACTTACTGCTAAGATGGATAAAATGGATACTAAAATAGACACTTTCATAGAAAAAACTACAAAACAAATAGACTTGTTACATATGGACCTGCAACAACAGAAGATCCGGATGACAGGCATAGAAGAAGCTGTGAATGACATGGAAAATAGAATACAAGAAGAGGAAATCAACATTGAGTTTCTGCTGAAACAAAATACACATTTACAAACAAAGCTGGATGACCTGGAAAATAGATCTAGGCAATAACATTAGGATTTTTGGACTGCCAGAAAATATTGAAGGTAACAATATTACTTCTTTTAACAACATGGCTCCCTAAAACTTTAGATTTACCAGAAGCATTCTCTTTTGGTATCGAAGAGCACATAGATCTATAGCTAATACTAACTCTAACAAAAACTATCCTAGATCAGTTATAGTTAGATTTCTATCATCTTTGATAAAGAGATGGTTCTTAAATCTGCTTGGGCTAAAGCTCCTGTTAAGATTAATGAAACAACTGCTGCTTTGACAATGACTATTCTTCCATGGTATTAGCTAAAAGAAAAGTTTTTCTGCCACTAATAAGGGAGCTTAAAAGCACAGTTTAAAACATACCTTCTGTTTCCTGCCAAGCTTAAAATCTTCCTTCCTGATGGTCCTAAAATTTTCAATGACTTAGACTCTGCTTTACTGTTTATCAAAAAAATAAGATTTTGGAAAAAATAGAAGAAATGGAATGGGCTAGTCCTTCGTTAAAGAGACTGGCAACTGAAACTTCGTGGAAGACTTCAGAGAAGAAGAAGAGACTAAAAACAAATGATTTGTACTATGTTTTTTTTCTCTCATCATTTTATTTTATTATTAATCCTTTTAAATATAGTTCCTGCATTTCCAGAAGCAAATAATATTTTGAAAAAGATTTAATCAAAGTTATTCTCTGTGTGCAAAGAAATGTTTTGTTTCATAACTAGTCAAAATATCTGGAGATTTAATGGCAAGCTGTGATTTAACTTGTTTCTCTTTCTGAAGAGGAAAAATAAGGTCAGCAATTTGATACATTTTTTTCCTTTAAAAGTTTATATGTTCTTCAAATGCTATTCCTAATTATACTTTCTTGATTACACTGCTTATGCTGGTTTGTAAATAATCTGTCATGCTTTAACTAATAATAATTAGAACTAAATAATAGTAAATAATATGTTTTATTTTTAACTCTATTAATATAAACAGTAAGTAACATTCTATTGTATATACTTCTTATAGCTTTCTCTTACATTTTTTTATTTCTGCCTTACACCCTTTTACTTTCTACTCTCTTTTCTTTTCTTTATTAATATATAGAAATGCTTTTGATCATATAGACACAGTAAATAATAAGATTTGCATAGGAGTTGAGTTGGGACAAAAATGTTGAATTTTGTTACTTATTAATAATTTGGGGCTTGATTTCACTTACATAGAGTCTGTAATAACCTGTAGAATGCATTGTGAAGGTTTTGTCATGTTTAGATGCATTTACACTGCTAAATGAATGTTTGTCACTAGTTTTTAATAAGTTTCCCACCAAAATGTTAAGAGAGACACTCTGAGATGTGGGCTGTCTCATGCACAGTGTCCATGAGCTACTTCAAAAGCTTCAACTCTCAGAATTCTCACAGAGAAGCTGAAAACAGCTGGTCTCACCTTTGACCTAAATATCACACTGACACATCACAGATACAGGAATAGCAGATTAATAATATGTGTTAAAAACCTATGTCCCAAACATATACATTACTATAACTCATTTAATTCATCTGATTGACAAGCATAAATAATTTTATAACTCTATACTGGAAGAAATTGTCATGTGATATATTTTAAAGCAGTAGTATAGCATGTTTGTAAAATCTGGTTACTAAAATGTGTTTGCTGTGCATTATTTTGTATAAAGCAGACAGATTTATTGAAGGGACAGCAATGTAAGATGGTGCTCAGTAAAGATACAACTCAGTGAGATCATATATATATATATGTGTGTGTGTGTGTGTGTGTGTGTGTGTGTGTGTGTGTGTGTGTGTGTGTGTGTGTGTGTGTGTGTGTGTGTATGTGTGTGTGTATGTGTGTGTGTGTATATATATATATATATATATATATATATATATATATATATATATATATATATGTGTGTATATGTGTGTATGTATGTATATATATATATGTGTGTGTGTGTATGTGTGTGTATGTAGATATGTATATAAATGTTTCTGAGAATCTGCTTAACTATGAAGTATGATTTTTAACAATTTCTATGAATACAATATTTTATTCTATTGGCAATAATGATTTTGAGTAAATGCTCATATACAAGCAATTCAAGGTTTTTTTTTGGAAGCTGTTAACTGTATTTACATGACAGAAAATAGATGCATCCTAATATATGTAATGTCTGAATCATATTAGCCAAAGTTTTTGATTTAAATGAATGTTAGAACTTATTTTTCTCTCCTCTTGATTTCTAACATCAAAATTATTTGAATGCTATTTGAATACAAGTGTTTTATATTACATGGATGTATATAGTAGTATGAACAGTTTTTAAAAAAAAGGTTTATTTTAGTTTATATGATGCTGTTTTACCAAATGTGTAGTCTTGTCTTGCTAGATAATTGAATTGAAAACTGTTAACTTCAGTTAAATATAACTAGTATTAAATTGATAAGGTGGTAGCGGACGTACTGCTGCTTAGGGTAGGGGGTTAACTTGAGTGGTAAATACTACTCTAAGTTGGAGTTTACAACTCCAGGCTGGATGCAAGGTTTAATCCTTACATTATTTTCACTTGTTCATTGTTATTTGTATATAGTTTTGACATCCACAATACATTTTGTACATTCATTGTCACTACAAACAAAATTGAATCCTATATGAAATCCCATAAGAGATTCAATAAATACAGCTATATTTAAAGGTACACCTAAAGGAGGAGATGTAACATTACTTATCTTGTTATTTTGATCATAAGATTCTTAAGTTTTAAAAATGCCAAATGACATCTTTAAAAGGAATTTCTTTAAACATTAATGGATTGAATAATCCATGTAAAAGGGCAAGCCTAATAAGATACATTAATTTACATAAGGCCAACTTAGTCTTCCTACAAGAAACCCATCCCTTGAAAAAAGATATTGATAAACTAGCCACAAACAAATATACAGTATTGGTTAGTTCAGAGCACACTCAGAAAAAAAGAGGAGTGGCTATTTTATGGAATAAAAGTATGCCCATTCCTAAAACCATTAAGTCTTATCAGGATGACAAAGGAATGTTTTGTATGGTTACAATACAAATTAATGGGAAGACTTACACTTTAATTAATGTATATTGGATACCTGGAATTGGTATTAATACAGTGAAACATCATCTTGATAAGATCATATCATTCTCTATAGGAGATATTATTTTAGCTGGTGACTTTAATTGTATACTACATGAAAGTGATACTACCACTATAGGAAAGAGAAGAATTACATCTAATGTAAAACATTTAAAGGATTTTCTAATTCTTATCATTTGAATGATATTAATAATCAGATAGATTCAAAATCATTACCATACACCTTTTTTTCTAACAGATACAAAACTTATTCAAAATAGATAGGGTCTTTATTTCTAACCAGATGGTAACAGATTTAATTAATTCCAAAATCATTTCATGTCCTATATCTGATCATAATTCAATTGTTTTTGAATTCATGATAAAAAATACTCATAATGTTCAGATCAAAAGGATACCAGCATACTTAACTCAACTAAAATACTATAAAGAATATATACTTTCAGAAGTAAAACATTTTTTAGACATAAATAACACTCCTTAAGTCTCCATTGTTTATGTTAGGGATGCCTTAAAATCATATCTATATGGACAAAGTATCAGATGGTATAATAATAAAAGGAAATCTTGGGATAAGGAATTGTTAGATATTCAAAGTAAATTAGACTCTTATAAACATAATAATAAAGAAAATATTATGGACAAGAAAGTTATTGAAGAAATAAACAAACTAAATGAGAAATACAAAGAAATTTTAACTCATAAAGTTAAAATAACTTTAGAGAAATACAAGTTTTTGTCTTATTCAATAAGCCCCAAATACTTACACAGACTTAAAAATAAAACAAAAAGGTTGAATAAACAAAACCATATCAAAGAAATCTTTTCTCTAAGGAAATAGAAGAATGTTTCTAGTATACCAGAAATACTAGATGAATTTAGAAATCACTTTCACAAAATTAACCATAATAATATTAACATGGAACCTAAAAATAAAATAAAGGAGTTTATAACCACAAATATGAATAAAAAGCTTAATAAACAACAGATTAAACTATTGGACAAGAGTATTTCATATACAGAAGTTATTACACAAATAAATAAGCTTAAATCAAACAAAGCACCGGGTAATGATGGTATTATACCAGAGATATATAAAATCCTTTCTAAAAATACATATTCATTAATACATAAGGTTTTTATTTTGGCCCAAACTGAGTTAATAACCCCCCCATCTTGGCAATATACATTTATTTCGCCAATTTTAAAACCTAATAAAGATCCAACTAGATGTTCTGCATATCGGCCCATCTCATTACTTAATGTTGATTATAAAATGTTTATGAATATCTTTGCTGATAGATTGAAGACAATCATTCCCGGCATTATAGATCTAGATCAGACAGGCTTCATTGTAAATAGAAATACTTTTGATAATATAAGAAGAACTTTAACATTAATAGATTTTGCAAATAGGAAAAAGAAAGATTTAACACTTATTAGTCTTGATATAAGTTCAGCGTTTGATTCAGTAAGTTGGGACTATCTGTTTACCTTAATGAAGTGCACAAACTTCTCGGATGCATTTGTAAATCTAATTGAACATTTATACAAAGGAACGTTGGCTTATATTAAGGTAGGAACATATGTTTCACAAAAATACCCATTCTTAAAGGTACAAAACAAGGATGTCCACTTTCTCCACTATTATTCACTTTAGTAATGGAGCCTTGGGCTAATTTGATCAGAAACAGTACTGACATAGAGGGTTTTGAAATAGATGAAAATACAACATCCAAAATTCAACTTTTTGCAGATAATGTTCTAATTACATCAGCAGGATCTAATTCTTCTATACAGTCTCTATTTGATAACATGATGAATTTTAAAAGTATTTCTGGTTTAATATTCAATGAAGAGAAAACTAAAATACTACCTATATATACACGAAAAATATTCTCATTAGTGATTTTACTAAATATGTACCCAATTCAGGTCAGATAACTTATTTAGGTATAATACTATCTAAAGATATTAAATCTATTATATATAATAATTATAATAGCTGTTTTCTTAATATACAAAATCTTTTAATACCTGGAATAATATGTTTTTACTATGGAGGAGAGACTTACAATTATTAAAATGATAATATTCCCAAGATTTTATACTTAATACAATCAATAATACTTCCACCTACAAAAATAATTATCAAGAAACTGAACACACTAATGTTAAATTTCTTATGGGCACCTAATAGACCTAGGATTGCATTAAAGAAACATACTAATAGCTGGTCTCAAGGGGGTATTTCTTTTCCAGACTTTAATTTATATACTATCTCTTCTATTGTAAAAGTTATTACTTTATTAATAGATCAGTCATATGTCACAAAATGGAAAGATTATTGGGAGCTAATTAGTATATACTCCATGAAAATCTCCTTAACACATAACAATATGATTGTAAATAATTCCATGTTATGGTTACTAAAGGAATTTTGTACTTCACCTATTACACCTAAACATATGGTTTGTTACCCATTAAATATTATTATTAGTTATCGTAACTTTATATTCATGCACCCTAAGTATAGGGAATGGAATTTTATTGTATTTCCTATAATGTATACTCAGGGTATGCTTTTGTCATCTACTTCTGAAGGAACTCATTTAGCTATAGATAATGATCTACAATACTGGTATCAGTTGATATCTGATAATAAAGTTAAAAATCTAGATTTCTTAAAACAAGAATTTGATCTAAGAGAAACTTGCTGGTTAGAGGTTCAGACCTTTAGACAACATCTCATTAATAAATTAGATTTAATGTCTATAACTGTTAAAGAATCTATTCCAACACTGATTGATTACTTGATATTAAATTTACAACATAAAGTTCCTGATAAAGGTAAACTTTCATACATACATAAAGTTATCAGACAAGAAACTTTTTACAGTGTAGATTCATACTGGAATTATTTCACTTCTATTATTGGGGACCCACCAAATCAACAAGATAAACAATATATATTGGAATCTGCTTATAGAACTACGTCTTCCATTGTCTGGAGACTTTATACATGGAAATTTTTACATAGATCTTTTATACACCTTTGATGATGAATAAAATAAATAATAAAGATAATCTATGTAAGAGATGTAATGTAGAAATTAATGCTGACTGGGCTCATATGTTTTATGACTGTATAAAATTGAAAGAATACTGGAAGTCAATTAATGAATTTTTGCAGGCTCTTTTTACAGATAATTTCATTATTTCTAAATCTCTTATATTATTCAACACACTTGTACCTCAAAGTGTTAAAAAGGTTAAGCTTCCCTTGTTATGGTCTATTCTAGCAGTGGCTAGGAAAATAATAACTAGAAATTGGATTTCAGATACACCTCCTTCGTTCAATGAATTTAAAAATGTTATGAATATAGTGTGCCATATGGAAATAAACACAATTAGGACTAGAACAAATAGAAAAACATCTTATTTTATTGTATGGGAAATTTGTTAAAAAATTTTTAATTTCAATAGCATGGTATTTTAGTTTAATTAATTGATCTGATTGTAGTGGATGTCTTTGTAAATACTTTAGTTGTTTTGTTGAATATTATAATACCTATTTTTAATTACTTGTATAAAATTGTTATGATATTTCTCTTATATGTTAAAACAATAAACCTGTTTTGAAAAAAAAAAGAGAGTAAAATTGCACTACTTTATTAGCTAACTAGAAAATGAATTCAGATCAAGTAAATCTTTAGAACACACAGTGAGAGGCAAAATGCTCTATTTCAATACAAGCACAAGGAAAATAAATAATTCAGCATTACCAACAACAGTGTAGAAAGGGAGGAGCTTATCAAGTTCAATTCACAGTAGGTGTGGGCAGCTTAAAATCACAAGGTTTAAAAAGCACATCAACAAAGGGAAGAGTAGGTGGAAACACTAACTGGGAATCACCAGCAGTGCTTTAGTTTATGCAGGCTTGTAATCTTTTCAGCAAAAATGAAACACTGGAATTGCTCTGGGGGTGGGGGCCAAGCCATTACCATGACTAGGGCCTCATTTGACAATGATCTGGCTCTGAAAGCAGTGCAACTGCAGTGGTTATCATGGGTGTTTATACCACCCTCAGAGACCTGAGCTTTCATCCAGTAATCCTCACTATTACTTGTGTAGGTAAAATAATGGAATTTGTGTCCTCAGAGCTATCCTTAATAAAATACGGACACTAAGGGATATGTGTTACTTGTCAAGAATTCAACGGGTTTCCAGCCTGGGAATAGTTCTTAGATCAAACACCTTTTACCATCTGAGGACTTAGCTGTGACTGCGCCAACTGTGGTTTAACTGCACCTGACCTACTCCAAGTCCCTATACCTGAGGCTCCTAGGCTATGAACTTAACCACTGGCAACTTATGCAAACCGTTACTAGTTACTTACATTTATAAAGTGTTAACATCATATCATGACAGTTCTTTACAGCCTTCACTGGATGCCTGCATGGTGAATTACCATCTATAAAGTTCTAGCTCATATTTATTTTCCCCATTTGACATTGCTCCAATCAGCGAATGCAAAGTCATCCCCAGTGAAACAGTCTGCCCACAACATAAACCCATGGTTATCTCAATCAGTTGCAAGCAGTGCAGCAGTGGTCAGAGAAGGTTCTAAGGTCAGAGACCAGGAAGCTGACAGGAGAAAGCACAACAGTTTAAGGAATTACTTAGGCTCTCACACCTCAACAAGAAGAGAAAACAGGTGGTGTTAAGAATGGTAGCTCCTCAAAACTGGACTACAGAACAGATATGTGGCCTACTCATGTATGGACATAAGGTCTCTAACTAGAGCTGGTAGTGGAATGAAGTCCAGGAAGTCAGAAGAAAGGAGGTGTGCAGGAAAAAGTACAGTTGTGTACACTTACCATAAATGTAGATGTTCAGTGTCTTCACTGTTGCAGTCATGACTGTAGGGTTCTCCCCCTGCCGGCAGGCAGTCCTCGGTCGGCCAGAATCCCAAAGTCTGGGTCCGGCGTCGGCTGCTCAGCCATGCTCCCTGACGTCAGATCGCCAGGAGTACAAAGCTGGCAGCAGACGCCATGTTCTCCAGTTTTTCATGCCCCAGATGTCAGGTGCTCCAAAATGAGTAAAATCCAATACCCTTTGCAAATACACCTCAGAAGAAGGGTGAAGAAGGGAACCATACAAAAGAAAAAATAAGAGGGGACAAGAGGGAAGGTAACCCAGACTGCAACAGTGAACACACTCTAACATCTACATTTATGGTAAGTGTACACAACTGTACTATGTTCATCGTGTTTCACTGTTGCAGTCATGACTGTAGGGTTGAATCCCAAAGCAGAAGAAAAGGGAGGTGGTCATAAAGTAGAAGGGGCAGTTAAAAGGCCCTGCAAGACTGCAGAAGCAAAGCCTGCCCTAGACTTAGAGTAGAGAGGTAGATTGTAGTGCTTAGAAAAAGTATGCACTGAACTCCAAGTTGCAGCTTCCAAAATGTCTTTGGTAGGAACTCCCCTGAGGAAGGCAGCTGAAGTGGCAGCAGCTCTGGTAGAGTGAGTCCTTATACTCACTGGGATTTGCTTTCCATGGTGTGAATAACAAAATCTGATTCCATGAGCAATCCATTTAGAAATGGTCTGTTTTGAAATGGCTTTACCTTGGGAACTTGAAGCATAATAAACAAACAATTGCTCTGATTTCCTGATGTCCTTGGTTCTGTCCAGGTAAAAACAAAGTTGTCTGGTGTACATCCAAGGAATGCAAGATCCTTTCCCCCCTATTTTGAGGACTAGGAAAAAAAGTTGGCAGGTGAATAGTTTGATTTAAAGCCACTTTGGAAACCACCTTAGGCATGAAAGTAGGATTAGTCCTTAAAGACACGCTGTCTTGGTGAAAAATAATATAAGATTCCACAGCCATGAGAGCTTGCAACTCCGAACCTCTCCTGGCAGAGGTCAGAGCTAACAGGATTGGCTGTCTTCCAAGATAAAAACTTGATGTCAGATGTGGCAGCAGGCTCAAAAGGAGGTAAGGTGAGCTTTTCCAAAACATAGTTGAGATCCCAAGCAAGAATGGGTGGAGATCTAGGGGGCCTTAAGTTCTTAGCTCCTCTGAGAAACTGTCTCATGAGCTGGTGGGAAAAGATTGGAGGGTCTGTATTATAATGAGCAGAAATAGCAGAGGCATGTATCTTTATGGAAGAAAAAGAAAGACCCTTATGTAAGAGGTCTGTCAGATAAAGTAAAATCAGAGGAATGTTAGGAATAAGAGGATCCGAATCCTGAGCCTGCATCCAGGTGCAAAATCTTTTCCATTTTCCTGCATAAGATTTTCTAGTGCTAGGACGTCTGGCTTCTAAAATGACATCCATAACCTGCTTGGGTAGGAGAGAATGAATCATAGACCCTGGATTAACCAGGCAACCAGGCTGAGAATTTTGACATGGGAGTGCAGAACTTGACCCTGGTGTTGGGACAGAAGGTTCAGAGTCTGAGGTAAAACCCAAGGGGGCTCCAGAGAAAGTTTTTTTCAGAGTTGGGTACCAAAACTGTCAAGGCCAATTTGGGGCCAGTAAAATTATCATCTTGGGCTTGTCCTGTTTGATCTTTAATAACACTCGTGGAAGAAGAGGTAGAGGTGAGAAGGCATACCGCGAGAGGTTCTCCAATTGAATGATAGTGCATCCACTTTCCAAGCTAGTTCGTGGTATGTCCTTGTGCAAAAAATCTGTAGTTGATGATTGAGGTGGGATGCAAAGAGGTCTATGTGAGGACATCCCCAGACTGCTGTAATCATCTTGAATATTTCGGTGTCCAGCATCCATTCGTGTGGGTCAGACAGGTTCCTGCTCAGACTGTCTGCCAGGATGTTTTGCTTCCCTGGTAGAAACTGAGCTTGAAGGTCCAGTTTGTAAGCTAGAGCTGTGTTCCATAGATTCATGGCTAGTCTGCAAAGGGATAGGAATGTGATCCCCCTTGCTTGTTTATGTACCACATAACTGTGGTGTTGTCTGTCCATATCAGTAGTTGTCCTGGTTGTAGAAGATTCCTGAAGGACAATAGAGCGTTCTGAACGGCTAACATTTCCTTTAAATTGATATGCAGGTGCTTCTGATCCTTTGTCCAAAGGCCCTGCAGACAGTTGCCCTGCAAATGGGCTCCCCATGCATAATCCGAGGCGTCCGTGGTTAGTATCTGACTGGCTGGAGGCAGACTGAAGGCCTTCCCTTTGTTTTGAGTACATGCCTTGGACCACCAAAGGAATTCCTCTTGAAGACAAGGCAGGACTGTGATCTGTATGCCTAAACTGTGGCAATGCTGAGACCATACACTTTTTAGGTACCACTGTATTTTCCTCATATGTAGTCTTGCATATGGTACGAGAAGGATACAGGAGGCCATGTAACCCAAAGCCTGAAGGAATTTCCTTGCAGATAGCTGAATTAATGATGCCAAGGTTTTGAAAGTTGAAGCCAGCTGTAATTGTTTTTCGTATGTCAGAAATGCCATCTGGGTTGTTGTGTTTAGAAGAGCAGCCAGAAAAGTTATCTGTTGTGAGGGTGTCAAATTTGACTTTTTTATGTTTACAGTGAATCCCAGGAACTTGAGAAGTTTTTGAACAAATTCTAGATGCTGGAGTAAGACATCCTTGCTGTCTGCCTGAATAAGACAGTCATCCAGATAAGGGTAAATTTGAATTCCCTTGAGTCTGCAATAAGCTACTACTGGAGCCAGGCATTTGGTGAAGACCCTGGGCGCAGTAGACAATCCAAAGGGCAGCGCAGAGAATTGATAGTGCCTCGATCCAGCCTTGAACCTGAGGTATTTTCTGCACTTCCTGCCTGATGGGAATGTGTAAATAAGCCTCCTTTAAATCCAAAGTTACCATCCATGCATTTTTGGTCAGCATTGGAAGTAGCTGCTGTAGAGTAAGCATCTTGAATTTTGGTATCTCGAGAAAAGTGTTCAAGACTGACAGATCCAGAATGGGTCTCCATGAATTTTTCTTTCTGGGGACTAGAAAGAGCCTTGAGTAAAAACCTTGTCCCATTTCTGAAAGTGGAACCAGTTCTATGGCTTTCATAGCCAAGAGGGCTTCCACCTGGTTTAAGGCCTCTAACCATTGATGTTTTGGTAGATCCGGCCATCCGCTTGGTCTTGGTAGGGTATGAAAATGGAATTTGTAACCTCTTGAAACCACATCCAGAACCCACTTGTCTTGGGTTATATGAGTCCAATTTAGGTGAAAAAAATAAAGTTTTCCTCCGAGAGGGGCTTCCAGGCAAGAAGTTCCTGCAGCCCAACAGAGGGAGTCATTGAGCCTGTTTTCTATGAGCTTGCGACCTGTCCTCTCCTCCCCTAGGGGTGGAAGCAGTCCACTGTCTTGGTCTATAACAGGCTTGCGTTTGGGGCCTTCCTCGGGAGCGTCTGTATCTACCCCTCTGAGGCCTTTCTGAATTGGGAAAGGACCAATTTTTAGTAGGCCAATTCCTACTAAATCTGGGTGGCTGTACTTGTAAGAAATCCTTAACCGTTTGCATGGGTTTTGCCTTGTCCTCCATCTTCTTTATCACCTCTTCAGCCTTAGATCCAAACAAAACATTATGTTGAACAGGAGCATCCAATAACTTAGCTTTTACTTGATCTGGCAAGTTTTGTTCCTTTAATTAAGCATGCCTTCTAATGACTGTGCCAGAGGCAGCTGCCCTACAAGAAGCCTCCAAGGCATCAAAACCACAGTGTAAACCATGCTTCCCTACTTGTTCAGTGGCATGCATTAAGTCATGTAATTCCTTATCTGCACAAGCGGAAATGGAAGTTAGCTTTTGTTTCAAAACAGACAGAAGAAATTGCTGGTATTTCAGCATATGAAATTGACAGTTTAAAGCCCTAATAGATAAAGTTGCAGAAGTGTACACTTTTTTGCCCCATCTTTCTAAAGATCTGGAATCCTTCTCAGTGGGAATGGGGTTTTTAGCAGTAGCGGCCTTAACCCCCTTAAGGCCCTGAGAAATGGTTTCAGGATCAGCAGTAGGATTCTTGTATTAAAACTGGTGGGAATCAGGAACCCTATAATATCTGTCTGGCTTAACAGGAGCTGGAGGAAAAGAGTCAGGAGTTAAGTTAGCCTCCGAAAAAGCAACATCCACAATATCCAAAACAGGAAGGATAGCCAGGGGTCGATGTAGGGGAAGAAGAAGAAAATCCCCAAGTCTCTTCTTAGATTCCGAGTACTCCTGTCCTTCCCAGTGAAAATGTTCCCTCATTTCATGTAGTTTCCCCAAAAGAAAAATCCTCAGGGGGAGAAGCTGAAGGAATGGATTCCTCAGCATCAGAATCCTCATAAGGAGGGAAAGAATAATCCTGGTCAGAAGAAGAAACTGAAGAAACAGAAGCCTGATCAGAGGAGTCATAATACAATTCCTGCCTTGGTCTTTTATCTGGAGGGGGATGTGAACCCCTAATCATAGTAATTAAGTCTTCCGCCATCTTAAGTAACTGTTTCTGAGACTTGGGTCCCAGATCAGAAGAGGCCTGGGCTGTAGTCTTTGATTTGGAAGGAGTCTTTGCCTTTGTTTTTGGCTTTGCCTTTATCAGAAGCTGAGTAGGCCTGAAAACCCCTTCGGAAGCCGGTACCTGCACAGCGGCTCCAGACCCATCCGAAGGAGCATTGTCCGAAGGTCCTGCAACTGAAATATTCAAAGGCCTAGTTGGCTCCTTGTGGGAGTCCATTTCGGCCATCGGTTCCGAAATGGCCGACGACAGGGGCTGCAAAAGCGCCTCACTGACGACGGCCGAACCTGAAGCTGGCTCTGCTTGTACAATATTGTCTGATTTGGACCTCGGAGGCCTGTCTTTATCCTTGCGTCGTTTGTGAACTCCGGTAGCCGGAAGCGTGTCCGACGACATTTTGTAATTAAAACGCCTACCGAAGTAATGAAATGCAAAATCGTACCTTCGTTTAATAGTATGTTGATTAAATCTAGCACAAAACCGACAACTAGCTACGTCGTGGTCAGGGCCTAAGCAAGGAATACAATAAGAATGAAAATCCTTATGAGGTATTTGCTTCCCACATGAAATACAATTATTAACTTTTTCTGACATCGGACTGGAGCAAGAAAAAAGTTTCCCCAATGGGGTACTTAGCTTTGAGTAGGAGAAGAAAGTCTTCGGACTGAAGTACGTTTAGAAAAAATTGTCAGGAGTCAGCCGACCGGAACTTGCGAACTGCTATCACCACACGGCAAGAAAGACTGGTGAACATGGCGTCGGCTGCCAGCTTTGTACTCCTGGCGCTCTGATGTCAGGGAGCATGGCTGAGCAGCCGACGCCGGACCCAGACTTTGGGATTCTGGCCGACCGAGGACTTCCTGCCGGCAGGGGAGAACCCTACAGTCATGACTGTAACAGTGAAACACGATGGACATCGTGATCGTTAAAACAGATGTACCAGGCTAGGAAATAATACTGGTTGGTTAACAAAGAGGCTAAGAGAGAGAGGAGTTGCAATAACAATGAACAAGGCATCAGAGACATTCCACTATCTTCTAGAAAGTGAATCAATGGATGTCACAAATAGACTATATTAGATTGTAAGGCAAATACAAAGATAAAGAAGTGAGTCAGACACCCTTCATAAAGGATGCCAGCGACAACCTGCTCACCAGTCCACTACATCAAAGGCAGACAGAAGGAGCAATTCCAGCAGGTTCTGAATAAAGAAAACCCCATATAAGCTGTACTTCCTCAGGCACAGCCTATGATGAAAGAGGAGGAAAAGCCCACCACAGAAGAAAAAAGAACAGCATTGAGGAAAATGAAGCCAGGGACAGCAGCAGGCTCAGATGAGGTCACTACTGACATGAGAGAGATGTTGGTGGGATGGGGAGAAATGGCTCCTGAGGGCACTCACAGTAGTACGGAGAGAGAGATGCATCTCAGATAATTGAAGAATAAGCCTACTAGTGCCAGTGTTTAACAAAGGGGGCATTTGCAACTGTGGGCAGTACAGAGGTATCAAACACCTGGCACATTGTAAGAAGGTTCTGGAGAGTGTAACTGATCAATGAATACACAGAACAGTAGAAAAAAGATGGGAGATTAGCAGTTGGGATTCAGATCAGGATGCAGCACAACTGACACAATCTTTTCAGCAAGACAAATACTTGAGAAGAAGCTAGAGATGAGATTCCTAGACTTGGAGAAAGCATATAACAGGGTCCCAAGAAAAATGATTTAAGCAGTCTTGTGGTGGTTCAATATCCCAGAAAGATTGGTAAAATTAGTACAAGTACCCAATGACTCAAGTATAAAAAGTGTTCGGTTTCACACAGGGATTCCAAGTAGGAATAGGTGTGCATCAGGGTTCAGCTCTGGGCCCACTGCTGTTCATAGTGGTGATGGGCTACATTAGCAACAGGTCAGAGAAGACAGATCAGCAAAGTTGTATGCAGATGACATGGCATTACAGGCAGATTCTGAACAAGAACTTCAGCAAAGGATAGGGGACTGAAATGCAGTCTGAGAGCACATAGGATGAAACTGAGTACAAATAAGACCATTGTTTGTTTGTGTCTTTCGGCTTTTCCCGGTTAGGGGTCGCCACAGTGCAACTCCAGTCCGCTAATGATTGGCAGTAGATTTTCACATGCTGGCTTGCCGGGCCTAACGCACAACCTTCAATGAAGGAACGCCCATTCACACATGTCGAAACACAGAAGACGCTCTGAGAATCGAACGGACGTCAAACTGTGAGGCGACAATGCTACCGCAGCACCACCACCGCAGTTACAGATAAGGCCATTGTAATGGCAGGAAATGGAGTTCAGAACAAGCTGAGAATTGAGATAGAAGGGAAAACAGTGGAGCAGGTTAATAGCTTCAAGTATCCTAGAGGAGTGGTTGTGGAGAATTAAAGTCTAGATGAGGAGGTCAAAACTAGAATCAGAGGGGCTGCAGCCAACTGGCACAGAGTGTCAGGTGCAGTATATGACAGAAGAATGCCAAAGAAGCTGAAAAGTAAGGTGTACAAAACAGTGGTGTAGACTGTACTACTGTATGGTAAAGAAACCTAAGCAGTAAAGGCAGAGCAGTTGAGGAAGCTAGAGGTGATGGAGGTGAAGTGCCCGAGATGGGTAGTAGTTTACACACACTGGGATAGATGAAGAAATGAGGGCATAAGAGCAGAAGCCAAAGTAGCTCTAATTACAGATAAGGTCAAAGAGAACAGATTGTGGTGGTTTGAGCACATGTGCAGAAAACAAACTGGTGAAGGCTGGAGGAACTGAGGGCATCCAGTAAAGAGGTAGAGGTGGATTATGTGAGAGAAGATCTGTGACAGTCAGGCAGAAGCTATAAGAGTGGCATTGAATAGACAGAAATGGCGATAGTTGAAACACTCCACCCCATGTAGAAAAATGGGGGAAAAAAGGGCTGATGATGATGGTATGGTTCCCATCACTTAAAAGAGCAGCAAGGCACAGCGTCATGGCACTGATCAATGAATCCTTCATGTAATCTCACTAACTGAAGATGACATGTCCAGAATTGATGATGAGCACAGTGTCTTTTTATATTTAAATGGCTGAATTAGAACTCAAGCAAAGAAGTATATGCTGTTTGCCTTTACTTTGTGTTTCTGTGATCCAAAAGTTTCATATACATATATATATATATATATATATATATATATATATAGTTTCAACTGGAACCAAGGCCAACATGCCCTGTTTTCCACTGTAGTACAATCTGAGAGTTGGTATATTGGGGGGGGGTCTACTGTTTTTGGTCAAAGTTTCAGTACTTCGAACTTCACTTGTATGAACCCACTTGTTCGAAGTACTGAAACTTCGAAAATTGACTACGGAGATCACAATACAGTATGGAATGGGAATATTCCCTTTTCCTCGCTGTGTGCGATCTCAGAGTTGATATATTTAAGTAGGGGTGTGTGGGGGGCATAGCTCCCCACATGGGGGTGCAGGGGGGCTTACGCCCCTGCAAAAGCATTGTTTTGTTAAATTTTTTTGTGGGGCAATCGGGCGCCTAGACTTCAGCGAAAGTGCACTTTTGTTTAAGTCCACTTTCGCTGCAGTGGGGTTCTACTTTTTGCTTTTGGTTAAGTGAAAATTTGTTGTAAAGTAGTAAACCCATATATATATATATATATATATATATATATATATATATATATATATATATATATATATATATATATATATATATATACATACATATATACTCACACACACAAAATTATGCAGGGGTGGTTGCCCCCCCCCCCCCAAAAAATTTGCAAATGTACTTTGGTGCCGTTTCAATATTTTCGTTTTCATTCATTGGCTTGTGTGAGAAGCAGCACAAGGGAATCAATATGTGAGGTTCTTTAGTTGTTAGTTGATCAACAGTGCTTTTGATATGCATGGTCAGACTAAGTGGGCTGTTACTCTTGGTGCCCAATACAGATTCCCTTAATAAGCCGTCACAGATCCTCTGAAAGAACAGTTTGTACCATACTATCCTGCTCATGCCGTCCACTCCACCATCCAGGGGCAGCTGCTGATCTTTGAATCTCCTGGGGTTCATTCCTTTGACTTTCTGGCTTCACATCTTTGGACCTTGTTTTGCAGTCTGCAAAAAGGCAGCCTTCTTTATTGAAGTTTGGTCGACAGGCCTTTGGCTCTGTGGAGCACTTGTATCGCTGTGGGGAGTTCAGGCCTATATGCTGCTCAAAGCTATATAAAGGCATCATAACATGGATTCTTGCCCAAAATGTTTACTCTGGAATGAGACAACAGACAGGATTTTCAATTGCCTTTTGCCATATTCTTTAAGGCAGTTAAGAAGTTGGGTGTCTTGTGTTCCCAGCCTTTGGTGGAATGAGGTAAAGAAGAGCAGGACAAAGTGGGCTCCCTATTGAAATTCTGCACTAGAAGTGCCGAGTGCTGCCAACAAGAAAAAAGACGAAAAGGAAATCTCAAACGTTGTTCTCCTTTAAAACTTTTGAAAGGGGGGCCCCAATGTGGGGGGTACGCCTCCCGCACTCCAAACTTATAGATACCAACACCAAAATCACCATAACTTGAAGAAAAGGAAATTCTGGGAAACTGCAATCTCTGACTTGGTCTATTTAAGTCTGTTTTTTCAAGCATTAAATTTCTCTGTTTCAAATGGTTACCAAAAAGGTGCTACTTTTATTGGCACTATATAGTTCTCGCCAGGAATCCTGACCAGGACCATTCAGTATCAAGGCCATTCATACCAATTTTGGGACCTCTTCAGGACTCAAAGCTACTTGTCAAAATGCTACTTTATCCCATACATCAGAGCAGAAAAACTAACAGTTAATCATACAACCTCTCTCTGTAATTGAAAAATATTCTTATACATTTAGACATTAGGTAAAAAAAAAAAAAACATCATATCTAAACTTAAAGCCTTTATGAAATGAACAGTTATGCATGCCCTGTAGCTGTCAATATAGCTCACTGATCTCCTTTTGTTAAAATTAATGCCCTGAAGTTAGTGTTTAACCCCAAAGTTATATACATCACTCAGCATTTCCCCTTTCATGACTTATTTTAAGGTAATTACAATATTTTAAAGGCAGTAATAACCTCCAAGATTACTCACAGCTTTTCTACAGGAGGGGACTAGGATGAAATTAAATTCAGATAAACTGACCATCTGCTCTGAAACTATTTACGAGTCTTGCTAGATATGTTTAAATGGACAATGAATGTACACAACTGGAACATAGACCATATTCCTCCATCAAAATGAGATGAACTAGAATGTAATAACCTGGGTAATGCATGTCTGTGAGCCATACGCTGCAGTGAAAGGATTCTCCTAGCCCAGACTGGTGGACACTGGCAGCCACTTTATTGGGCCACAAAGCACACAACACCTCAGCATTACTGTATTTCTGTATGGTTATGCAGAACACTTCTGCTTTACCGTGCAGGAATACAGTGGAATTGTTTTACTTACATAGAGCACCTTGCGATACTACCAGACAAGTAGCATCCCTGTTAACCAAGTAAACTCACTGGACACACAATGCCATTTTAGGGGATAACCTGAGAACACTGGGTACTTACGTTTAAATGCAACCAGATTTCCAAGCTGTGATAACTGACGTTAAATTGAAGAACGGATGTTCGGTCTTGCCTTCTAAGGTCTGCCTAATCTTGGTTTCACAAAAAAGTCCAGACTTTAAGGTGTAATTTAAGGATGGATTGTAAACAGAGGGCTTAACTCAATCTTTTCTTTACATTCAAGCCTTTTAACACAAATTGTAAGTTCATTTTTCTTGTATATAATTTTAAATCAAGAATGGTCTTAGTTAAATTGGCTGTATGACCTGGTATAAAGCCAAAAGCAAGATGCCAAACTCTAGAATGATGTTCATTTAATTCAAATCTGATAAATTGTATATTTTAAAGTCATTACAACTCACACTCTGTGGTAAAACAGTCAACATTTTCTTCCCCTGCTTCTTCCCTCACTGCGGTTTGAAAACATTCTTCATTTTTCCTCAGTTCGAGTTTTTTTTGATTACCCTCTCTATTATAATTGATCCCCAAAGTGAGGCTAGCATTGGGGGAATGGAAGGAAAGTTAGTAGATGCAAAAAATTTACCAGTACTAGCATTTACTTCTAGCTGAAAATCCCCTTGATTGTCTTCACTTCTTAACAGGCGTTCTGATGTACGTAAAGGGGCACAACCACTGGAGCTAGTGTCTCCAGTCAAGCCATTAATGTTATTTTTGTGATATTTGCTATTGTCAGTATTAACTGTCTTATTAAATTTGGGTCCCGTTCCTACTAAATAAGCTGTTGGACTGTTATAAACATCTAGGTCGCACAAAACCTTCTCCTTACATTGTACTATGTTTTTTTCATAGCGATCAACTGCCAAACAAATCTGTTCATTTACCTTTTAGTAAGAAAGTTAAGTCGTAAAAGTATGTCACCCATGAATACAAAAGGTGACCGTTGTCCCTCTTTCTGCCTCACAAAGTCACACAGTACTAATTCATACTTCCCACAACCCCTTTCAAGGTTAACATGACTAGTTTGGTAAAACAAAATGACATCATAGCTTGGAAATCTGACTGCGATAATACGCAAGTACCCTGTCTAGTTATTTAAAGAAATTCAGAATAAATGTACCTAAGAATCAATACCTGACATTGGACGGGGGCATGTCCAGCCAATTTGAAGATGGATGTCTGAGCTTTTAACACCCCAAAGGTGAAGCATATGCACCTATTTCAACTGATTACCTTCTCAAACTTTGAGAACAATATATCTTTACTTTTAATTTATTTTGCTTATATTTGTTTGTCCAGCTAGGTTTAGGCAAAAAAAAAAAAAAACTTTTCAGTGGAGGACATGGGGAGAAAACTTCTTTGCTGGAAATGTTCTAAAGTACTTCTCAAGATGAAAAGATGGTGCTTCTATTTAACCACTTTTACCCAGTGAAAGAGTTTAAAGCTTGCCACAATGTTGCAATTCAAGAAACTAAAAGAATACATAACACTTAGCAGAAGACTGTGGGATTAAGTAACAGAACAAAGATTCTGGAGAACAAATGGCGTAGCTTCTACTCAGAACTGGCCGACTTGCAGCAGGCGATCTCTCAAAACAAAAGGAAAATCACTCTAGGAGGGTAAATGCTCATATTACTAGCCAAATCAATTTTGTATAGTGACCAATGTAACTTTTTTGAACAAATTATTATGGAAGTAATGGACCTGCCTTCAAACCAGCCACTGAAAAAATTCACAGAGTTGTTCCTAAGGACTACAGCAGTTTGGAGACTCCTACACATATTTCCAAGGCCATGCAGTTATCCCGTATGAGGGATTATTTGAATGCCCATAGTAGAAGGCACACTGGAGTCTCATGTGGCTTACAGCATGTTATTCTTCATAGCAGACTACATGTGTAAACTACAAAGATGTGACTTTAGCAGTGAGCCTATGTGGGCTGAATATAATGTTAGCTGGCTCTATGGGCTATTGTGGCACTTCATTCTGTAGGCAGATGCACACTACTTCTACCTGAATCAGAGCAATTGCATGTTATCTCAAAAGTCACAAAACAGCAAACTTTTCAGGATTTAGAAGTGATGCTCTTGGAAAAATGGAATGAAAAGCAAAGTGGTTTAAGAGGAAAGCTGCCTCAGAACCACTAGGGATCACACTCATTCATAACTACATACAGGTAAGAAACAGTGTTTTTGTTCTTCACGGAGTAGGAGTTCATTTTTCTGCACAATCAGAGACCATGCTGAGACTAAAAAGGCATTTTTACAGGCCAAAAAGGCAAAGATTGTTAAAATGTAACTAGTGAAACCTAGACAGCCTGGCATTACTCATGTTTCAGAATTTGTACAAGGATGATCACAGGCAAGCAGTCCATAGAAGGTAGAGTGTTCTCCAGAGAAGGAGTGAGCAAACCATGACTTGATATATCTGGCAATTTGAGCTTGGACTCTGCAAACATGAATTGCTAGACAGCAGAATGTTTCAGGAATTTAGACAGGACTACAAGGAAGCAACAAAACCCAAAGAAGAAACTCCTTTGGAGGGGATCTTTCAAACTTACTTATGCAGTATGGGAACAGGTTAAAAGCTCCATGAATATATGTCTATACAATGTTACTAATGGTTGCAAAACATGCCATTTTTGTTGTTACCACAGAAGTTATTTTTCTGGCAATTATGTATAAGATCTCCTCTTCCTCCTTAGCTCCTTCACTGGTATGAATCTGTAGCCTCATCTTGTATGAGATGGCAGAGTCGAACTCCTGTGAGATTTCAGAGTATTAATGCTGGCATTTCTGATGTATTTAAGGTAATTAGGATAGGTGGCACATGGTATTTTGCAGCTGTCCTGCTCTACTACATGACCTTACAGCATGCAACAAGACCAACAGCTGAAGATAAAAAAGCAGATATGAAATTTCCAGTAGTCTACAGAGTATACTGTACTCTGGAGGACTACCTCGGAAACATAACTGGACTCCATTCAAAACTTGTCAAGTTAACTATCTTGAGAATCCTCCTGCAAAACATGTAGTCACCTACTGTATTAAATTTGGGAATCCCTACTTGTTATTGAGGTATGACCAAATGCTATCAAATTTGATAGTGAAATTCTCCAGAGTCAAGCAGAGCTCAATCCAGCACTACAATTAAGCAGGATGCAAGGGATAACTATCTCATATAATTCTAAGGTGTGATGAGCATTTTAGTTAATTTGTGCATGCAGACAGGTGAGAGTTACCTTGCACTGAAATAACCCTCTGTACAGAATAGCTGACACAGTAAGAACTATTTAAGCAAGACATCACACTCCCTAGGCATTATCATAACAGAGGTTTTTGAACCCAAGTGAATACTGGACCTCAGTCCAAAGTCAGAACCACCACCTGTGCACTGAAAATGGCCATAATCTTAGAGAACAACAGATATTAGAGGTTGAAATGTGTGAAAAACTTGGGAGGGCAGTAGCAGCTGATATCTAGGGTATGATATTCACCTTGTTATTAACTTTTAGGCAATCAATAAATTAAAGCTGGTTACAGTTTTTAAATGTTCTCATCTGTAAGGCACCTTTATAAAATGTTGCTTGCTCTTTAGTAAAATGTTATACATGTTGTCCGCAACTTGTACAGAGTCAGAGCCATGACTATTACCCAGATGACCTGGGACAGACAGCACTGCAGGAGCCTAGAGGGTGAGAGAGAAGAATGGAAGGGGCTGAGACCTCCCACCCACCCACTACTTTCAGGGTAGAAGAGTTTTCGCATAGGAATGTAATCGCCAGTCAAGCTCCTCCTTCGTGGAGATTAGGATGAAATTAAATTCAGATAAACTGACCTAACAAAAAATATATGAGGAAACCAACACAGAGAAGGAATGAGACAGGTACTGCAAAACAATAAATAAATCTACTTGGAGGGGGTGTGGACCCCTCAGACTTGCACCCAACATCAAACCTTATCCATTTAGACCCACATTTTTTCCTTTGTTAAAAAAATAACCACAGCTGTAGAAAAAAAAAAATAACAAAAGCATTATTCATTCCTCTGAAATGAGAAAACTGCAAAGTAAGGAAGGAGACAACCTACTTTTGTCTTTAATAACAGTCCCTGAAGGGTAGGTGAATATACTGATTACAGCCATCCAAAGCTGTCGTGCCACAGCTAACACCTATAGCTATTATGGACAGTTTTTATGACCCACAGAGCTTACCAGGGAAGTAGGGAACAGAAGTTTACAGCCATGACTTTTTTCTGTATTACACACACACACACAAACATCCACCTGTGGACAACTTAAAGTTGCTTATCCATATTCAGCATGTCTTTGAGATGAGGAAGAAAACTGGAGCAATTGGAAAATACTCAAGCACAAGGAGGGCATTCAAACTCTGCACAGAGGGCACCTCAGCCAAGAAGAGAACCAAAGACTAACCAAAGATCTTTTTTTCTGTAAGATGACAGAGCTACACATTACACCAAAGAACTGCCTGAATATACAGCTGAAATATCCTTCATTTTATTACACTAACATGCACTGTCAGAAGAAAAGGAGAACAGGGTCTGTAAATTGTCAGGCTGTTCATGGGTATGCACCATCCTCTGCCTGCTGCAAATATCTTGCTTACCTGGTTTCATATAGTATTTTAAAATTATTAATTAATCAAATGGGATTGGGGGGTCTAGAATCAGTGACTTTTGTCCTGAGGATTTAAGCAGAATTATTTTTTCAGATCTGCAGACTGGCATTTTACACTATAAAGGCAGTGAGTGAAATTTGAATTCAGGATCCCAAGGAACATTCATGCCAAGAGCTATGATTGATTTTCAGCAAATGAAAGATGAAAACCACATTTTGAAAATTCTTCCAAGTGAGGAAGATTCTTATACAAGCCTAGTTCCACCTGCCACTATGAATGTTTTAGATACAACTTCCCCTAATACAATAACCCTGTGAACTCAGGAAGGGGATCAGAAAGACTAAAGTACTAAAAAAATGAGACTTCTACAGAATGATGCTCAGCTAGATTTAGTTAAATATAAATGTCCCGATTCTCACTGCTGCTACACAGTTAAAAATCATTGTGGAAGGAGTTTGTAAACTAAAATTGACGGTATCTCCCTTGACCTATCCCAAACCACACGGGTATCTTGACTATCTAACATGCAGCAAAAGGTTAGCGTTACAGAAAGCAAAAAAAAAAAAATCTAACCGTGATGAAAGTTGCTTAAATGATGGTCCCTCTCAGTCAGCTCTCACCCCAGTGTATGGAGAATCAATGGGCCAACTATCAAGAGACAGGCTATGTCAAAAAAAGTGAAAAAAAAAAATAAAAATCTTGACTTGTCTGAAAATGGATACATACCACCTCAAATCCTACAAAATTAATGTAGTTAACTAAGCTCTTTAAGAAATCAAGACAGAAAAGTGAGACTGGATGTTTACCAATTTACAGAATGTCACATTTCAAAGCAGACCTGATGTTTATTGGTAGAAGATCCCCTCTGCATAGACTTCTTGTGCAACTTGTGCAGAAAGTACTCTTTCTGATCTCAAGAAAACCAGAAATGTTTGGAATGGACCAATCCGAAGACTTTTTTCAGAAGACTTTTTTCAGAATCCCAAGAAGAAGGAAGACTTGTGAAAATTCCTGAGCAACAAATCAAAGAAAAAGTTGTACTAAACTTTGTAAGACTAAGCTCTTCTCTCATGCATGCAGCTTTATAATTTCCTTGATGGAAAAAGATCACTATTTTGGGGTTTTGTTACAAAGGAAATGCAGCCCCAGTCTCTGTAACTGAGGAATGGAAGAATCATCATTTTGAGGTACTTTTTTCCAAAATATGGCTGTGGTCAAAAAATCATTTTGAGGTGCTATTTTTTTTTTTTTTTTTAAATATGGCTACTGTCAAAAATGTGTTTTGTTATCAAGAGGAAACCTATTAAATTGAGAATGAAACCATGCTCACCTAAGATGTAGCTTTTGTTTTATAGTACTTGAGACTTTGATACGGAAACAACATTGAAACAAGAGCGACAGAATGTAAAACATGGAAAAGGACACTAAGAAAGCCTTGTCCTTATCAATCAAGGGCAACAGTCACTGCTGAAGCAGGGTAGCCACAAGCCGTACTTCAAATTTTAAATCAGTGGAAAAAGTATACTGTTTTGTCAGCAAAAAAGTCTGAAAAATGTTTTCAGAGCACACAATAGTTACAAGCAATAATGACTAACGTAGGTCTACATAAAATTACACATTCTGCAAGTCTCAAGTAAACCTACCTACATTTGTACATAATCTGGAATGGTGCCCGAGAGGTCTAAAATAAATTCCTACAAATTACTGCATCCCTAAAAATCATTCCTTCCTTCCTTTTTTTAAGTCTTTATTTTATCTACTCAGCATTCAACTGAAGGAAGAAAATTCTCAAGAAACATAGGAGGAAACCTTTAAAAATGTTAGCAACTCTTCGCATGTCATCTCAAGTGTTAAAATAAATAGAATGACATTCCTTTTCAGACTGCATTCAAAGTAGCTATAAAAAGCAATGTCCATAAAACAAACAGAACTTTTAAGAAAAATTTAATGGCTTGAGAAGCTTTACATTAAAAGAAAAATGCAAACTTGAAGCCCTTAGGCTATCCTGCATATGAAAGAATGTATGCTCATTTATTACTTTAAAAAACTTTTCTTTTGACAGGAGGCAGACAGCAAAGTGGACTCTTCTGAATGAATGAAATATGAAATATTTCAGTTTTCTTCTTTCTATAAATACTATCTGCAAGTGGAATGAAGAAACTTAACTCCTCTGCTCTATGATTCATCAGCAAAGATGATGTGCAGCAAAACAGAAAATGATACAGCCCTGGAACTTGGCTATGTTTGAAAAGTCTTTCTGTGGCTACATTACTCATAATGGCCTTGTGAAAATAAGCCTTTTTACATCATCCTCAATAACCTTAAAAGTTCACCAGTATATGGTGAACAGAAAACATTTGCCAAGACACAGCAGTTTACAATGCAAGGAAAAGACTGCTTATACAGCCCCATCAAACTTTCAATCACACAAATGGTGCTTACATTTCAGAATGTTGTTTAAAACAGATAAACTGATAAAGCACAAAGAACACAGATACTTTTTCTGTAACACTTTTAAAAGACCAAAATAAATCTTAAAAAAAAAATCAATTTTATAGAATTAAAGACAACTAAACACACTCAAAGAATAACCCTGTACGGTGTTAAAATGCATGCAATAGATCCAGGTCTCAGCAAAATAAACACTCTTATAACTCTTAAGGAATAAGACCCACCCACTCAAGAGAGTACGCAGAAAATAGTCAAAAAATATTAAAAATTTAAAAATGACATATTTCCATATCACTTGCATAACTAAATCCTAACATCCTGCACATTAATTCCCAAGAGCTCACAAATACATTTTATACAACATTATTCAAATCACAATATTGACAGTCAATTGAGGCAATGAAAACTGAAATGTCGAATGCATTTAAAGTGTGGCCGTAAGGCCGCCATACCACATACTTTCAAACAAGGTATTTTAAAGGCATATACACACAGATACAAAAGGAGAAATAAAAAAAAAATAAAAAGCTGCAAAAATTTCAGTTCTCAGAGTTAAAAATTAAAACACTAAAAATATGTACAGCATTGACTATACTTTGGTAGCAAAAATCTGTGCTGTCCATATGCTATCAATAATGCCATTCTCATGGGAGAATACAAGATCAGGGATTTGGGAGTGGTCAACAATGGGATTACATAAGAGGACAACTTACTTCTAGCAACTAGAAATTGTTATGCAGGAATAAAGGATATTTTATGCAGTATTACCACAAGATATGTAAACATTTTACTACACTTCATAAAGCTGTGGTGAGACCTTATACAGAGTACCGTGCAGCCATCTGTGTGTATAATCCAGCTAAACTGCTTAGACTGGAAAGGATTCAAAGGCAGTCCACCAGGCGGATTACTAGGGTTAAACATTTAACTTACATAAATGGGTTAACAGGGTTGTGCTTCTATTCAATCTGCTGGGGACTAATTAAGAGCGACTTTTTTCTACTTTATAAATATTTTGAAAAGTGCTTCATTGGGCAGCAGCATTAGAAATTGATTTTAAGTCACATTTATATGGAACTAGAAAATACCATTTATTAGTAACTATAATAGTCCACAGAAGTGCTTTAAAGAGAAGGTTATTTCATAGTAGAGAAGGCAAACTATGGACTGAACTACTTTAAAGAATCAGAAGGGCAGTCATTCTTGAGGTATTTAAAAGTGCTGTGGATAATTATTTTGTTACTAAGGTGTTTCATTACCTAGTGATTTATAGGCAAACTCATTAAAGGTCTTTTTGGAGGCTTTGTAATACATGTGCAGTAAATATTGCACATCAAACAAGCACTGTACACATTTTAAGGGTATCTTACGGTTAGGGTATAAGGAAGTAGTGGATGAACACACCACAGTGTACATTCATACAAAAGTAGCTAATGCAGAAGTTTAAGTGAGGCAGTGGGTCTTGATGACAGTTTGATAAATCCAGGCTGAACTAATCATATTAAAAGGGCAGTATTTACTTCTGCCTGAAACACACTAACCCATTCTAGGAGCTCTCTGCATACCTTTCCTTGACATTCCAGGAGGGCAATATATCATGTAAGTAGTGTACCATCACAGGTGTCCTTATAACTTGCTACACAGCCCTCTCTATGAACAAAGGCTTAAATTAGTAAGACATTAAATTTCACATTTTAAGACTCTTGCTATAATTTTTTTGTGAAATTTAAGTAGGAAACTACAGTACATACTTCTCTTATTTGTCACTTACCATACTACTTAATTCACAAAAAAATAAAAACTGTTTAATTTCATCGCTTTTAATATTCCATTTCATTAGCAGGAGATAAGCAAAGCAGAACTGCATCAGACAGAAATCAAAAGCCAAGAGCTAAAAAATCAATACAATGCATTCGAGACATACTGAAAATGTCCTTTTCCAAATGTTACAAAATGCATCAAAGCACATGACAGATTATGCAAAATTACTGAATTGTTTTAATAAAAAAATCAGCATAATCTACAAAGCATTTCAACACCAGAACTAACTCTCTATAAATATACACATTTCAAGAATTCAACAGATATGAGACCATTTACTTCACTCACTTATTAAATGCAATGGCATTTAATAAAAAATACATTAAATAACTAAACAAAGTATTATATCTCGATACATTTCCCCACAAATGCAGCAAAGCAGTGTAACAGCCAAGAGCTATATAAAACCACTAACCAATTTAAAACCAAGATAATATACAAACTCCAGTGTTAACATAAAAAGGTAATCTGCAGTTTAAAATCATAGACTATACCAATAAAAATGTAAAAATAAAGGATGAACAAGTAAATCACAAAACAAAAAATTCAAATATATTATACAATAAAGACAACTAAAAGAAACATACAAACCAAAATGCAGCTATGTAAAACTAGAAAATGTTTTAATGCGTGTCCCTCCACTTATTACAAAATAAACTCAAGCTATTCAAAAGTGTATATAAAACACAAAATATAACAGAAATAATAAATGGCTGTGATGTGGGCAACACAGTATTTTTACTGTAATTTCCACTAGACCACTCACATCACAACCATTGGATACCTGATGAATGCACCATCATTTAACCACATACTGACATAATACTTTTGAGGTGATGCACTTCTTTTTGGGTGTAAATATCACAGAAAAAAAAATCTTGAACTACTGGCAAGAAAAAAAAGGACATGCATCAAAATCCTGTACAAGTAACAAAATATACAGCTCTGAGCAGCTATCAACCAAGAAGACAACTTCAAAAACTACAAGGAAGTGGTTATATATGCATGTGTAGGTGTGTGTGCACGCATCTGTGGAGGTAACACAGCATGTTTGTGTGCGTGCATACTGTAAGCATTGTAGGTAGTGTGTCCCCTGTATTAGTACTCATGACAGCCACAAAGCTCTAGCCAACAGATGAATGTAATACTGACTGTGGCCAAACATAAAGACAGGCAATGAAAATGACAGAAGGAACAGATTATTTTTTTCATTTTATAAAGCAGTGACTTTATGACTTCATCACTATCTAATTTACTACAAGCTATCTACATGGTACCTTAACTAAATGACAACTCTAATAGTCAATTCTACATTCTCACTAGACAGTTTCCTTAGCATACTTTTAATTTCAAAATTGTATATATTGTCCAGTCTTGTAAATACTGTATATAGAGCTATTCACTGAAACTGTTATGCCTGTATGATCTTTGTTCCTTTCCAATGCAATCGTGAACAACAAATCTGGTTTTGAATTCTGTAACCTGCAAAATGTTTTTGGAAATGCTTCGTATTCTCACTATGCTCTGGGCCTCCACTGAAAATTGACTTATTGTCGGACTTTCCCGGTAAAGAAATGTAAAATAAATAAATAAAAAATATTTTGGCAGGTTCTCATTAGCAGTCAGCAACTTCCTTCAATGCCTACCTACTCTGGTGCCCCATATTTACACCGCAATCCATTAAGGTCATGCCTGAAAGCAGAAAAAGTAGACAGGTAGGAACCAAGATCCAAGTCATCATGACTAGAAACATAATACCTAGGGAAATCAGGGCTCTTGGGTTACCCCCCCAGAAAAGGGAAACTTTCGTCTACTGGGCTTTCCCATTAACAGATGTATAAACCAACACATGGAATGACACACACAGGGATGAGGAGATAAAAATTCTGGTGGAAGAAAAACTTAAAGGCTTTGAAATACGATAGCACTACAAATTTATTTACCTAGAGTTTCAAAGGTGACAGTCTGTGTAAGGCAAACACAGTTAATACCTATACACACACAAAAATCACACACACAGACACATTGTGACACCCGTGCCCTGGCCCAGCAATCAAGGAGCCTCAATCCTCACTACTACCACCAGAGAGGGCGTCTCATATACGAGGAAAGGATAACAAATACACACAGTAGTGTGCAATTTCCCTTAAGAGCACACAGAGATCACAGTCAGCCCGGGGTTGGTCGCTCCCTTGCTCTCCAGGTCCCCAATAAAACTCCCCACTGGCACAGCTATAGGGTCCAGATCTCAGCCAGCTGGGCAAGCTAAAATCTCCAGCACCCTCTCTGTCCAACCAGTGCTTCATGTCCCTGTCCAAGTAGCTGAGACACACACATGGAGATAAGTTTATACAACCACACAGACACTCCTGGGGATGGCTGGCACAGGTTCAACAGCTGTGCCCTTTTTACCCAAACTATATGGTAGAAATCACTGCCACCACCCAGCTAAAATCTATCAGCTACTCAAAGGCCCTTAAAAGGATGTCCAATTATTACTGTGCAATATTATTATCCAGTTGGTAGTATGACAACAGTCCAGGCTTATAAGAGTGACTTGGTACTGGATCCTTAAATACATGCAATGTACTCTTAGAGCTTAACTCATCTCTACACAAACCCGCCACAGCTAAAAGGGTTTAAAAATATTTAATAATAAATTAAAAACACAAGACAATACTTTCTACTACACAGTGCTAATCAACAGAGATCACACAGAAAAACTTAAAATAAATCAGTAGTACAGTTCTGAGATCAGAGAAAAACCCTTAGTCTAATCTTTCTAGTTCCTAGCTATTTCTAAAAGAAAAAAAGAAGTTATGTTCTTCCCATAACGTTCCATGTGAGTTGTTCATCTCACCTTTGTTTTTACACGTGGGTATGGAGCTGATCCATTGGCTCCAAGCCGGCTGCTTTCCAAGCTTAAGATTTCTGAGTAGCTCGAGGCACAGTCCCTATCCCATGATGCTCTCTGATTAACCTCAGATCTAGTTTGCTGAACCCAGCAAGAAAAAAAAATATGACTAAACATACTAATATTTACAATCTGCCAATAAATATTCTGGTTGGAATAAAGGAAACTAGTTAGACCAACCAGACCACCAGTCATACTCATTCTTCAAGCACCTGGAGGGGGAAGGTGGGAGGGAGTTGTAAGAACAAAGGTGAGATGAACAACTCACATGGAACGTTATGGTAAGAACACAACTTCTTTATGTGAAGTTGTTCAATCTCGCAGTTTGTTCTTACACGTGGGTAGCGTCCCAAGCACCCTAATCCTGGGTGGCTCACGGGAGTACATTCCTGAGAACAGTGGAACCAAAGGAAGCTCTGTCCACTTTGTAATGAGTGATAAATGTATGAGGTTTGGACCAAGTAGCAGCTGCACAAATAGTATCCAAAGGCAAATGGGCTGCATGAGCCAGAGATGTAGACATAGCCCTGGTGGAATGTGCTTTCACACTATGCTCTAAAGGTTGGTTGGTTGATGAATATATATATATATATATATATATATATATATATATATATATATATATATATATATATATATATATATATTTATTTTATGCAATCAGATAACCACTTAGCCAATGTAACTTCAGCCACAGGCAGCCCCTTTTTATTGTCCGCATGAGAAACAAAGAGTTGTTCTGATTTCCTAAACTCCTTTGTTCTGTCCAAATAAAACTTCAGTTGTCTGTGAACATCAAGTTTATGCAACATATATTCTAATTTATTCGAAGGGTGTCTGAAAAAGGTGGGCAGCTCAAAAGACTGGTTCAAATTGACTTCGGAGCAGACCTTAGGAAGAAAGGTGGGATTTGTCCTGAGACACACTCTGTCGGGATGAAAAAACAGGTACGGAGGCCTGACGGAAAGAGCTTGTAGTTCCGAAACTCTACAAGTTGAGGTAATAGCCACCAAGAATATTGTTTTCCAAGAAATGAACTTCAAGGGACAAGAAGATGTGGGTTCAAAGGGGGGAATTCCAAGGGGCAATTGGTTGTCTGACAGGTGGCCTAAGGTGATGAGTCCCTTTCAGAAAAACTTTACATAATCTGTGGAAGATCAGATTAGACCCTTCAAATCCCACGTGAAAATTGGATATTGCAGAAAATTGAACTCTTACAGTGGCTGCTGCTGCACCTTTGTGAAAAAGCATAATCAGAAACTCCAGAACACTATCAATAGGAGCGATACAGGGATCAATATCATGCTGAGAGGCCCAATAAACAAAACATTTCCATTTGCTGTTACACAGTTTTCTGGTGGAGACTTTATGAGAGGAGACCAGAATATGTTGCACCGCGGAAGACAAATTATATGACCTGGCTAAGTTGGGAGGTGGAGCAGCCAAGCTGTCAGTTTGAGGGACTGAAGAACTCCTGACGAGTGGGTCCAGAAGGTCTGGCACTGGGTCCAGACATCAAGGTTCTTCCAGTTGATATTGATAAAGGAAGGGGAACCATATCTGCCGAGGAAAAAAGGGGGCTATCAGAATAATAGTCTTTCCAGAGCTTTTTGTAAAAATCTGGGGATCAGCGGGGTTGGAGGAAAGGCAAAAAGAAGACCCGAGGGCCAATCGTGTACGAGTGAATCCCTTGGGCTGTCCCCTGGAGGAGGATTCAGGGTAAAGTAGCTTCTACATTTGGCATTCAGCGGGGATGCAAAAAGGTCGCAGTAAGGCTGGCCCCATCTGCGGAAAATCATTCCCGCCACTTCTTTGACGGACCACTCATGGGGCAACAGAATTGCTCTGCTCAGTTTGTCTGCTATCACGTTGGATTTCCCTGGGATGTGCATTGCTATCAGAAAGCGCCTGGTGGATACAGCCCACTGCCAAATTCTCAAGGCTTCTCAGCATAAGGGATAAGACTTGGTTCCCCCGTTTGTTGATGTACCAGACCACCAACATGTTGTCCGTCTGGATCGCAATCGTGTCCCGAGGCAGAGAGTCATGGAAGTGCTGCAATGCTAAAAGCACTGCTCTCAACTCCAGGACATTGATGTGCAAATGAGATTCCATCTCTGACTAGGTACCTTGGGCAGTTCTTCCCTGAAAAAGCCCCCCCCAATCAGGGAAGTGTCCATGGTCACCGTGGCTATGGGAGGGGGAAGTACAAATGGTCAATCTACTGTCACCTGGTGACTGCCACCAGAGAAGGTCCTTCTTGCAAGGTCTGTCAGTAGTATCTTGAAAGACACTGGGAACTGTTGATAAGACCACTGGGTGAAAAGCAACCACTGGAGTATCCACATGTGCATCTGTCCCAGAGGAACCACTATGAGGGTAGCTGCCATGGTGCCTAAAAGTTTTAAAACCTAAAAGGCAGGTACTCTCTTTTCTTTTAGCAAGTGGGACATTTGATTTCATAGAGAGATAACGCTTTCTTGAGGTAATTTGACCACTGCGGTGGTGGTGTCTAGATCTGCTCCGACAAAGGAGATATGCTGCGATGGTAATAAGGCATATTTTTCGAAATTTATGGTTACTCATAACTGAGGACATAGATTGATCGCATGATCCCTGGAGAGAATGAGTTGATGCCTGGTGGTGGTGGACAGGAGCCAGTCATCCAGATACGGAAACACCTGGAATCCTAGATGCCTCAGGTGAGCCGTAACCACTGCCATGCATTTGGTGAACACTCTGGGGGCTGAGGTGAGACCAAAGGGCAGTCCTTGAAAATGATAGTGACTGGCCCGCAGCCGGAAATGCAAATGATCTCTCGAAGGTCTGTCCATTTTGATGTGGTAGTACGCATCCTTGAAATCTAAAGAGCACATCCAATCACCCGTTCCCAGAAATGGGAGTATCGACTGAAGTGTGACCATCCAGAACATTTCCTTCTTTACAAAAGTTATTAGCTTGCTAAGGTCTAAAATGGGCCTCCAGTCCCCTGTTTTCTTTGGAACTAAAAAGAATCTGGAGTAAGTTCCGGATCCTATCTGGTCCACCAGGACTGGCTGGATAACTCTTTTCTAGCAGCTTTTGGATTTCTATAGCTGCTTGATCCTGCAGACTGGGTGAAACATCTGGGATTCTTGTTCTGACTGGCGGGGACTCTGAAAAGGGGAAGATGTAACCTCTGGTAACTATGTTTTGTACCCAAGAATCTGATGTAATTCCTCGCCAGGCATCTGGGTACAAAGCTAAGCAATCCCAGACTGCCTCCAGAGTAGGACAGTCGGGCCTCCTCTCAGGAGCGCTGATATGGCTTGCCAGAGAACTGCTCCCTGTCGCCCTGGTTTTGTGGACCCCTTCTGCCGCCAAAGCGGCGTCTTCCATTACTGCCCCCTCCTCTGCCCCTGAAGGGGGGGTTCACTACGTGTGTTCAGGAAAGCTCCTTGGGACTTCCGGAACCACATTTTTCCACCTTTCTGCCCTTTGGGGTATGGTGTGGTAGGGGTGGAAAAACAAACTCCTACAGCAGATAGAGTCTTTCTTTCCTGCTCACACCTAGTGAGAGGTCTCCTTGACTTGGGGCCCAATCAAAGTAGAGCCATCAAATGGGGTGTTGACAAAGGAAGACTTGAAGGCTTCCGCAAAGGAGCATAAGCGCATCCAGGACCGCCTCCACAGAGCGATCGATGAACCTGCTGCTCGACTCGACCCATCGGCTGCACAGGAAATGAGTTGCATGGACGAGTTGACAATGGAATTAAGGGTAGAAAGCTGAGCCATCACCTTCTCAGAAATAGCTTCATCTGTGTTGCCCTTTAGAGTATCTCCAGCTTCCTGGAGGAGATCTCATTGAAGATGGGTAAAATGGGTTAGGTAGTTAAGCCATCTCATGGCAAACGTCACAGAACTAAAAATGAGTTTCCCATATCTGTCCATAGTCCTAGAATCTCCATTAGGAGGATGGACAGTTGCGGAGGTCGCTGACATCTCTTTCCTGGTAGCCACCACCACCACCATGGCATCAACAGGAACTCCTTTACTGAGGTACAATTTGTCTTGAGGGGAAGTGATGAACTTACTGGGCCTCCGAGGGACTGGTTCCATAGAATCAGGGGACTCCCACGCCCTTCGAGCAACCAGATCCATGAGTTTGTCAAAGGGTGGAGTAACCCAGGAGGTGGAAGGTTGAGACCCAAAGGCCTTCAGGAGTACGGACTGATCCTCAGTAGGGGTAACGGACTGCCAGTCACCCCTCTGTCAGTATTTCCAGGATGTCTGCAAAGAAGACATCCTCCAAGGGGAACCATGGGGACCCTTCTGATTCCTCTAAGTCGGTGTCTGATGTCAAGGATTCCTGAGGGGAATCCAAATGCCTCCTCTTGCAAAGTCTCTTTCTGGGGACCTCATCAGTGGGAGTGTCTACTGAGGTCTCGGTATAGCAGGCTTCACCCAAAGGGGTTACCGGAGGCTCTGGGTCTCAACGCTTGATGTAGAAGCAGAACGCGGTATTTTAGGGTGGGGGAGAGAAAAGACCTGAGGAAGTGAGTCTTGGCAGACATTACCCTCCTCATGGCATCAAATGCACCAGAGTCTCGACCCAAGGACCCTGCCTGTTCCGAGGAAGAAGGAGGCTTCCCTGGTGCTGAGACCAAGGGCTCCACACCTGAGGACAAAGCAGAGCTCATCTGCGCCAAGGCCCCGAGAGGAAGGGTCAGAACTGACGTGTTGCTTCGACTCTCCTCCCCGGAACCGACAAGAGACCGTCGGCTCAGAGACTCTTCGAACAGCACCGAAGAGATCAGGGTCGATGGAGCCAAAGTCACTGGGGCATGACTCTGCTCCGCGGGTTCCACAACCATCAGGTCTTCCGCCTCCAGATCCGAAGGCCTAGGTAATGTCCGAGGAGGAGTAGTCACAGGCAAAGGAGCAGTAGTAGGAATCGAACCCAGTTGGGATGAAACCGAAAGTAATTTGGCCAATGCTGGGTTCTCTAAAAGCCTCTGCACCACACGATCCACATCGATGTCTGAAAGGGTTTTAGAAGAACGGGTCGAATGGACAGAAGAAGCCACAGATCTAAGAACTGGAGACTTCAACACCTCTGACACTGGCTCCAGCTCAGAGGGTTGGCTCTGAAACATCGGTTCGGTGCATGGCTCCGATGACTTAGGAACCGGCGACCGCACCTTAGAGGTGCTCGGAACCAAGGGCCTGGGTTCCGAGGACACCCTTGAAGACTCTGACCCTTTCAAAGACTTGGAGGTCTGGTCAGTCTTATCCAAGGCTTCCTGAAATGCAGGTTTCAACAGTCCTCTGTCCATTAGCTTTCTCCTCCTTTCAAGCAATACTCTGCCACTAAAAGAGTGGCAGATAGAACAATCCTCATGTAAGTGCAGAGGTCATAGGCAATATACACAAGACACATGATTGTCTGTAATGGACATTTTCTGCCCACAGTCACACCTCTTGAAACCTGACTTCTGTCTCTCTTTTTGGTCAGACATATTAAGCACACAATTTTCAGATCCCTGATAATACTAGACAGAAATGGTACTATAAGAAGTTCTAAATATTTATAGCAGAAAGCACACTATCCCAAGACTAAATAAAAGGGATACAGTCATCTATGTATTTATAGTAAAAAGCACACTATCTAAAAATGAAGTATAAGGGATAGGGAAATCAAGCTGACAGAGCCCTTTTCAACTATATGAGGGAAGCACAGAAGTGACTAAATGAAAAAGAGGACAAGGCCGAAGAGCAACCACTCCAACAACACAAACACAACTAATCCACACAACAAGAGGGACACAGCCCTAAAAAAATAACAGATTATCTATCAATTAGAATATAAAGTCTACGAAATATAGCAGTACAAAAAATGCTCAAAAGACAGAAAAAAGAACTATACTGGTCCGAGCTCTCTGGAGAACTTGCGATCCATTGCAGTGGCAAACTACCCACGTGTAAGAACAAAGAGCGAGATTGAACAACTTCACATCACAAGTCTAAGATAACTTACATATGAACAAGAGAGTGCTGTGAGTTGGATGGTCCAGACAAAAATGCTTAATGCCTTCTGATTCTCTCTGTTTAAATTGCTATTTTCAGTCCTGATTCCCATTACATCATTTCACACTTTCCTGGTGTTCCCAGGCTAACAGATACTACATAAATGTTATCTTGCACCTGCAGGAAACTACAGCCATAAAAGATACTCCACATGTAAACTCTAGTAATTATTCCTTAAGTTAAAACAATGGGCAGGATGCTTCACTCCAGACTCATCAACTCCAAATTCTAACTTCAAAGGGACAGGCATGAAATAATTTCAACTTCAAAGGACAGACAAGAAATGCTTGAGTTAGCTTTCTTTACAGCAGAAGGCAATGTTTCTACATTGTTTTAAGTTCAACATTTCACAACATATTCTTTCATTTAAGAAACAAGCTTGTATTTCAACATTTCACAATATTTTCTTTCAATTAAGAAAACAAGTCTGTAATTCAACATTCATATTTACTAATGATAGAATTATCTGCACAATTCTATCTGGCTAGGCTGGCAGCCATCACATTTCTCCCTTCCCAGAGAACTCAGGCTAGTTTTTCAAGTGACCCTTGAGAAATGCTGCTTGAGAGAGTTGGGTCTATCAGAGTATACCTTATCCCATTCCCTGTCTTGAGAGCCCATCTGCAATGGCATTGCTAATCCCACTGCGGTGCTGCACTGATATATCATATGCTTGCAACCCAGGCTCCATCTTAGCAACTTTGCATTTTGCTGGCTGGATCTGTTTAACCATGTTGGGGGATTGTGATTTGTCATGACCGTGAATTTCCTTCCATACAGATAAGGCTGAAGTTTCTGCAATGCCCACACTATGGCATAGATTCCTTTTCTACAGCTGCATAGCATTCCTCTCTGGGCTGGAGCCTACTACTGAGACAGACCAATGGGTGCTCTACCCCCTCTGAAAAATCTGGCTAAGTAAAGCCCCCCACCCCATGGTTTGAAGCATCCACCTGCACAACAAATGTTTTGCTGTAATCTGGACTGGCTAACATGGGGGGGGGGGCTCCCAAAGCTTCTTTAAGCTTCTGGAATGCCTGCTCACATGCTGGGGTCCACACTACCTTATCTGGGCCTGTTCTTCCTTGTCAGGTCTGAGAGGGGAGCAGCTATTGTACTTTAACTGGGGACGAACATTCTGTAGTACCCTGCTGTCCCTAAAAATGCCCTCACCTGCTTTTTTGTAACAGGTGCAGGTCATGCCTCAATGGCTTCCAATTTGTCAGGTTCTGGCCTTATCTTATCACTCCCTACCCTATGTCCTAGGTAGGAGACCTCCACCATACCCACCTGACATTTGCTCAGCTTAAAGGTCAACCCTCCCTCTTGTAGTCTGCCCAGCACCTCCCTGACATTCTGAAGGTGCTCT